>NW_017306273.1:3979788-4034402 GCF_000935625.1 Nanorana parkeri
TTATTGTTATTATTACTATTATTATTTTTATCGAAAAAAATAATAATCATCATCATAATAACAATAATACTATTACTATTAATAGTAATAATAATAATAATAAAAATAATAACAATAAAAATATATTTGCATGGCAAGAATGCTACAAATATGACATAATAAATATTATATTTTAATTTATGTTACATGTGTAAATATACATATATGCAATGGAATTTATTAAATTTTTTTATATTTTGTGTACTGTACGATCAGACACCATATTTATATAAAGTGTCTATATTGTAGATTTTTATTAAATATTCAGTATTTTAGTTATTACATTATGCCACTTTTTAAATATTAACTACCCCGGTGTTTTTGCCCTTCCAATCCAAAGGGCTATTAAATAAAGACTCCACTCAATTATACAAAATATATGTACACATTGTTAATAGATGTAAAGTCTAATCTGCGTTTGTACAGTTCATTTAAGCGCAGGCACGGTCAAATGGTCTGCAAATAAAAAATAAAAGAGACTAAATAGGCAAAAGATAGGTCGGGCTAATATTATTTCATGGTTTCTGGGATATGGTAGCCAAGAGTGAAGGAAGCGAAATGCATTATTTTATTGGCGTTATATACATTTGTTCAATGGCCTGACAATAAAAGGATTGAAAAATGGAACCGTGTTATCTATAGATTTCACGTTTCACCTGTCATCTCTACAAACAAAAGAAAGACCTTAATGTTAATTGATTATTTAGGTTCTGAAAATGCCCCATATGTTTGCTGAAGCACTTGCCATAATCAAGTCTTTGTAACCCAGTGCAGGCAGGCTGAATCTTAGCTGTGTTTTACTAATGCAGTGACAAACCACTTAAATAAGACAATAAACTTTACCCTGTGCAAATGTTCTATTTTCAGCAGATAGAGGAACCCATACACTACAACTGAGGAAAACTCTTCAAATGATCATCCAGGCATTACAAATACAGAGTTTTCATTAATGGCAACAGAGGGATGTGAACTCTCTGACCTGCAGCGAGCAATGTGTGGTTTTAAGCTGTATTAGTTCCTTGCCTACCGTTGCTACATATGTGTATAAATTAATGAACAAGTATTCAGAGCACATCAGGTGCACATTTTCTTTCTGAAATACTGCTTCATGCTATGCAAGTAATGTGGGTCGACATAAAACATTATACGCTGGTGAATATGCAATATTATGTATATTTCTGCACTAATATTTTTCTTTATATAATACTCACACAAAAATATAAGGAGCGGTGATGTCATCGCTTATATCTGAAGTAGGATGGCATGACTGGCGTCCCATGACAAAAAGAGTGACAATATTCCATAGAAGAATTCAGCGATGGCCGAGGGGAGCCAAATCACATTTAAAAGTTTTCAGTTGTTTCATTTTAACTCGTGTTAAAGAAAAATCTGATCATTATTATTTGTCTCCAGAAGAAAGATATCAGTCGCTGAATTTTTACATTCTCTCCAGCTGTCATTTTAGCTCACACCAGAATCTGAACGGATGTTGCAGAGGTTACTCATTTATAAATGAGGTTCACAATGTATCTTTATGCGGAGAGTGATAGGATTCCATGACATCTTGGCGTTTTATATTAACGCCTGGCCTTTGGTCTTTTGTTTTTAGTGCTCATAGGGCTCCTCAGGCCTAGAACAGGTATATTGTACATGGCGAAATCTTAGTTCCATAGAACGAAACAGCACAGATTAGTGTTACACTCTGGTGACGCTCTTACATAAAAGTGGGTGACACCCCTGATCCCATGCCGTTGCTATGCAAAGCATGCCCTTTCTCCTAAAGTGATCACTTTTCCATTTCTCAAGCATATAGAAATAAGGACACCGTCAGATCTCTCACCTGCCCTCATTGTTTTCACAAAGCATGCACCCCAAGCAGCTTAAACAGCTCTGTTCCCTATATGCAAATTCTGACTTATTACCACAGCTAATTAGCCCCTGCCTACATCTCTAGCCCCTCCCTCTGGATGCTGATGTATGTGGAGAGCATTGGCTCATGACTGTCATGGAGGTGCACAGGTGTCTTCAGTGTGTGGACTGGGATTGACAACCTTTACTTCACCTGATCTATGCTGTAGTGTACAAGGTGCTCAATGAGGGTGATGACCGAGTCTGGGGACACACTGAAGCAGGGTTGTATTCATTAATTATGCACTGGTGCCTTGTTTATAAGCTGATTAGCTCATATGCAGCAGCCATTTCTGCATTCATTGGTGAAAGAATAGGTAGTGGACAGTTCATTTAATAGTGATCACGTTCCTCCTCAAGGCACCTCTCACAATGGGCACTATTCTTCCTCTTCTAGGAAGCATACTGCTCTCCCCAAAAACATAAGGGTTGGAGGCTCAGGAGAAGCAATCCTGTACTGGACAATTAACTCCCTCGGTAGGGTATCAAAACTCAACTTGGAGCCCCAAGATCATTTTTGGTGGAGTGTCATGATAATGCTAGCAATTTCCTTTCACTTCCTCTCCTGCATACATAACAGAAGTGAGAGGAAGTCCTCTCACTTAAACATGTGAACCCATTGTAATATTTCCCTTCCATTCCTGTTCTGGTGACAACTTAAGACTTTTAGTCTTGGTGACCATGGGCAAGAGGGTCCACCAAGAGTATGAATCCCCCTAGCAGGGACAGATATCTTACCCCTCAACCAAAACTAAAAAAAATGTTGACTTTAGATACATTTAAAATTAGGGATGCCACGATACTGATACTAGTATCGGTATGGATGCCGATACTGAGTATTTGGGTTAGTACTCGTACTCACCCAAATGCTCCGATACCTTCCCGGAACTTCTGGTCAGAGGAAGATTGCCTCTTACTGACATTGCCGTAGGGGAACATTGAGCCAGCTTCCTGTGCGATCATCAAGCTTGTCGGTGAGTAAAGACCCGCCTCCCAGCTTCCTGATTGGCCAGGAAGTTGGCTCGATGCAGATTGCCTGGGCAGCTGGTTTCCCGGCCAAGCACAATCAAGCTGGCCAGACAACACGGAGCCAGCTTCTCGGGCAATCAGATTACCCAGGAAGCCGGCTTCATGCCAGCGGAAGCACCGGTATCGGTACTCGGTATCTACGAGATCCCAAAAGCAAAATATCGGTACTTGTACCTGATACTGAAAAAACGGTATTGGTGCATCCTTACTTTAAATAGTTCACGTCTATGTATCTGACTAAAGAGAGGGTTCCAGAAGAGGGGAAATTCCCTAAAATGAGGAATAGTTGTGAGTTATGTCTTTGGAAAAGCACACTGATTGGATTGAACACAGCACGGGCTGAATACAGATTTGTCATAGCTTGTATACCGTATGACATCTACAGCCTGCTTTAGCTTTGTCTTTAGTTTTAGGTAGAATTCACAGGCCTGCAATCTTATACGGGGCTATTGAATTATTCCCAACAATAGCTTTACTTCCTGATAGTCATTTTCAGAAGGGTCCCAGACATCTGAGGACAGGCCGGTCCCGTTCCTCTGGCCCAGCTCTGAATAGAGAGGGGAAGGGCTGGAAGTCTCTCCCCGGGTCCCCGTGTACTTTCCTTTGTTTTAATTACATGGAAGGAAAATAAAACAACAACCCTCTCGTCTTCTGGGCCGGTGGAGAAAGCTTGTACATGATAGCGAAACAATTGCTTGCATTGTGCTCCCTAGCAATAGAAGCTCGAGCTATTTGTATTGTCTGCTAGGCCAAGAAGACTGTTCTACAGGAATGACTTCACAAGCAGCTCCTGTAAATATGATTATGATCTTGGTGCTTCTTGCTGTCAGCTGGTCTATTTACTGCACCATGATGTAAGCGAGGTTCCGGTAACTCGATTAACCCTTCGGTGGTACAGAAGGGAGGCTTCCCCTGTGCCTGCACTTGGTCCTTTTTCTGCGTCTAGTTGTAGTTGTTTAAAAAGATTTTGTCAGGGGGGCACAAATAGAAAACTGCTTCCGGTATGAAGTGCAGGCATCCAGAGGGGCGCATACCTGAAGCACTGTCCTATACCTTCTTGCCATGGCCAAATCTCAAGCTGCTTCGACAGGCCCTTTGGCACTTCTTGTTTCTGAGCTTGCCCACCTCTTCCTACCTTCTGCACATCCCAATTGGCCAGTGATGTTGTGCAGCATAGTAACGGGCCAACAGGAAAGGCTTTGCGGCTTTACCTGTCAGAACAGCTTGAGTGTTGGCCATTAAAAGAGGACTTTGGGTGGCTGGTGCAGGTATGTGGAGGTCTCTTTAGGGGCCTAAACTTTATACCTGCAGCAGCCTCCTCCAAACCCCCCACTGGGTCTCTTCACAGTGCAACTCCACCTTATGGCAGTTTATAAGGCAACACTGTGAAATGATTAGTGTTGCACCCAAAGTTCATTAGTATTTTTGCTTCATCTTGGCTGTAGACACCTTTGAAGGCCGAGGTGTAACATCCAATGATCTGAACCATTTACCATTGTTTTCTGTGCCCTAAAGACTCCAATAGTGACATTTCCCTGTTGAGGTTCTAAGTCCAACCTGTAAGTCCCAACACCCTGGTTCATCTACCCCAGGGTACCCTAAAGAAGGGGAAGCCAAGATCCCCCAAAACGCGTTGGCTGCTGTATTTCAAGATTTATAAGCCTGTCCTGGACATATGATCTATTTGAGGTGCTCTCACTTGTACTTTCTGAAAATGTTTTTGAATGGGCTCATAAAGCAGTAGCACCATTTGCTGCCCTGATGATGGCCCTGTGCCGGCAAATATTGCTTTGTGTAAACTGACCCCTTTGAATAATTTCCATAATCTTATATGTACTGGAATATTAGTGCCTGAGGCACACAGTTTGTAATACTCCCCCCCCCACCTCCACCCCTACATATCCAAAAGAAAAATGAAATGTAGAACCTTATTATCTTCATATCCCATCTGCTTTCTTAAAGCTGAACCTCAGACAGAAATCCCTTCGGGGAGCGGTGACTGGCAATCACAGCTCACTGCAGGGAGACGATCAGGAGGTGAACGGATCGGTGCATGTTTCTGCTCACTTCCCGATCGATAGAGCTGACCTGTGACAGATTCTTTGTCACAGGTCGCCTCTAACTATGAGGCTGAGTGGAAATCACTCACCTCATAGGTCTCCTTTAAGTTAAATGTAGTGCACATAAACACTATATATTACCCATTTTTTGTAAAAAATTGAAAAAAAGAGGTTGCGTTGAGTAATTAGATACCAAATATGTCAAGCTTTAGGATTGTGCGCACCCGCGAAGTGGCAAACGACGGCAGTACTCCAAATTGCTTATAGGTGACGCTTTAAAAATTCTGGACAGGTCATCAATTTAGAATTCAAGCAGAACTCTGGGCAACAATTTTATTATCCTTGCAGTGGGGCCAGCACTGCAAGGGTTAACTGAAAAAGTTATACTCACCCGATTCTGCTGTGACAGCACTCCCCCCTGCCTGTCTCCTCCTATACTATGTCCCTCAGTGTCCTCAAGTCCTACCCACTGTGTATTGGACGTGATGACTTGAGTATCCTTAGACCTCTGCATAAGAGGCGGAGCACAGCTGGAAGGACCGGTGTAAGAGCTAGTTGGCTCTGAGCATCAGGTGAGTATAACTTTTTTATTTTAGTCCCTAGATGAAAATGAGCAGTTAACCCTTGCAGTGCAAGGGTAGCCCCACCGCATGGGTTAATTAAAATGTTGCCAGGAGTTCTTCTTTAACTATGAAGGTGGAAAGCGAATGTAGATATTTTCTATAAAGCTCTATATGTAGATATTTTCTATAAAGCTCTATATGTAGATATTTTCTATCAAGTGGATACATTTTCACCCTGATTGAATTTTTGGTAACTAAGCTCATACATGTTTCTGCATGCACAAAAAAAAAAAAAAAAGAAAAAAACATGTTGATGACTCGTTTTATAGAAATACAACATGAGCATACACACACCACAATGGAAAAAAAAAAGAAGATAAGTAAGGGGTCCTGACTTCCTCTTAGCACTTCACATTACTTCACACCACAAGTGGTTAGTGTTTTGTAGTCACAAAGTTTGCGCTCACCACCGCAGAGTCACAGGTAACTCGGTACGCAAGCTGTGAAATGCTATGACCAGCTGACAGTGAAGATATATGTGTAAGCAGCACTATGGAACTATCGCAACGTATAAAGACATAGGACGCCACAGCTTCCGACAACACCTCACTGCTTGTCATGGCCATTATATTATTGCATCACACTGCACCAACAACATAACCTGACCAATGGAAAGAGCCATAATACAATTCTATTATACACTATACAAAGGACACTGCTCCCCAACATGACCCGACCAATGGAAAGAGCCATAATACAATTCTATTGTACTCTATACAAATGACACTGCAGTCCAACATGACCTGACCAATTGAAAGAGACAAAATACATTCGATTATACTCTATACAAAGGATACTGCACCATCAACATGACATAACCAATGGAAAGAGCCATTATATATCCATTATGCTTTATACATAATACACTGCACCCCAACATGACCTGACCAATGGAAAGAGCCATAAAGCATTTCTATTGTACACTATACAAAGAACACTGCACCCGAACATGACCTGACCAATAGAAAGAACCATAATACATCCAATTATACTCTATACAAAGGACACTGCACCCCAACATGACCTGACCAATGGAAAGAGCCACAATACATATATACTATACTCTATACAAAGGATACTGAACCACCAACATGAGCTGACCAAAGGAAGAGTCATAATACATATATACTATACTCTATACAAAGGGTACTGCACCCCAACATAACCCAACCAATTGAAAAAGCCATGATACATTTCTGTTGTACACTATGTTATGGAGATGAAGAGGGGGGGGGGGTGGTTTGTTCTGTAGTCCAGATAAGGGGTGAGCATTGATACTGCTCCTCCATAGATAATGTACACTGAGTAAGTGTTGTCACTTTAGGACAGTGTAGTTCTCAAAGATTACCAGGTAAAAATATTTTTAAAAGTCCCTCTCATATGTATTGTATGTAAGCCCGAATCTGGCCGGAACGCACTGCATCACATTGCCGCCGGCTCACTATGTTGTGGGGCAGGAGGGGGCGTGGCGGTCCATTGAAATGAATGGCACCATAACCATGCAATGTGATCGGCCGCACGGGAACACACTCCAAACAAAATGCTGCAAGCACTATTTTGTTTCCACCGGACCGCAGGCATTGATGTGCCACACGTTCCCGTGCGGCCGATTGCATTGCAGCCAAGAGGGGGCGTGGCTACGGTGCCATTCACTTCAATGGACCTCCACGCCCCCTCCTGCCCCACAACACAGTGAGCCGGACGCAACGCGATGCAGTGCGTTCTGGCCATATTCGGGCTGGAACGCACTGTGTCTGGTGTGAATTAGGCCTTACACTGAACTTCTCTTATCTGCTCCCTTTTGTTGTGTTAAATATACCATTTCATGTGTTTTATTATATCTGTTTGAAATTAACTTTTGTTCCTGCCAGAAATCTTGTCAGCTGATAACTTCCTCTGCTGCACTCTTATCAGTTACATTGTTCCCTGTACTCTCTGTGGACTACAGAACACACCTAACCTATGTTATGGACAAGAAAAGAGGGCAATGTGTACTGTAGTCCTGTCCTAGGGTGTCAACAATGCTCCTCCAGCCACCACACTAAGAGTCTGCAATATATTACGTTTTTTGTTCTTGAATTTAAAAAAAAGAAAAAAAGTTGTACTTCTTAATGGATTGTCTGACACAGGAGAAGCATTAAAACCAATTAAAACTGTATAAAGTTTCCCAGGTTTCAATCACGGTCGTGCCCTTCTAATGGCTCTGCCTCTGCCTATGTACAAGTAAGTATTGAGGGGGAAAATTATACTGTACGGTATTTTGCAAAGTATAGCGTAACAAAAAAAAGCTTGGCATTCCCCCGTTATTACATTTATTATGAGCTTAAAATCCATTGAGCTGAGCATTACAGTAGCATGATGCCTAAAAATAAATGTAAGACGGGTTTAAGGCGACAAGAAAGGCCACGGAATAACTGCACGGAAAATCCTATTACGAAGACACAGCGCAATTATTTTTAAAGGGTCAGTCCACCTGCAAGTGATATGATAAAATATAGGCGGGGCCTGATGACCTGAGTCCAGCCCCTGGCTTTTTATATGCCTTGGATACTCCAACAGCAAGATCTTCCCGCCACAAGGGCTCATTGGCACCCGTTGGCGCCCAGACTGGACAGTCAAAGGAGAACCAGCAGGCTGATGAAATCACCTCTCTGCCACTCTGCTCTCTCTTCCTATCAGCATGTCACTTTTTAGCATATGTGAGCTGCAGAACAACTGATTGGCTTTCTCCTCTCCTCTGCTGTATGTAAACTCTGAGAGTCTAATCCAACAGCAAGATCTCCCTTTTACACGGGCTCATTGGCACTCGCTGGCTCAGAGACTGTGACTGGACAGTCAAAGGAGAAGCAGCAGGCTGATGAGATCACCTCTCTGCCACTCTGCTCTCTCTTCCTATCAGCATGTCACTTTTTAGCATATGAGAGCTGCAGACTAACTGATTGGCTTTCTTCTCTGCTGTATGCAGACACTGAGAGTCTAATCCCAATCCAAACTTAGGCATTCGCACGTCTTACATTAATAAAAAAATACATGTAATGATGTATGAATGAATACAGAGGTCCATTAATTTGCCACACCCCATAACGGGGTTTGCCTGAGCAAGGACTTTAATGGCAGGATCACCATTAACGGGCAGAAGACCAGTAAGGCCTGGTTCACACCTGTACGTCTTGTAGCGCGTTCAACGCTCTACAAAACGCTCAAACATGAAAATCCCATTGTTTTCTATGGGTCTGGTTCACACCTTGCCGTATTTCAGCCCGTCTGAACGCGCTACAAAACAGCCTACGCTTGAAAAGGTACATAAGCTTCTTTGCAGCGTTTTTGTCGCGTATTTCTATTGGGATAGCCAAGCCAAGTAGCCCTCGGAAACGCGCGTTTTTTAAAAACGCGCGTCACGAAACGCGCGACAAACGTGCATATTCGATACGCCTAGGTGTGAACAGAGCCTAACGAATCATTTTGCAGCGCGTTCAGACGGGCTGAAATACGGTGTGAGGTGTGAACCATACCCATAGAAAACAATGGGATTTTCATGTTTGAGCGTTTTGTAGAGCGTTCGTAGAGCGTTGAACGTACAGGCCTTGTCTATACCCCAACCTGTGACTGGACAGTGAAAGGAGAAGCATCAAACTGATGAGCTCATCTCTCTGTCCTCTTCTTCAAGGAGTATGCTCCTTAGACTGCAGCACAACTGATTGCCTCCTTGTGCTGATTCTCCTTCTTCCAGTCTGAACTTTGTTATACCGGGACTGCAGGAGACTGACACCAGGTCAAATACTCACATCACTTTCATTAAAAAAAACATATTTTATGATGTAATAATGAACACAAAACCACATTAATTTGTGTCTTTTATATGTGGAGTTCAGCTTTAATACTGTTTATCAATATTAGCATTCACACGCTTCCCTTTCACTGCAGGGTCTTATTAATAACTGGTTCTCCTTTTAGCACCTACCAAAGATATTTCAGGAACTAATTTGAAACAGTCAATCCTATTTTCCTCCGACATGCCTTTGGGTAGGAACTACCAGGGATCAACAAAGTTGCCTTTCACAGGTTCTATTCATTAGATGCAAATAATATATAGGGAATTACAACATTTCATAGACTCGCTGTGCTCTGATTTCAAACCATCTGTTCCTAATAGTAACAAGAATATTATTCATGAATACGCCAACGTGGGTTTTAAGATTCTGCGACTCCGGCCATGTTTGTAAATAGCTTGTAGCAAGAAAACCCCAGAAGTCTTGTTAACCGCTGTTACTGAATTAAGTTGACAAAATGTTTCCAATACATGGAATATAATTTAATCATTTTAAATAACTGCATATCTTTAGTCACAAATCAAACTGATCAGCAGATGCATGTGAAGATTCATTGGACCGGCAGCCAATATTGTCCTGGAGGATTGTCATCAGGTAGCAAAAGCTCCTGAGGGATGAGAATGAGAGAAGAAAAAAGGAAGTAATGGGTACAGGAGGAGAAAGAGGGAAGGGAGAAGAGTTGAGGTCAAAAAGGAAGGGATAAGTGTTGGAGGTTTGTCACCACGTAGCAAAGGTCCTGAGGGATGAGAATGAAAGGAGATAGAAGGAAATAATGGGTACAGGAGGAGAAAGAGGAGAGGGATAAATATTGGAAGTTTATCACCACGTAGCATAGGTCCTGAGGGAAGAGAATGAGAGGAGAAATAAGGAAGTAATGGGTACATGAGGAGAAAGAGGGAAGGGATATTAGTTGGAGGTTTGTCGCCAGGTAGCAAAGATCCTGAGGAATTATATTAAGAGGAGAAAGAAGGAAGTAATGGGTACAGGGGGAGAAAGAGGGGAGGGATAACTATTGGAGGCTTGTCACCACATAGAAAAGGTCCTGAGAGATGAGAATGAAAGGAGATAGAAGGAAGTAATGGGTACAGGAGGAGAAAGGGGGGGAGGGATAACTATTGGAGGCTTGTCACCACATAGAAAAGGTCCTGAGAGATGAGAATGAAAGGAGATAGAAGGAAGTAATGGGTACAGGAGGAGAAAGAGGGGAGGGATAAGTATTGGAGGCTTGTCACCTGGTAGCAAAGGTCCTTGATGACCGGCCCACATTTTCAGGAGACCATAAAACCAAAAGGTATCATAGGAATCTCTGAACACCTTAATAAAAATAAATGAAATAGGGGTAAGGGAAGAGAATGAGAGCAGAAAGAAAAAAGCAATGAGTACAGGGGGAGAAAGAGAGAAAGAGAAAAGTGATAAAAATTGGAGGAGAAAGAAGGAAGGGATACGTATTGGAGGTTTGTCATCAGGCAGCAAAGGTCCTTGATGACCGGCCCACATTTTCAGGAGACCATGAAGCCAAAATCTATCATAGGGACCTCCTAACACCCTAATAAAAATAAAGGAAAAAGGGGTAAGAGCTATGAATGAGAGGAGAAAGAAGGAAGCAATGAGTAAGGGAGGAAAAAGAGGGAAGGCATAATCAGGAGAGTAGGAAGAAGGAAATAATAATAATGAGAAAGAAGAAACAATAATTGGAAAAGAAAACAGGAAGGGATGAATATGAGAGGAAAAATAGGTAAGAATTGGAGGAGGGAAAGGGGTAGGAATGAAAGTATAAGGAAAGAAGGGATAATAGTGGGAACAGAAAGAAGGAATGGACAAGAATGGGAGGGGAAGAAGGAAAGTGGGATGAAAAAAAAAGAAGGAAGGGATAAAAATGGGAAGGGAATTATAACAATAAAAGAGCAAGAAGAAATAGATGAGTATAATAAAGTTTCTATGACTCACTTATATTTACCCAATCCTATGAACTTTCTGCATGTCATTCATGGTAAAGGCGACCAATCAGCTGCTCTGTATGCAGCCGACTGGTCTTGTTGCCACCCTCTCACACCAATGTCCTCATGCCTGGACTGTAGTTAGTGCAGGACAATTTAAATGACGCCAATGGGCAGCCTCTGTGTCATCAGGATGGTAGGTGGAAGTTGGCACTCTCTAGCACTAATGATTGGAGGACTGGGTCCCTGTGGATGAAGGTACATGTAGGTGGGTCACAGCAATTTCAGGAAAAGAAAAGGAAAGATTTTTTAGCAGAAGGGTACAAACTGGTGTTTATATTTTCCTAGATGCAGTTCAGTTTTCAAATATATCTCCTAAGAAAGATTTTCAACAAAAAGCACTGTACACTCTACTGCTAACCTCTTCCTAAACATAAGAAATTGAATTTTCATCTCTTCTACTCCACTGATTTTAGAAGAAAAAAAAAAAGATAAATAAATAATTGAAGACTTTACATAACGCCACTTTACAGTTCATTTATTTTGCTTTTTGTCAACATCCCCTTTTATATGTATTCACATAACGTAATTCACCATCTCTGCTAATATACTTAATCTGTTTCCATTCCAGCAAAAGAGCCAGAGCGGAATATTATCTCTGTTCCCGAAAGCTGACAACGCGAGGATAATATGGTAACCCAAGACACCTTTCAATGATACATAATTGAGTGTGGATGACCTTTCAGTCCCGTGTTAAAAATAAAAAGGAAATGCTTTTTACCTCCGCGGTGATAATTGCCAATAACGCAATTTACATTATCCTGCATTCATATTAGCCTACAGATTGTCATCATCAGCTGCCTGTAAAAAAAAGTGCATCCCATGACCTTGGGGTTCTCGCTGTGGAGCGCTCCCTTTCAAGTGTCCGAAGCATGCAGTTATCAATCACTATTGTCTGCTTTTCATTACACACAGGGATCCCTTTTATTTCAGCCAGCTGGGATGACCTAAGACAACTTCCATAGCTTCAAGACAGGAGCTCTATGTAGACCATGCTTCTTCAGCTTGTCACTGACATACTGACATGTGACCCCCCCTCCACCCCCAGGACCCTTTTAATGTGCTGCTTCACCTCTCCCTCTTGTTTTTCATACTTTTGTTTATATTTTATTACGTTTTCCCTAATTAAAGCCAAATCACTTGGCAAACAGCTACATACACAAATCAAATACATATAAGTGTTTTAGCTGCTTTGCATTTCTTTCCATCCAATTCTGAGATTTACACAACTCTGCCACATAGCACAGCCAGCTGCTGGAAAACTGTGCGCCAATTGTAGCAACAGTTACTATACCTAATAATCGATTTACTATCATGTCTACAAGCCCTGATGGGGGGATTCTCATTCTTTGCAAAGACAAGCAGCAGATATAAAGTCATTGGCATTGGTGTTGTTCTCTTTGCTTTGACCTTTTTGATGTCTTATAAATCCACCCAGAGATATCATCATGAACACCAAAGAGAGTACAAAGAAAGCATCAATCATTATCCTTGTAGATGAGCAAGAAGCAAGCCTCCAGTATTCTCCAGGATAATCAAGAAGCAAGATCATCTAGAGCCTTGGTTCTCAAATGGTGGGTCAAGACCCAAAAGTGGGTCGCGACCCCATGTTCAGTGAGTTGCTATGTGCCTTCCACTTTTCTAGGTGAGAGGCTCTTCAGCCTCCCCCTAGTGCAGCACTGTCAGTTCTCGTGCCAAGGCAGCCATTCAAAATATGCTGCCTGGTGCTGTGTCAGCTTCAGGTGGGTGGGGTGAGCTGGGGTTATGGCCACAATTGAGCTCCATCCATACGCGCATTGCTTACAACTCTCTCACGTGTCCTGTAGAGGTGCTTGGACGGGAGTGACGTCACATTCTGGCTCCCGGCACCTCTACAGGGCACGCAAGGGATCTGTACAAGCAATGCACATAAGGATGGAGCTCCGTCATAGCACAGCCGCCAACACTGGACCCCGGGCTGAGGGTCCACTCCAGTTCTCGTAAGGTAGGATGACTGGGTGGATTACAAAAATAAAATCATTTTTTTGGAGTGTGTATGTGTGAAAATGTCTGTGAGTGTGAGATTGTGTATGTCAGTGTTTTTGAGGGGCCCATTAACGCACTGTACCACGCAGACTCACCTACCGAGCGTTCTGGTGTGGGAGGTTCATTGCCATTCATGTGAATGGGACCCTAAAGGCATCTCCCACCCACAGTTCTATCGCCAACATCGGAACACTCTGTACCGCAATGCCATGCGTTCCATTGCAGTGCAACTTGGGTCGCAGCTTAATGACCAACGACAAATGTGGGTCCTGAGGTTACACAGGTTGAGAACCCCTGATCTAGAGGGATGCCAGGGATGCTCTTCCTGACACAACAATGACATTGTGTGGTGTCTTCTCCTCTTTATTTCCTTAAGAACATTCGACTATGTAAAGCCCAAATACATGCTTTTGATTAAGCTTTGGGCAGTGAGGAAGGGATGGAAGAGAACCTATATAAGCTTTTTTTTTTGCAGTCATCATTCAGAATATTTCCAATTATTTAATCCCCAATGTGTTAACAAACATTAATAGAAACCTGACCAGGCTAATCATAACCAAAAATGTTTGGCTGGTAGTGCGTTTTAACTGTTCCTCCGCCAGACAACTGTGTCTGTGAAAATAAGGGATTAGAAAAAATACAATTTTAGAACATATACAGGGTTATGCACAGAAGGGTGAAGAGTTTGGAGAAGGCAGGAGAAATGAACAATCTAGGACAACAAAGCTGAACTGGAAAGTGACCTGAATTGGATAATTTTTGCCGAATCAGCTATCTTGTCCTAGATTGTTCACTTCTTCTGCCTTCTCCAAACTCTTCACCCTTTGTGAGTAACCTTTATAATGTGGACATGAGTTGATACTAAGTGTACTGTGGATTCTGACTGAGACTCTCTTTGAAGCCCAACTCTCTTTGAGGCCCATCTCAATACCACACCCCGCCTTCCCTACCATACCAGACCTCCCTCTGCAAAACATCTTTTCAAAATGCTCAATAAACTTGCAAGGTCAGTTTTACCAACTCATCAAGTGGAGGCATGTGGTGCTGGCAGATGCTTATCTGACTAATCAATTGTTAGTCTTGAAGCGGTTGGCCATTACCATTATGCAGGACTCATAGACACCACAACGTTGTTTGACAAAGTCATTGGATGCTTACCTTGTTAGTCTTGAAGAGGTTGGCCATTCCCATTGGGCAGGACTCATAGACACCTCAACATTGTTAAATAAAGAACATAGATGCAAACCTTGTTAGTCTTGTAGCGGTTGGCCATTACCATTGTGCAGGACTCATAGACACCACAACATTGTTTAACGAAGATGTTAGATGCTAACCTTGTTAGTCTTGTAGCGGTTGGCCATTACCATTGTGCAGGACTCATAGACAACACAACATTGTTTAAAGAAGATGTTAGATGCTAACCCTGTTAGTCTTGTAGCGGTTGGTCATTGCCATTGGGCAGGACTCATAGGCACCTCAACATTGTTAAATAAAGAGGTTAGATGCAAACCTTGTTAGTTTTGTAGCGGTTGGCCATTCCCATTGGGAAGGACTCATAGACCCCGCATCGTTGTTTGACTAAGACATTTCCTAGACACCTTTGTCTGAGGGGATCACGTCAACTTCTGACTCCGACAAGATTGAGTCCAGTGCCCATTACGACACAAGAACAAATATTTTTGAAAAGCAAGCACATGCAGTGTAATTTTTAGGGCCCGGTTTAAATATTGCTTGGGGATGTGTGCAATGTAATGACGCTTGCATATTTTACTGGGCTCCACATGGAAACAGACAGACGGGTAATTGACACTCACATAAAGTATACAGGCTGTAGCCCATAAAATCCAGCTTCTAAGAGTGTGAAGTATGGGACCCTCTAATTTACTGTTAGTGGCTTTGTTTCCCACTTGGCACCGGGACAGCCATTATATCATTTTCTATTAACTGCAAGAACTATATTTTCTTAAATATCAAGTTAGTTATTTTATGCAAAATGCGTTTCTCGAATCTGCCTGGACTATTTGGCTAATAAGAGCCTCGGCGGCTGAGTCCAGACAAAGGCAAACTTATTCCAGGGCCGAGACAAACCACTATCTATCCATCACTGTCAACCTTCCACTACAACTGTCTTCTGTTCTTTCCAGAGGGAAAAAAAAAAGCCAACATCAATCTCCATTCAGCCAGAGTCCATGGTTGTGGTCAATGGCTGTTTTCAGTTTTGCAATTAGAACTGGGGTCTCTGGGCCAGGTGATTCCCACCACAGGCATCCTCTCCCCGCAGACACCTTGTTTCTATAACAGGAAAGGGGAAAAAAGATTGCAGCCTTGTGTGTTTTCTTTAATCTACATACAAACAGTCACTTATCGGCGTATGGGAGTCTGAGATGTGAAGGCGGTGGGGTCTGCTGTACATGGTGGGAGAGGGGGCAAGTCTTCCTGGACCCATGGGGACAAAAAATCTTCCTTTATATATATATCTGCTCACACTTTTTTTCCACACATAATGTCTACATGTGTTCATGTGCCTAAGACTGCTGCCTCTACTGTGCTCATGTGCTAAAAAGGGACATGCTCATAGGAGGAGAGAGCAGTGCGACAGAGAGTTTAAGCTCATCGGCCAGTTACAGGCTGGGGGAGAGACAAGTATTACAAGTGCAGCAGAGAAAAATCTCTGTGTAAATCTCAGTACTGGATGGGTAGAAGTACAAATCCTTTGGCAGGCAAAACATTTCCCAGATATGCAGTTAAAATGCGTATTTAGCTGCCGCTTACCTGGATTTTAGCTTTAATATATCTCTAATGTGACTGTGGGCAATTAAATTATGTTGCTTGTGGTTACAGCAGGTTACACATTCTGCTTTGCACTCCCTTTGCACTTACTGCACACTAGGCTGCCTCCTAGCCTACTGCAATGGGACAGCTTGTCCAGGAACTACAAGTCCCAGCACTCCCTACTTCCTACAACAAGCATTTAAAAAGTATTAAAATTAAGCAAAATAAAAAGTAGAAAGTTCTCAGTGAAGTGGTTACACTTATAAGCTGCATTCTAAAGTTGCTACAATGTAACATATCGTCATACTGTCCAAAGCATTGAATGATGACCTTATATTTCAGCAGGACTTTGGCCCCATTCACACCAGGGTGACCGCGTTTCAGGCCCGGTGCAGACCTTTGCGATCCGGGATCGCGCATCCTGGGATTGCGTGGTCCTCCACAAAGCAGGCAGCGATTGCCGCACGGCCCTGTTGATTTCAATGGGGTGACATCCGCGTGGCAATCGCAGAAAAAAGGTACATGTCAGCACTGAAACGCAATTAAAAACACGCTGATCAGCGGGAAAAGGTAGCTCAGAGCATTTTGGGCAACAGGCATTTCGGATCGCTTGCATGAACGGTCCCCATAGGAATGTATGGGACTGTTCAGGGCTTGTTCAAACCAGAGCAGTAGCTGCTGGAACTCACTGCAATCCCTCACAAAACTTCCCCCTGCGTTCTGGGGTGGGAGGGGGGCATGGTGGTGCATTGAATTCAATGGCACTGCTTCCACGAGCCCCCCGCCCGCAGTGCAATTGGACGCATGGCAAAACTTTGCCTGCGTTCCGTTCCACTGCAAACGCAAAATAATGCTGCTTGCTCTATTTTTTGCGTTTGGAGTGGAACGGAACGCAGGCAAAGTTTTGCCACGCGTCCAATTGCACTGCGGGTGAGGGGGCGTGGAAGCAGTGGCATTGAATTCAATGCACCGCCAAGCCCCCTCCCGCCCCCGGAACGCAGGGGGAAGTTTTGTGAGGGATTGCGGTACGTTCCAGCAGCTACCGCTCTGGAATGTACCGCATTTGGTGTGAACAAGCCCTTATGTAGGCGTTCCAGCGCGGAAATACCCTGGTGTGTATGGGGCCTCATTGGTGCATCGAGCGTTCAGCAAACACGTGTCGTGAACAAGTATACAGGACCGTCGCGCGCAGGAAAATATCTTCCCTTAGAACACCTAAAATGTTCCTTTTACTATGTTTATGTTTTATTATATTTTAATAAAAACGACAACACAGTTTTATTATCTGTTCAAATGTTTCTGCAAGAGGCTTAAGTGGCCAAAAACATTGTATTAAAAAAAATAATAATTCAATGAAAACAATGTTTCAATGGCCTCCTGACATTCTACATTACACTTTAATGGCGTAGGATGGTGATTGGCAATCTACATGCTTCTTAAATAGTTATTTGTTTTTTTCCTTCTGAACGGGAAAAAAAAAAAAATCACATCACTTGTGCAAAGGTTTTGTTATGTGACCGGCGAAGGTTTTTCCTGATTATAGTGTACGTGACCGCAGGCAAGCTGCCAATCCGGATGTGCGGCCAGTAATTAGGAGCGTGATTGGGTCAGCGCGCCTTTGAACGAGCACTTGGGGCTTAATCAAAGTGATTGAGTGGTCTTACTGTGGCCCCGGTCAGCAAAGATCAAAAAATCCTTCTCGGTGTCAGAGCCCTTCGATGACCAGCGTGAAATGATATGCGGCCTCCGTACAAATTACAGTCAACGCGGTTCCAGCTCGCCGCAGCCATAATGGCTGCCCTGCTTTAACGCCCCGAGGGGAAAAAAAAAAGCTTCGGATAAAAAGCGTTCGATTGTTGTATTATGAAGTACATTGCCTGGAGGGCAGGATAATTGCTCCGCTCTGAGCCCTGAAATGATATTTCCTGACCGGTTTTCCAGACAACCTGATCGCCGCAGGCTAATGAATCAAAACTCCCGAGATTCCTAGCGGCTGAACAATGGCAGTGGAAGGTGGGTCTAGAGAGGAGTGATGGGGCCTGCGAAAATGGATCATAGGGAATTTACTGTAACCCACGTCAACCAATCAGCCGCATCTGTTGCTTATTTTGAGTAGGGATCTTTGCAATCGTGGGTTTGCATCGAATCCCAAGCAAAGTTCGCCAAGCATGACGTTTTGGTCAAAAACTTTGTTGGTTCGCTACCAGAAAAAAAATGGACAACCTATAATGCAGAGCATAGCCTTTCCCACCGGTGAGCTGAGTCACAAGAGCCAAGGAATGGCTAACACAGCCCCCTCACTATCAAAGGGTGGGCTCACAGCAGCCATATTGTGATGGTGTATTGGAGCAGTTAAGGAGAGCTGACAAGTATGTCTAGGGAGAGATACTATATATTTATTATTATTATTACTAAAACATTTATTTACTGGCATTGGTACATACATACTCTTCATGGCAGTGCCCGGCTTCCCATTCCTTTTGTTTTTGACAATAGCTTCATTATTAGCAGAGATGAGGCTGGGCTTGGTGCAAACCCAGTTTTCCAAGCCCCCCTCAAAACTCTGTCTGCCACCCCCTCTTTCTATCACAATCAGTGTGGGCAGTTGCGGTGCGGGCATTCCCTGCCCCTTTGTGACATACTGCAACTCATTGGGTCCGGGAGGAGGGGGAGGGGGCGGTCAGAGTTTTGAGCAGGCTTGGGTAAACTCAGGCGAGCTGGGTTCACACCAGCTCTACAAATGGCCACAGATTCAGCATCGTAATGGGGTTCATAGCAAAGTTTGGGAGCTTTGAACGTTGAGCACAACTATTTGCAAACTGAACCCAGGAAGTTTTGCTCATCCTGATAATTTTTGCATGGGGGTTAAGCCTTGTGATCTCCAAATTCACTGTAAAGGGGGCTTCTCTAACACCTTGTATCATAGTGTTGTTCAATACTTCGTACACACCAATGTTTCTGAATGGACTAACCCCAAAATATGTTTGTTTACAGGCAACCACCATGAAAATGTGAGAGTTTTCATGGCCATTTCAATATTCAGCTTGACGATGATAGAATAATCTTTGGTAATGGTTTTTCAGATATAACAGTCAGTTGACGATATTGTGAAAGTCCTACCTGGTCATTCAAATGACAAACAGCCAAATTTTGTTCCTCGGAGGAGCAAGCCATTCGGATGAATCTCAGCCAATTTCCAGATCCCGACTGATTATTTTCCGTGCACATTTTGTCATCCCCCAAATCTTCCGATGCCTGGAAATAGAAGAAGACACATTAAAGAAAGACCCTTGGCTGCTTGTCTAGATGAATAGTCAACAAACATGCATTACATGATAGTGGTTGAATAGAGCGGTGGATCATTTATATTGAATGGGGCATGAGTTAAGGATGGAAACTTTTTGGCAGGCTAAGGTCATAAGACCATGTCATGCCATGTGTTATTAGGAAACCATTGGCCAGAGCCAAGCCCAGAGCTTTATTATCAAGAGCCATGTCCAAAGTCAAGGTCAATAAACAAGCTGCCATAATGCAAAGCAACCAATCCAAATCACATTGCTAAATCAGACCAGTAGATGATGGATTCTGCTTGGTCACGAGGGTTGTGGAGACTGTATTTTGCTCCTTGTACCATTTTATGAATGAAGCCAATATGGTCAGGGCCCAGCTCTCATGACCAAGTTCTGAGCCAGTTATGTAGGGTTTCCACCTTTTCTTCCAGCGAAACCCGAAAACTCTACCAACTCTACCAACAGAAATTTTTTAGGGAGAATGAGTCACGGTTTATTCATATGTAAATAGTGCCAACCATTCATTTGTAAATATCACAGCCGCGACTATTTTCACCGGGGGGCCAGTAGCCCCATATCTTAATTTTGGTTGCCCCTGTCTGCCTGACATCTTTTGTCCGGGTTTAATCTGCCATGAAACCCGGAGACAGCATTCAAAACCCGGACCGTCTATGTGAATCCCTATGTTAAGGAGTAAATCATAAGAACCATCTTCATAAAGAAGGTGGCTTATGAAGACCCAAATCACCACAAGAACCACATTTGTAGCCATGTTACCACTTCGACAGACAGATTTCCAAAATCAAATTACAAGAACCATGGTCCGTGGTTAGATGGCTAATTACAAAAACCACCTTTCTGGTTACTAGAGTCATGTTCAAAGCCACGTTACTGGAATAATGTTCAAAACCGTATCTACAACCATGGACGTCCCTGTAGCCAAGCTCACAGAACAATGCCATCCAGCTAAAAAGGCCTGATGGGGCCTGAAGATCAACAAAACCTTGAAGGCAAGGGCAAGAACATCACTACGGCCATGCCAAACTATGAGACTTCTATGGGGCTCAGAAGCACATGGAGATGGGAGCCGTGTGGCTACTCAATGATTTATACTCTATCAGTATCATCTAACACAGAACATAAAATGAAGGTATATAGAATCTGGAGATATAGAGATGGAGATAAGAGGGGTTGGGGGACCTTAACGGGTTTTTCTACGAGGTCTCATCACACTTAAACACGGCCCTGAGCAATAGATTAGTTAAACATGACAAAATTCCAACCGGGCGCAGTGCAGTTTACTTATTTATCATTTTTGATGTTCAGCAAAAATAGGCAAAGTAATTCAAGCTGAACTCCAGCTTAATATACAAATTAAATACATATACAAGAGGCATTATATGTCAAATCCAGTCCTGAGATTTACATAGCTCTGTTCCACAGAACAGCCTTGTCTAGTAGGAGAGGGAACTAGATTTTTTTTCTCTGCTGCAGTTTTACTTCCACTTGCAGGTCCCCTCCTCCCCTGTGACTGGACAGTGCAACGAGAAGGTGCAGGAAGATGAGCTCATCTCTTGGTCACTCTGCTATGTCTTCCTATCAGCAGGCTCCTTGCCCTGACTGTCTCCCTGTGCTGCTTCCCATTGCCCAGGTCTGAGCTCTTCTGCACAGTGACTACGAGAGACTAATACCAAGTTGTATTCATATAAATAGTTGTATTCATTTGTGTCTTTTCTATCTGCCTGGAGTTCATAAATACACAGTTATAAATGCTGAATGATAAAGAAAAGTCGTAACGGGGTTCATCCGAAGTTTTGTCCCTTGAGGTCATAGCAACAATGCAGTTTTCAGAAGAGTATTTTGCATCATCAGATATTTTATGGATCTTTTTGTTTTAAAGGTTCACTGAGCATCTGAGCGGGTTTAATCTCGCCTTTGTCAGAGTCCATGGGAATAGACACTCAGCCTTGGCCTTTCCTAACACCGCTGGCAGCAAAAATGTACAGTACCCCATTGTATCCCAGTGAGGCTGGCCGGAGAGCGATGTACGATGGACTTCATTTCATGCAATGCTCGGGCTACAGCAAAACAGATCACTGGGCAAAACCAACCGGACAGATTATGTATGAAGAGCTCAGTCACTTCACTGGTAAACATTGCTCTTAAATTGGGAATACGATTAATGATTAATGGCTCTCGGGGTCTGGAGCTAATTCCGCAATAACTCGGCTTTCTGTTTTGGAATGCAAAAGGTTTTTTTTTTTTTACAGCGATCCACATTTATTTTAGGGCCCATTCCCACCATATGCGTTGGGCTGCAGCTTCACCCAACGTGGTCCTAATGCATAGACAATTAGCATTATGCCCTTTTCGTTCAGTTCCCACCAATGTGCAGTGTTGGAAAAAAGTAGGAGATGCTGCATTTCAACGCAGCGTGTGCGCCGTACATCACCACAACTGTGTAGCATAGTAATGAACGATTTGTCATTTTGTGATATTTCAATCAAGTTAAAAAGAAACGAAGCAGTGTGATGCGTTGAAACAATGTATCACACCACCCCAACACAATGCACACCAGTGGGCATGTGTTATACAGAGCATGACTTTATACAGTTCTTTTCAATGTGCCAGAGATTTAAAGAGAGTTAAAGTGACACTAAACTCAGGAGTTAAAAGAGAACTATGAGGTGAGTGATTTCCACTCATCCTCGTAGTTAGAGCCGACCTGTAACAAAGAAGCTGTCACAGGTCGACTCTATTGATCGGGAAGTGAGCAGAAACATGCACCTATCCGCTCACATCCCGATCGTCTCCCTGCAGTGATCGGTGGCTGTCAGTCACCGCTCTCCGCAGGGATTCCCCCCTCCCCTCTCCGATCCTCCAGTGCTGACTGGAGGAACGGACGAGGAGGGGGCGGGTACAGCGGACTCTAGCTCTAGACAGGCAGAGCCAGCTGTCACTCACGCAGCTGGGTGGATCTCGATAGCATTGTCGGGATCCGTCCCGGCTGCTGCGCCCTAAGTATATTGTGGGCAATAGCCTGCGTATATACTGAGCTTTGGGTCATGGGAGGACGTTAATATATGTTCTCCCGTGACCCTAAAGAGAACTATGGGGAAAAACACTTACCCCATAGTTCTCTTTTAAATCCTAAAAATGTATTTTTTTTTAATCCTAAAATGTATTTATAAGGATCCTTATAAATAAAAAATTTATCTTATTTGTGTATCACTCGGCTGTAGATCCCCAAATCATCTCTGAATTGGTGCTGACACTGTCCTTCCTTCTGGAGGGTGGCTACCTTTGTTCTCCACGGTCCCTTTTGTGTGTTGTAAAGTAGTCACCGCTCCAAGCTCGCTCCCATGATGGACTACAATCTCATGTTTAGTTTACTCATTTGTATTGAGATTGTAGTCCATCACAGAAGCGAGCTTGGAGCGGTGACTACTTTACAGCACACACAGGGACCATGGGCCGGAGTTGCCCACCTCTGCATTATAGGCATTGACCGCTGTCGTCACCATCATCATCAGGAAACCTACCCTAGGCAATGCCATTCAGCCATTGCTGAAGTACATGTAGGCAGGAAGTGGCTGCAGAAGATCAGCAGCATTGAGATACAACAAAGGATATAAAGAAAGGTAAAAACAAGCATTTTATTTGAAATCATGGTGAACTTTAGGTAAATATATCACTTTTTTTTGTCCCCGGGAGGTTAAAAGCACCTCACTTTGAGAATACAGCTGCGATCTTGACAGAACTACTTTCTTTTAACCAAAAATAAAATAAAATAAAATAAACCAAGCGGGGTGTAATAAATTCTGCATTTCCTCCAAAAATAACTTGTATAAACTTCACTTTAAAAAAAGTAATATTGTAAAGGTTTAAGACAACAATTATCCACACAGGAAATGTCAAGTTCCAGACGTGAAGACGCATTAGGAGAAGGTGCGGGCCGAGGCTCGGCTTGGGGCTGAGGCGAGGGGGTCTTTCGTATGAATTCTGACCTAATGGGGGCCGTGCGTGGCTATAGGCAGAGCGTGCTGTAATTATCATCATTTTAGAGGTAGCTGGAAAACCCACACACATAACCCCGTTGTTTTTCAAGCTCTCTCATTGTTTGCGGCATGCAGGGGATTCAGCCGCTTCCAGCTTTTCACACCTCGGGGCATTTTATAAAATCAGGTTTTTTTGTTACTTTATTTGTCTTTTTTTATATTTAAGCTGTCAGCTTGGTTTGCATTTCGGGCATTTATTTTAGATTCGAGGAATGCGGGAAATAAAGTGTTTGTATAAACGAAACTTGGGTTTAATTTTGGATAAAGTAAGGAGAGATGAGGAGCCCATAATAGGTTCTTAAAACTGGCCTGCTGGGGAAATGTAACCCCTCTATTTGTCTTGATGACCAGAGTCACCGGAACAGGAAGTGATGATAAAATGTTACAGTTGTCAGCAGAACGGGAGATCAGGATAAATCTTCCAACTGTCTATAGCTGGCCATACACTTTGAGAATTTTATTCAGTTCTTCATGAAACGGCTGAAATGTGCAAAGTAGGTGCCGCTGTTGGCATCCTTCCTTCAGGCATCCCATGTTTAGAAGATATACTGCTGTTGGCATCCTTCCTGCCGGCATCCCATGCTTAGAAGATATGCCGCTGTTGGCATCCTTCCTGTCGGTGTTCTATCAAATTCTCCAAATCGTCGAAACCTCCAACTCCCGTCAGTGCGCCTAAGCAACCGCCCAAGAGAAGTATCAAACTGTATGATCTGCGGCACTGCTCCTGCATAGCCACCCGATGCCAGAGTTGGAGAACTCAATGGCAATGTCGCAGCCGCACAGGCGGCAAGTGGAAAAGTCAATTGCAATCTGTGCCGGCCGGCAAACGTGCACTAGCGCCATCTCGTCGAAACGCACTGCCTTGCATTGCAGCCGGCTCACTTTTTAGTGGGGTAGGAGGGAGCGTGGCGGGCCATTGAAGTGAATGGCACCGTAGCCACGCCCTCCGGCCGCGATGCAATTGGCCGCACAAGATCGCAAGGCACATTATGCTTGCAGTCTGGTCCGATCAAAATAGTGCTTGCAGCAATTTGATCGGACCAGACCGGAGCGCAGGCATAATGCGCCTTGCGATCCCGTGTGGCCGGAGGGCGTGGCGGGCTATTGAAGTGAATGGCACTGTAGCCACGCCCTCCTGCCCCACTAAAAAGTGAGCCGGCCACAATGCGAGGCAGTGCGTTCTGGCCAGAACGCACTGCAACTGATGTGAACGGGACCTTAGACTGGTCCCTTCTGCCTCGCTCCCCCTCTGCTGTCTAAGGTCCGTGAGTCATCATGCTCTATACACATTGTATAGGATGTGAGGACGCCGAGGGACATTTAAGGAGGAGACAGGCTGAAGGGAGTGCTGCCACATGCCGTCTCAGAGGATCGGGAGAGTATAAATTTGTTATTTTAGCACCTAGATGAAAATGAGCAGTTAACCCTTGCACCTCCACAGGGGTACCTCCACAGCAAGGGTTAATAAAAATGTTACCCAGAGTTCTATTGGGCCGCAATGGGCACAACTGTGCTTTTGCTAACTCTCTTTCCTGCAGTTTTACTGCATCAGACATGCAATGCAGCTCAGCCTATTAAAAAGGCACCGAAGAGCCTTAAAACGCACATGCTGAAAGCGCACATATATGTGAGCATTTATTAACGTGCCGATGAGACAGATGACTCAACGGTTCCACCGCCCTAGGACCCTGATTGCCTTCTCTCAAGCTGAGGCCTCTTGCAGCCCACACACGCAGTGATCTCAGGACAATTTGGCTAAAAGTGAGCGGACTCCCAGACGGAATTCTAACGTGTCGAGTGAGATTAAATCCTCAGCCGTGAGATGATCCATGTAGAGGCATGCTGGATCAGGGGACGCCTGCACGCTTTAGGCGGCAGTGATGGCAGCCTCGGCTCCTGTCTCTTTTGATGCTGGAAGATTGCTGTTAGCAAAAGAAAGCATCCTGATTAACTTTTATCCTCCTCTGTGCCTCCTCGTGTGCGTGCCCACTCCTTCCTCCTTTCCCTATCCAGTAGCTGCGCTCGCTCGCAGTCTGGCTTGGAAAGGAACCAAAGCTGCGGAGGGAGAGAAAACAGCGGGCAAGGCTCGCATGCATGTCCCGGTCAGTGCTCACAGCATAAACCATTCCGAGGTGAGACCGGGGTCCGCCACTTACCCGCTGTTTACATGCTGCTGCCCTGCGCTCCCAGAGCATACAGAGCCATTTAAACTAGCCACTGCACAATTACAGCTAATTCTTTTCAGATGGGAGCTGTCCCCCTGCTCCGCACAATTAAAACATGGCTTTTTTTTTCTTCTTCCTGCAAATGGTTGCAGCAATTTAAAGGGAAACCGCCTGGAAAAAAACAAAACACATCTGCAGGATCTGGTGGAAGAGGGCTTTCTCTGACCCATGGTGCCTATTAGTTTTGGGGCGGCAAGGCTACTGCAGCTCTCTAAGCCACAACTGGCACTTGAGTCAACCAAAAACGACACTTGAGTCAACCAAAACTGGCACTTGAGCAGTGGTGTCACTAGGGGTGTGTGGCCTGCACCCAGGTGACACCATTGGAGGGGGTGAGACCAAAATTATTGACAGTCATTTTGGTCTCACCCCCTCAAAAAAGTCGGGCACTCAGTCATGGACCGAGAGCCCAACAGTTGCAGGAGAGAGGAGGGGGGCATACCCTATCCCGCCGGGTGAACATCTCCTCCTCTCTCTGCCAGGATGCTATACATAGAATTTGGGGATGAATATGGAGCAAAGGCAATACCGCACCCAAAGAGGAAATGTATAATAATGCAAGAAAAGGGCTTTTAAGGTATCAGAAACATCACTGATATAGCAGAAAAGAAGGTTCATCCAGGGTCTATCACCAAGATGGTGGCCGGAAGCTATCAGCAAGATGGCTGCGCATGCGCGTGACATCATCGCAGACGTGCAGATGACGTCACACGCATGCACGATGATGTCACAGCAGGGTGTCACCCAGTACCCGCTCAGGATGAGACTCACCGCCCTGTGCTTGCCCAGCATTAACGCGTTTCATCCGTATGGGCTTAGTCATTTATAACGCATTTCACCCTTACTTCTACAACTAAGCCCATATGGGTGAAACATGGTACTGGTGGGCGGCCACTGGACGGTGAGTCCCATCATGCTGGAAGCTGAAAACTTGAAAAAGTGGAGTATGGGGGCCCAGCACTGCAGTCTTTGCTGGCATTGATTGGTCCCCTCGTTGTGACATCATCCTGCCGCTGCAGTCTTCAAGGCATCACCAGTAGACAACCAATAGGATCTGTCCACATCACCCAGTGGGCACTGGAAGAAGGACACAACCATTCTGCAGTGAGTAAGAGAAAAGATGTAGGACCCGGTTCCCCAGGTGACCATGGATTTAGGTAAGTGAAAGGGGCTTCTAGCTACGGGTTTTTTTTCCTTAAAGATGGGGTGGAAATTTAGGGTATTGGAGGGACAAAAAAAAAGCTATTCCGAAAAATTTACACCCACCCCCCCTTCTCGCTGGAATTTAGCAGGTATCTTAAAATGTTATACAGTCTTGACACACAACTGGTTCATGAAGACGTAGGAATCGCTGACATCGACTTTCACAAAGTCAGTATTTGCATAGACTTAGACACGCCCCTTATGCTGTTTAGGCACCAAGCCCGGTTTGCTAAGTCCCTCTGCTCTTCCCATGTCCCAGAATTTTGGTTTTCTGGAAGATCGACAACTTAATGGCCTACCCCCCAGTGGAAAGCTTAGCATAATATTTTTGCCCGAATACAGTTACCAATGCCGCAAGTCTCTCCCAATTGCTGAGGTTGTTATCTCGGGGTAGGTCTGATTTAAAAGAAAAAAGCCTGCAAATTCAGGTTTGTTTCTTTTCTAAGAGCTCTTCTTTTAATGTCTGAGATCTTACATTCATAGCAGCAGAAACGCATAAAGATATATGGAGAGCCATGTGTTCGAGTCGAGCAGAAGTATGTGTGCAATTACTGAGTTTGTTAAAAGGAACGCATATTGAGCTCTGCCGCGAAGGTGTCTCTGACTCTATCCAGCCCTCTGTGGCTAACGCCTGTAAAAGGGACAATAACTCATACACCCATGCTGCCTTCTGATGCTCTATCACAGTTTAATGGCAAGGTTAGCTAATCTCAACAAGAGAATCGCTGGTTAGGTCACACTTGACTTATTATGCCGTAAAAAGGTCTACTGGGTGTAACGGTTACTACCGCATACAGGTGAGCAGCCGGCAAGATGTTAAACGGGCCACTGAACATACATTACGAGCTGGCTGACCTAAAACAGGTTTTAATGACATTCAGGGGTAAATATGGAAAAGTTTCAAGAGATTATCGGGAATTGAAGAGAATAAAACACAAAGGCAATAGAATAACAAAAACTATCAGCGTCTAGTATACAACTAAAAGTGGATTTGTAGGGTATACACAGACAAAAAAATGAATCAAAGTGATAAAAGCAGGTCTGATTTAAAAAAAAAATAGTTATGGGAGCCAATGGGGTTTAATATGCAAATATCGACTTCCAGCTGCAAAGTCAGATATCCGGCACCCTGCCTTCATGGAGCTACCAGTAACAACTGACTGACCCAGGCCTAAAGCTTTCCAAGGAGGACTCCTTGGTTGCTTAGATACAAAGTGGATTTTCAGTACCTTTACAAAAAAAATCATGACATGCAACAATATACAACAACAATTTCCTTTTTACTTATTAAAAAACCATCCTTCAGCTCCAGACAAGTGACTTTGCCGAGGCTTAGAGGATGCCATCAGCCTGCTTCAGACCAGAGGAAGCATTTCCTTAGTCTCCTCGTCCACAGTGATCAGATTAGAACATTGTAACTTATAAAGGTGAGAAGCTTCTTGGACTGTAATGTTGGCTCAGAGATGACAGAATCATGTAAATTCTGGTGGTTGTTTAGTTCTTGGCTTTGGTAACGAACATCTGACACAAATAAGTGCCCGCTGAAGCTCCTCACCTTGGAACATTATGTGCTTGTTCACTCCAACCCCAGTGCGTTTCCGGCCCGATTCGGTGCCGGAACGCAATGGGGCTGGTGTGAACTTGCCCTATAAGTTACAATGTTCTAATCTGATCACTGTGGGCAAGGAGACTATGAAAATGCTTCCTCTGGTCTGAAGCAAGCTGATGGCATCCTCTCAGCCTCGGCAAAGTCACATGTAACAAAGATGGTACCATCCTTCTGGAGAGATAACCAGATGTCTAAAATTGTTATGTGCAAAAAACCTGTGTGATGCTGGCTTGCTTTAGAGCCCTTTCAGACCTGTATGCAGGTATGTTCATTATGAGTGCCTCCAGCTTTGGTACAAGTACAAATGCCGTTAGGCATTTAAAGACTCTGACAGCCGCAGTCATGACTCCTGGAGGAGGATGCATGTTGGGATTTATTGGTTTCAAAGAAGCTGGAGGGCTAGAGCCTGCTTACCCCTGCACTAAACCAACACCTCAACTACTGTGCTTTGTGGTGTGCTATGTCAGAAAAATAGTTCAGGTTTCATTTTAAGTCCATTTCTGGTGTGTTGGCAGCCCAAAAAATGGACATTATCTGCATGTTCTTCCATGGGTTTCCTCTGAGTACTCACATTTTGCTCCAAAGACATGCTGGTAGATTAATAGACACCCATTTTCATAAATCAAAGACCCTATTATGTGTGAGAATGCAAACTGCAGAAAGAGGGCAGCAATGGTAATTCCTGAGCTTCTTATATAACACTTTTACAAAGAAAACCCCCAAAAATAACATACACTGTCTGGCCAAAAAATAATTCACCACCGGGAAAAATAGGTCAGAGCAAATAGGTCAGAGCCGTCCATTGGATAATAGGTCTCGGTTCCACAACATTATGTCCCCAAAAAGTGAGGTCAGCTGCCTACCTGAATATACTGAATGATCAGGTTTTCCCATCAATGGATTTTCTCTTCCCTGATGGCACATTGGGCATATTCCAAGATGACAGATCCAGTATTCACCGGGCTCAGATTGTGAAAGAGTGGTTCAGGAAGCATGAGACATCATTATCACACATGGATTGGCCACCACAGAGTCCAGACCTTAACCCCATTGAGAATCTTTGGGATGTTCTGGAGAAGACTTTACGCAGTGGTCCGACTCTCCCATCGTCACTACAAGATCTTGGTGACAAATGAATGCAACTCTGGACGGATATAAATGTTGTGACATAAGCTTTTTGAAACAAGGAATGTGTGCTGTAATCAGAGCTAAAGACGGTCCAATGAAATATTAGAGACTTTTTTTTTTGGCCAGGCAGTGCATGTGTTTATGTGCATATTATACGTATGCATTATTAAGAGAGAGATGTGATCATTTTAGTAATATACAGGAGCACTGATAGAGTTACCATAGAGTATATCCAATGACAAAACAAACTAGCAATTAAAAGAAATAAATAAACATTTATGAAACCAAACCCTTTAAACCGGCGTTGGAGAAATTCTCTCGCCACTTTTTTTTTTTTTAATACACAGAAGGTGTCACGCCGGAGTCGTAAATGTGACATTCCATTTTGTAATTAACAGGCTTCCTGGTGTTCTGGAAAACACTTAATGAGAAAAGTGTTGGACGAAAGCAAAGACAACTGTCAGAAGTTAATTGAGGTAAGGCTCGTCAATGCCCCTTTTATAGATACCTGGTAGTGAAAGTTACTCATTTAATTTGGGAAATAAGTTTGGCTACATGGGGCTATTCTAAGTGGTCTAGTCATCAAACTGTGCCACTTCTTTTTTTTTTTTTTCTGAAGTTACTCAACCGATTTACTGCAGCAAAACGGGATGAGTTAATGTTGTTTACTTATCAAACAGAATTTTCTTGTTTAATACATTTTGATCCCCTGGATTTAAAAAAAGATTCTAAAAAGATTTTTTAGAAAACCACAAAAACAACTGTAAGGCTGGGTTCCCACCTGGGCGTTCGAAATATGCGCTTATGACGCGCGCCGCATGTTTTAACAGCGATTTGAGGTCCACGGAACGCGTGTCATACACGCGTTTATGAGTGCTATCCGGCTGTATCCTAATGGATACGCGCGGAAATACGCCCCAAAGAAGCCCCTGTACTTCTTTGGGCGTAGGGCGTTTTTCATCGCGTCCCGACGAGCTGAAATACGCCCAGGTGGGAACCATGCCCATAGGAAATAATGGGATTTCATTTGCTGGGCGTTTTACAGCGATTCGATCAGCGCTGTAAAACGCCCAGGTGTGAACCCGGCCTAACACTATTAAAGTTATTTTTCCATTATCTTAGATGGAGTGTGCGTCGTTGACCATGTGTGTTTTTATCATTTATCCTGATTTTCTAATGATATTTGCTAAATGTAAACCAAATACTGTCAAAATAATGATTGGAAATAAAATAGACCTGACTAAGTCATTTTTATGTTGTGAAATTTTCAAGAATGCAAATATTCATCATGTAATGCATTAGTGGAGGATGTGAGCTGTGATCTGCATTGTTAACATCACATGTAATACATAAATTACATACTGTAAAAGTTTTTGTTTTTTTTGTGCTCCTTTTTGCATCAGTTGATATTTGCATAATATTAAGACTATCATGTGTTTGAATTTCAGGCAAATATAAAAAAAGCAATAAATGCAACTTTGTATTTATTAAAAATAATGAAATATTTACTATAGTAAATTTTTAATACAAATAATGTAATTAAATATTATTGTTTATTGCAACTAGTGTAAATTCCTGATATAAACCTCTGTAAAGCAATTATCAGACTAGGAGAAGGAGGGTAAGCAGTAGAAGCCAATCAGGATCTACTGCAGTGCATATGTTCTGGCAGAGTAAAGAAGCAGAGGGATGACCTCATGAGTGTTCTGCTGCTCCTACTTTGTCCAATTAGCAAGAGGTAGATGCATTCTTAACAGTGTCCAACTGCTGCCTTTGGCATGTAAAACAGCTCCCATATACACTTGCCAACTGTCTTTTTTTAGCTTCTTGAGTTCCGCTTTAAAGAAAATAAAAGATGAGTATTGGAACTTGAGATTTACCCAAAAAAAAGTGTTCATGGAAATTTGTCTTACTTTTGTTCTGTTTCACTTAAATGTAGGATTTTATTTACACTCGAGATGGCAGCTTCTGGTACACAACCCCAACTTAAGCAAAAACATTTTTATTTACAGCTATGGGCAGACTTGGTAAAGGCAGATGCAATTGTTACAAGAAGGGTAATCTACCCAATGGTGAAGTGAAATCTACCCAATAGTGAAATCTACCCAATGGTGAAGGGAGATCTACCCAATGGTGAAATCTACCCAATGGTGAAGTGAAATCTACCCAATGATGAAGGGTAATCTATCCAATGGTGAAATCTACCCAATTGTGAAGGGAAATCTACCCAATGGTGAAGGGAAATCTACCCTATGGTGAAGGGTAATCTACCCAATGGTGAAATCTACCCAATGGTGAAGAGAAATCTACCCAATAGTGAAGGGAAACCTACCCAATAGTGAAGGGTAATCTATCCAATGATGAAGGAAAAGCTACCCAATGGTGAAATCTACCCAATGGTGAATGGTAATCTATCCAATGGGGAAGGGAAATCTACCCAATAGTGAGGGGAAATCTACCCAATGAGGACACAGAGCACAAATCTAAATAAAATGTATTGCTGTAGTTGGTCTTAAGAATATGTATACTAGTTCTATCAAGGATGGATGGAAGGATACCACACCAAGAAAAAATGTGAAGGTCTCAGGATGTTTTGAGAGCCTCCAATGGTCTACAATGGACAATGTTCTCCTTCCCTTTCCAAGAAAAATTATGCAGAGCTTCCCCTACTCATTATCAAATTTGTGTGCAGAGGAATGAACTCATCAGAGGGGTGCTGCTCTTTTAATGTCCAATCAGCTAGCTGGGGTGTTTTTTTAACCTGCCTGTGCTTCCCCTACCCATCACCAGTTGACATCACGTCCTCAAGCAATTTATCCCATGACTGTGTTAATGTCAATGGTAATCATTTGGGTATGGCCAAGAAATCTCTGACTCTAATATTAATTCTAATATTAATATTAATAATATTAATAATATATTAATATACAAATGTCCCATTTTTTCTAAAATTTGATAAATAATCCATAAATAAATCCATTCATTGCCTAAAGGGTTTAAAAAAATTGCATAGAAAAAGAGACGTTGAGTGAACTGATAAATTACCAGCATGGCTAGACGACTTTATTCATTTCGTTTTGTTTACCAGGATTCCAAATTATTTCCCGCCTTTGACTGACATTGTCAAAATACGGCATTGTGCGAAGATGTTTGTCTAACATGTAGTGTTTTTTAATTACCTCCATCACTTATGTTTATCTCAGTGTTGTCAGGATGTGAATTAAAGTTTGTTGAAGAAGCAAAAAAAAAGTGTTTAATTACACCCGTGCCAACTACGGAGGTCAACCAATTTTGATTACATCTGAAGTAGCAATCTGATTCAGTTGGGGGGAAAAAAATTAAAATAATAAAAATCTGAGGAGAGTTGTACAATGAGTGTTGTCATTTTAGATTAGGAGAATAACGAACAGAGCAGTTTTGCTGATTGCTAACAAGCTTGAATGACAGAAAATAACTTCTTTGTCAACAGTTGTGATTTTTATTTCACTTTGTCGTTACTGCTAACATCATCTCGGTTACGGCAGACCGTATCTTTCCAGATGTTGGTCTTATCGTGGTTTGTATAACTATTAATTATGATACAATGGATGTCTCATAGAGCAAGTAAGGCCACTACGAACCCTATGTGACATACTGATAAATACAATAGGGAAATAAAAAACACATTTAAGCCCAACTTTTTTGTTTTGGGTATTGTAGAGAAGGATTAGCATCTATAGTAGGGAAAGTTGGGACATTTCTCCCTACTTCCTGTCTGTTTGATGAGTATCCAACAGAACAGGATGTGAGAGAAAATCACCCTCCTGTCTGCCTATTTGATGGACATCAGACAGAAGTGAAATTGAGGGAATATCTTTCCACCAGACATCAAACAGCACTGGAGGTGAGGGAAAAATCTTTCAAATTCCTTCCTATTTGATAGACTTTAGATAGAACTGAAAGTGAGGGGAAATCTCTCCACTTCCTTCTTATTTGATGGGCATCAGACAGGACTGGAAGTGGGGGAAAATCTCTCCACTTCCTTGCTATTTGATGGACATCAGAATCAGACAGAACTGGAAGTGAGGGAAAATCTCTCTGCTTCCTTCCTATTTGATGGACATCAGGCAGATTTGGAGGTAAGGGAAGATCTTTCCACTTCCTTCCTGTTTGATAGTCATCGGACAGAACTGGAAGTAAGGGAAAATCTCTCCACTTTCTTCCTATTTGATGGGCATCAGACAGAACTAAACGTGAGGGAAGATCACTCCACTTCCTTCCTATTTTATGGACATGAGACATAACTGGAAGTGAGGGGAAATATCCACTTCTTTTCTATTTGATAGACATCAGACAGAACTGGAAGGGAGGGAAAATCTCTCCACTTACTCTCTTTTTGACGGGTGTTAGACAGAACAGGAAGTAAAGAGAACACCCTCAATAGGGACACAAACAGCAGAAAAAACTCCTTCTAACCCTTCTCTACTCTATCCAAGAATCATTTTAAAAAATCTATTCCCCAGTATGAGATAAAATTAAAAATGTAGTGTTCTTTGCATTATTGCGGCAGCCATTTCTATATGCCCATAATTGTCTTTAGTCTTCCAGGTTGAATGACACCCCAATCATTCAACCCACCTCCTGTGAGCCAAGGGTGTGAGGGATACAACCTCTAGGGGTACATCATCACACTGCCCTGGGCTCACAGTATTACCCACACCCAGAGGGAAGAAAAGAAAAAGAGAAATGTAGAGGGGGAAGGATAGGAGGGGGAGCTTTGTGCCCAACCTGAATTTTGGGTTTAAGTATAGCTTGCCATAGACCATTTATTTCTAAAACTAGTATGCTCTCCGTATGTTTTTATTTTATTGTCAGTGCTAATCCTTTCAGAAGATTTTTCTGCTATCAAAGTTTATTCTTGGCCCATGAACTTTCTTAATAAAGGAAATGAAAGAAACAAAATCAATACGTTTTGACTTTGGCAAAGGCCAGTCTCCTACGGAATCTGCAATGGAAGACGGTAGCTTGTCCCCTCCACTTACAGTGTCCCTTTTGTATCTCCTGATGGTGTTCCTATGATATCTCCTGGCGGTATAGAGTTACGCTACAGGATGGCCACCAGTTGGAATCTCCTATAAAGCAGAATAATAAACATTTGATCTCAAGTCAAGACCTTACAGGCACTCTTAGCCTCCTTTTTTTTCTCCTATGAGTCGGTCCACGTTTATCCTGGAATCTCGCCAGGGATCCTCTAGTAATGCAGTGCTCTTTTTTTTTGCCATCTCTGAACAAAAGAGCTTTTCTTGTCCGACGAGCTGTCAAGTTTATCCAAATAACCTCAGCTCCCGACTAGCCCTCTCTCCTCCTCTCTCTCTCTCTCTTTTTTAATGATATTTCCAAGAAAATGACACTTTGTGTCTTTAAACTACTATACTGGATTAATGCAAAATAAAACCAGGGGCCGATTTGCCAAGAATAACTTGTTCTTGTCAAATGAAGCATCTGAAGCAGGACTAGCGAGGGAGACAGAGGAATGTCATGTGCTCAGGGACTATGACTGGTCCCAATGGCCCAGGGGCACCTAGATGATGGAAATAGATAACTAAAAAAGGGATTTTCAATTATCGGGTTGAGTTCCTGGAGATGTTTCCTTTGCTCATCATTGTTACGGTAAAGTAGTTCTGAAATATAGAGTCTCATATCACCATGTTGTCATATAAAAGACAAATTTCTAGGCCAATTGAACCTTCTAGGCCTCCTTGGAATGTCAATGTAGCAATTATGGCATTTGCAGGAAGGACAGAACATTGGTCCAGGTTTTCAAATCTAAGCATAACTGCCATGAAGACTTCTGTAAAAAGATAAATATACAAAATATAAAAATACTTGGGGGGGGGGGGGGGGGCATCCAGGGTGGAGAGCTCAGGGGCATGAGACGATAGTGGTTGTCATATAGATGATGATTTTCTAGGCCAACTGATGCTTCTAGGCCGGCTTGGAATGGCAATATAGCAATAATGGCATTTGTAGGAAGGGCAGAACATTGGACTCGGGGGCATGAGGGGATGGTGGAATTTTGGTTAGAGTCCCGAAGTGTTATAACACCTCTCAGAGTTTTATTCCCATTGGTGTTTCTTTTGGGAAGCTTTCACCATGCTTCCTGCCTTGGTGACTAAACAAAAAGTGAGAAGATCCCCCGACCAGGATAGGGACAGCAGTTCAAACGTAATAGATGTTCTCGCCTTCCCAAGCGTTTTATTATTCCCTTTGACCCTGTTTTAGGGAATTTTCTCACTTTCTACACACAGTAAGTAAGATGAAATATCTCAAATGGTAACCACTGTCCCTGGGATTGAAAGTAATGGGAAAATACAAAATGTTGAGTTGTCACCAGAACAGGAATAGAATGAATTTCCTCCAATGGGGGCCAGCCAGCTTCGAGGATCGGGTGAGTATAACTTTTTTTTTATTTTTGACCCTAAGCAAAAATGAGCTCCTAACCGCTGCAGCGTGGGGGTAGCCCAACTGCAAGGATTAATAACATTTTTACCCAAAGTGATGTTTTAAATGCTTCTCTCAAAAGCTCCCCCCTCCCACCACCACCACCACCACCACCACTTTTGCATTCTCCTTTACCATGTATTTTAACTGCCCGAGCCGTGGTTCCAAACTCTATATGAGCTCTGGAAAGAAGCTCTTCTCCTGCCCACATGACAGTTGACCCTGGCGATTGGAAGTTCAGTTCTAGGAGGAAGCGCTGAAGGTCACATGATGCTCCCCATTAACCGGAATTTCCGAGGGCCCCAACAGAAGAGTGGAGCAGCCAAAGTATCAGTGGGTGGGCTTTCAACACTCTCATTAAGCTAACCAGACTATCCAAAAACTATTTTTGTGATGCCCTCAAAACTTTTATTGACTTAAGGTCCAGCTGACGAATTGGGATCCGAGTTTGGCTTGCCATAAGCTTTAAGTAGACCACACCAAAAACGTGCTACAATTCAGCCTATTGCAAATAAGAAATACGATTCTTTTACGAGCTAGAAAAAAAAAAGAAAGAAAGAAAAAAAAGAAATAAAACAAGACACTGAGCAATAATTTCCACTAGATATACGCTCATAAACGTCTCCACGTAATTAGGATGACTGATTGGCTAAAAATGCACCTCGGTGCTCCCTCAAGCTTATTCGGTATTTAGATGGGGTTTTGTAATAACAGCAGAGAGTCCATGTCTCGGACCCAGTCTGCCACTTTTCACGAGGCTGCATGGCACAGGTGTTCTCAGGCTGGCACTAGGCATGATTAAGGTATATGAACCACCTCTCTTTAAGGAGCAATTAAACTTTTTTATAGAAGGGGGAGGGGGGGCAGCAGTTAAAAAGGAAACTCTGGGTAAAGTTTTCAGGCTGATGTGCGGTCACTTCGTAATTTTACCTCTTTCTTACAGCTACAGGATAATTAAGTTGGGGGTCGGGGGTCTGTTTTCTATCTGTATGAATGCAGGACAGAAAATAAAAAAAAGAAAAGTGTCTGGGTTTCGAGGGACAAGAAATGTAGAGCTTGTTCCACTTAACGCAACTTTTAGGCACTGGCGCATCTCAGTTAAAGACTGAGCGACATTTTGTTTGGTAATGCACTGCATTTCATAAACAACTGCCATTTTTAAAAAACAACTTGTTTTCACCTTTTCATCCTTAGTTACATGTAAGATCGACTGCAGCCCCTTTACAGCCACTTCCTGTCTACATGCGCTCCATAGATGGCTGCATTGCATTTTTCAGATGATCATAACATGCCTACGTAATGTGTGTTAAAATGGCCTTGCAAAAGGGTGACAACACAGGAGAAAACGGAGAGACGGGGACAGGTCGTTGTCACACTATAAATGGAAGAACCTGAACAAGGACATTTATAGTAAGTATTCTTTTAAAGGAGAACTATGGGGTCAGGACTTTTCCCCCAAAGTTCTCCTAAGGGTCACGGGAGAACACAAACTAGCGTTCTCCCATGACCCAAAGCTCAGTATACCGCGAGCTACAGCGAGATTTCCTCTCACTTCCTGTTGAGTCTCTGGGAAAGTGATGAGAAATCTCCCCAATGGTACACAGCAAAAAGTAGCCTGACAGGAGTTTTAACCCCTCTGTACTCTATCCAAAACTAAAAAAAATAGAATTGGCTATACATATACTTTCATACCTTCTACAAGGATTCCCAGAGCACTATTAGCTAGCTAAAGAGAAAGAAGAGCCGTAATTGTCAGGCATGCTGTATCTGAATGAAACATCAGTCACGGATTGAAGGGGAGAGGAGGAGGAGTTACTGCTCTGACTGATCTACTTGTGCATGTGAATTTTACCTTGAGCTATTGAGCTCTATAAACAACAGGAACTTTCCAACAGGAGGCAAGGACAAACCAAGTAAAAAGGAGCCCACAGTCAAACATTCTGGATACGATGATAATAAAATATTATACCTGACTAAATAATTTTTTTTTCCGTTTGGTCACTAGTAAATAAAGAATCTACCAAATCATTATTTGGGACTCCAGGGTAAGCAAATATTGTCCTCACAGAGGAGTCATGTGTATTCTCCCTTAAATATTGGTGAGCTTTGTGTATTTCTTCCAGATTTGTGCAGTAATTCAGAGTGACACTTGGAGCTTCCTGTAATAACGACCGCTCACTGCTGCTCTCTCTACTTGTGCAGGGTGACTGGTCTTGTCTCCGCCTCCTCTTGTAATAAAGACCAGTCACTGCTGATCTCTCTCCTTGTGCAGGGTGACTGGTCTTGTCTCCGCCCCCTCCTGTGATAAAGACCAGTCACTGCTGTTACTTCTCCTTTTGTAGGGTGACTGGTCTTGCCTCTGCCCCTCCTGTGATAAAGACCGTTCACTGCTGTTCCTTCTCCTTGTACGGGCTGACTGGTCTTTTATTTGCCCACTCCTGCAGTTTCCTGTAGTGGGTGGAGCCTCCTGGCCCCTCCCACACCTCTGCTCTCTGCACAGTCCATGTACAACAGACCGGTGATGTCACTGCTATGTTTACAAGGTAATAACTAGGTTTTCAAAAGTATTTAGTGCACACAGAGTGGATTTATATCCCTTGTGGGCATTGAGGAACACATTCCTATGTGTGCCCGGAATTCAGCTTTAATGGTGTCCCTTTTAGCACTGTCCCTCTCTAAATTAAACTTCTCTTAAGTAGATGTCACCGGCTAAGGTTTTTTTTTTGTCTAGCGTTGATTATTCTATTTACAACAAGCCCATTGAAACGTACAAAGCATATGACGGTGACATAATGACTACAAGTGGTGCTTAACAAACTTCAGCTTGTCCATTTGGCACTAAACGTATAAGCCAATCAAGGTTTCATTTAGCGGCGGTGGCGGTCCGAGGCGGCCGCCTTTGTAGTGTCTGTTAAAAATGGTCCCTTCACATTTAGGTAATAATGAAATGGAGTGTTGCGTCAGAAGGTTTATTTTACAGTTCAATGTGATCTAGTGCCGCGTAGGCTGTTTATTTAATTTAAGGACACTGTTTGTGAACGCGATATAGAGAGCTTTTTTTTCTTTTTCTTTTTCAGGTTAAAAGAGCTTGTAATAGATCAACGTCAGGAGGGAGCTGGCTCGCTGCAGGAAAGTGAATTTGACTACGGGTTTGTGAAGAGAGTGGACCTCATGGTGATGTTGTTTCAGTGAAGGCTCAATACCTACAAGGTATAAAATCTGAAGGCACCCCAGTTTCAAATTTCAAAACAGTAGATTTAAAATAAAAACAATGGCCCCTCCAAAATCCATGCCAGATAGAGGTCTGGTATTGATTTTAACTGGGGCCAAACTAAAAAAGCACAAAAAATCAGAGTTCGCTCCCCTCACATCAGGAGCCTTCTTCACATAGAAGCCCCCCTTCACATCAGAGTTCCCTCACATCAGGAGCCTTCTTCACTTAGAAGTCCTCCCTTCACATCAGGAGTCTTCTTTACATGGAAGGCCCCCTTCACATCAGGAGCCCTCTTCAAATAGAACCTCCCCTTCACATCAGGAGCCCTATTCACATAGAAGCCCCGCCTTCACACAAGGAACCCTCTACACATAGAAGTGCCCTCTTTACATCAGGAGTCTTCTTTACATAGAAGCCCCCCTTCACATCAGAGTTCCCTCCCCTCACATCAGGAGCTTTCTTCACATAGAAGCTCACCTTCACATCAGAGTTCCCTCCCTTCACATCAGGAGCCTTCTTCACATAGAAGCCCCCCTTCACATCAGGAGTCTTCTTTACATGGAAGAGCCCTCTTCACATCAGGAGCCCTCTTCAAATAGAACCTCCCCTTCACATCAGGAGCCCTCTTCACATAGAAGCCCCCCTTCACACCAGAAGCCTTGTTTCATATCACAGTCCGCCCCCTTACATCAGAGACCACTTTTATATCATATTTACCCCCTTTTCACATCAGTACCCCCATTCACAGCAGAAGGCTGCCTGCACCATGGAAAGGCATAATGCTATGGAAAGGCACCCCTGAGGAAGCCAGGAGGCACCCCAGGGTGCCACGGCTCCCTAGTTGAGAAAGGCTAATCTAAACCCTTACATTGAAAATAATTTAAAAAAAAAACTATTTCCTAAACATAATCCTTTTCACCAGTCTTCCTATTTGTTGTGAAATCTTGTTTTATAAAATTATTGCCACCCACTCTACTTCTGCTAATAAGGTGGCAATGCTGCTTTTGCATGCACCCTTGTAGCACCTCTGGAACGCCCATCAGACCCTTGATTCACAGCTGATACCTCCCAACTGTCCCCTATCTGGAGGGACTATCTCTCCTTTGGATCTTTGGAGGCCGTGACCGCTCACCTCTCTCCCCTTATGTCCAGCCCTGTTATGTCACTTGGCACCCTCACATCTAATAGAGCTGTATTGGATGTGATGATATCACAGGTCCTTAGACATTCGGATCTCGGGGGAGAATAGGCAGTGGGGACCGTTCTAGCAGCTAGGTGGGTCTAAGGATTGAGTGAGTATTTCCTATTTATTTTTCGCCCCCTAGACCAAAACGAGCAGTTAACCCTTACTCTGTGGGGTAGGGGTAAGTTTTAAAAATCCTGGAGTTCTTCTTAAAGTGACCCTGTTAGTAAAAAAAGATGCCCTAAAAGGTGTACCTCTAAAAAAGTGTAAATACTTACCAATCATGTTGACCAAGTTCAAGTGAACAAGTCTTCACGTCTTCTTAAAACTGACACTTCTGGGAGTGTCAAACTCCTTGATCCCCAGCAGCACTCAGTAGATCCTCCCACTGACCACCACACTGCTACAGGACACTATTTGGACCAAAAATAGCTGTGTTTGCTCAATACAGATAACAGGTACTCTCTACTGCTAATGGCCCATCCCTTAGTTGGATAATTCAGTTTCTCAGTATAGTCCAACCTTGCCAGGAAAAAGGTAAACATTTACCTTCCACTAAAGAAGCAGCTTGCCTTACCCCCAACAATTAAAAGCACAATTACAGCTGTAAATTGGTTCTACCAACAGAGACGCCTGTCCAGGGAGCCTCTATAAGAGCGTCCCATCCCATTCTGCCAAAAGAATTCCATTTTATTTACACTGACATCATTGTCATGCTCTCAACTAAAACATTTTGGTTTGCGAGGCCGTAAAAAAAAGTAATTAAAGGAGCCTGTTCTGCCAATTAGTTGCCTAATTGGGCAAACCTGAGTTTTAATTACTTGCCTAAAGCTTCATTTTATGTGTCTTGCGCCAGAAATTAAGCAGGCAGGCAGAGGCTTTATGAAAACCAGACACTGGCATCTGGGAACGGCTCGGAGAGGCTGGAAGTACCAGGCTGAGGCTAGCTGGGGGAACGCCGAGACTGCCCCAGTCATTCCATTTAACTTAACACCTGGGAGCATTTGACCAGAGATGCTTGAAGTCAATCACATCTGCAGTATAACTCTTTATTATGCCATTAAGGCGTTCTGTTACTCTAGTCTGGCACACAATTTTTAATGGAGTTGTTCCGAAATGCTCAAAAACAGACGCAACAATTATAAGTGCAATTATCGATTGCATATCTCAGCAAGCAGTCCGGCTGGGTAGCATGTCAGCTCCTCATTGCTTCTACTACTCTTAGTGGCATGGGTTAAGACTGTAGTATTGGCCATGAACACTTTTATTAATCCCGTGTTTTAGATAGGTTGACAAATACCTTTAAAAAAAAAAGCAAATATTGTCCTCATACAAGGTTCATGTGTATTCTTCCTTGAATCTTGAAACTCCAAAACTTGGAGTTTCCTGTAATCAAGACCGGTCACTGCTGCTCTCTTTCCTGGTGCAGGGTGACTGGTCTTGTCTCCACCCCTTCCTGTAGTTTTCTGCAGGCGGTGTGTAGTTGGTGGAGCCTGCTGGGCCCCTCCTACAGCCTGGGCTGGATTTACCATTAGGAAGAGTAGGCAGGCAGGCGCCCTCCATAGAAGGGTGCGGTGCAGGTACCTACTCTGCCAATTTCCCGGTGTTGTGTCAAGGTACAACACCAGCAATAGCAAGGAGGGTGCATTCTGCACAAAATGCACCCTCCTGCTCCAAGATCAGTGGCGCCTACAGGAGCCGCCAGCTTTTGCAAACGCAGGGGAAAGACCCCGACACTGCGTAAGGCTGCCCTGTAAAATGCCTGTCTGATGTGGACAGACGTTTAGGGGCAGCCTTACGCAACGTCAGGGTCCTTCTCTGCATATGTGAAAGCCATCGGGTCCTGCAGCAGGTAAGGAGCACCGGTTCAGGCTAAACAGATTTCCATTCGTGCCTGCAGGAGCCCCGGATGTAAATCTGGCCCGAGACACAGCTCTGCTCTCTGTACAGGATATGTGCAGCAGAGTAATGATGTCACTGCAAATTTTGAAAGGTAATAATTGGGTTTGAAAAGGCATTTGGTGCACACAAAGCGGATTTAAAGTTCTATGTTTGAGCTGCAAGAGCTGTGTATATGAGGCTAGAAACTGTAATTATGTGAACATCTTATCCCATCTTGAGTCCAGTACCCATGCGTATAAACCGATACTCTAAGCCCTGATGAAGAGGGGGTCCCGTTGACCCTGAAACTTTGTTGTGCCACACCTTTTCCCCCCAATATCCTATTAGCAGATATGGCTGCCTCTATGTACAAATGTATCTGTAAGCTAAACAGAGAAACACAATTTTTAAAACCTGATCACACGTTTAAAAACATTATTACGCCGACTACTTTCACATGGATCCAAAAAAACATGAAAACAACCCTGCAAGTACCTAACCTGTACAGAGCAGAGACAGAGGGATAGGTACATTTGGGTTTTTTGTTCATCAATTGTAACAATTGATGAAAGTATCAAGGCGGGATGCACCCTGCGGGTTGGAAAGGACAGAGACTGCTGACAGGTAAGGTGGAAGCTGAAACCGGGATTCTAAATGATCTGGAAATAGAGATTTGTTACATCTGGTTTGAATATGGCCAAATAGAGGAATTACAGCTGAGCATGTGAACGTTAATAACGGGAATTATTCATTGCTCACAGAGCTTGGTCCTGATATCCTCAGGCCTCTGTTCCCCCAAGGAGGCTAGGTGCCTGTCACGCTGCTCCTCTAGATCACTGGTGCCCAATCTGTGACTCGATGGTCCTTTGGCACTTGGGTACGTCCCTTAGGAAGCAGAAGCCAGTAGTGGAAGCATTGATTTGTAAAGGTTCTGCGGTGGCTGTGATCTCTAGAAGTCTCATGTGGAGGCAATCTCTGGTCCTCCAGCTGTGGTGACACTACAAATCCCATTAGACATTGCAAGACTCTGACAGCCACACACTTGGCTTCCAGAGTCAGATGCATGATGGGATTTGTAATTTCACCACAGCTGGAAGACTGGACTTTGCCCACTCTTACACTAGATGATGCTGAACAAAAATGTACCCATTCTTCTGGAGAGAAAAAAGTAGATGAGATCACTGTCAGGGGAAGTGGCTTAGTGTTTAGCACCTTTGCCTTGGAGTGCTTGGGTCCATGGTTCAAATATCAGCTAGCACACTATGTGCATGGAGTTTGCATGTTCTTCCTGTGCTTGTGAAGGTTCTCTCCCACACTCCAAAGACATGCTGGTAGGCTAAATGGCTTCTTTCTAAATTGGTCCTAGTATGTGTGATAGGGACAGGGGTGTCCCTACACTTTTTGCCAGCTGAGGGGGGATTGGTGTTGGTGGTAAAGGTAAGCGCAGGCTTTACTGGAGGGGGCAAATGCTGGTGGTGCACAGTACCTCTGGCTCTTTCCCGGATCCCGCCCAGCTCACTGACGTCACTGGTTGTCAGAGTGTCCTGCTCAGCTCCTGGCAACCAGTGACGTCAATGAGCTGGGCGGGACACTGGCCAGAGTATCCCAGGTTAGCAACCTGGTATTAATATATGAAATAGCACTCCAATTCATATTCTGTCACTTCTTCTTTATTGACAAGAAAAAGGTATGTCACAATACATTGTGACATACCTTTTTCTTGTCAATAAAGAAGAAGTGACAGAATACACATTAGAGTGCTGGTGACTATTTTATATATTCATATCTGATTGGCAGCAGCATCTGCAGTCACTACAGCATCCACCTGTTGATTTAGGTTATATCCAGTCAGGAGTGCTAGGGGACCCTCTGAAGTGAGGTTAGCAATCTGGACACTCTAGCCAGAAAGGAAGCGGCAGGCACACCTTCTGCCCCCCCCCCAATGTGGCCCAATGAGATGCTGCCTGAGACAACCACCTCACACTGCCTGATTACAAGGATGGCCCTTAAAAGGGACCTTAGATTGTGAGCTATTTGAGGGCAGGGACTGATATGAATGTAAATTATATAAATAACTGTAATAAATAAATAATATTTGTAAGAGGTAATAAATACCTACAAGTGCTATACTGACACGTTATTTAGCATTTAGAAAATATATCTGGCCATAGGTCCACTTTAGAACTGGAGGCAACTAGGCAGCCAGTATGTTTTAGTAGAAGGTCCACTGTTCTTTTTTTTTTTTTCTTTACTGGAATGGCCGGTTTACAGAACAGAAGCAGCTAAAATGTGATAAAAGGAAGTCACCCCTGCTTACTTTTCTTTTATATCAATAAGTGCCATTTATGTTGCTCCCATCGTGTATTTGTGAGCTGCTTTGGAATATTCAGATTTATGAAGACTTGTTTGTGGTAGGATCAGTGTGATACATTGAATGGAGGACACCTGGCCATGGACACATTCCTCAGCTCTCTCATGGATGGGTGTCACCCTTCAAGCTGCTGGGCAAATATATGTTATCTGCTTTGCGCACACGGCTCATTTTCACATCCTTGCACGTCTTATCCTTCCCCGAACTTTCAACTTTTCTATTCAGACGTGACAAGTGAAATTTATGATACTACAGGTTTTATCTCAACTACCTTCACCATTGTTCCTACAACAGCTCCAAGGTACCTGGTGTTAACTCGCTGTGAGTTTTTGCTGGGCTAGGATGTTGGGTTAACATTTTGCCCCAGCAGTCCAGATTTTTTTCTCCCACTTAAACATTTCTAGGGTTTCTCCTACATCCCTTTCCCATTTGGACATGTAGGGAAGTTTATGATTGTTCGCTGTGTATAATGTAGTTATTAATCCTGTAGACTGCGCATTCCATAAACCACGATCTTTGAATGGGGATAGGCTTGATGGACTGCCTGAGCAGTTTTTTTTAAAATAAGGGTGCTAATAAAGAACCATCAAAACATATGAACTTTGCTTTAATGGATGAGGTTACCTGGAAATGCTTACAATTGCTGTTTTACAAATTTTAAAGCTGAACTCCAGGCAAACATCTAAATACACAGATGCAATACATATACTGGAGCTGTTTTTTCCTGCCAAAGGATTTTTATTTTTGTCCTGCCAGTCCTCAGATTTATACAGCTCTATCACACAGCACAGCCCTGTGGGGGAAGACATGATTTCTCTCTGCTGCAGTTAAAGCAGAAATAAAGTGGGGTATGCTAGGGGAAAAAAAAGCCAAGCCATATTAGCACATAATGGCTGACTTACCTTGAAAACGATCCCCTCCAGCACTGCGCTGTTCACTTTTCCTTTCGCCACCAGTGCTGCCATCTTTACTTCCTCTAGGTTCGGCCTGTTTGGCCTCTTGATTGGTCAGGCCAACATGACTTAATTCCCACGCATGTGCAAGTGAGTTACATCATCTTGTCATGCCATATCTGTGCACTGAGCTGCACAATTGCATTAAAAAAAATGGTGACAGGCAAGTAGGAGCATTTTTGGCAGAATAGATTTTCACAGTCTTGTCTACTACAAAAAACCTGCCTGTCAGCAATTTTAAGTCAAGATGTTTACATTTCATGGCCCATGCTGAGGCCTTACATGGCCCATGCTGAGGTCCTTACTTTACCCTGTGCATGGACAGTGAAATGAGAAGCAGCAGAGTGATGAGCTCCCTCAGCTCTCTCCTCCCTGCCTCCCATCAGCATGTCCCTTGTTAGCACATGAACACTACCGCAGATTTGAATGTAAGCTCTCCTGTACTGCAAAAGGCTGATGACAAGTGAAATGAGGATTCTTACTCTGCTTGCCTTTAATAAAGTGCATCTAATGATGTATTAAATAAATACAAAGTTGCATTAACATTTGTATTTTCCATTTGGGTTGAGTTCAGCTTTAAGCTGTTTATTGACCCTTTAAAACTGTATCTGCCGCCTCACAGAACATCATTCAGAAGACGTGAGCGATTGGTCCGAATATCTCGACTTTCCATAAAGTTTTACAGTGCTACTTGTAACTCCCCCCAGTGAGTTGATCTTCCAGCATTTTTACAAGGACCTGCCAAGAGGTCTATTAAGGCTAGAAATCTCCTCAGGACTTCCTTGCCAAGAATAATGGGTGAGTTGCAAGTGACAAGAGCAGAAGACTTGTTTTGATCGCGCAGCATTATCCTCCCCAGGAGTAGCGAAAGGTAAAAGCCAGTGAGCGAGATATGTTTACTGAATTATCAAAGGGCTATTGATAGACTAAAACGGCGGGCTTTTACTCTGCGGCTTCTAGACAGCCAGTGAGTGATGGTGGCCTTCACGAGGTACGAAAGTGATGAAAATAAGTCACATATGGTGCTCGGTATTCAGAGAACTGAGATGTATTTATACTTGGCTCGTCAGCTCAGCTGCTGCAGAGTCCACAAAGTCTGCGCGGTTATTGATCGGTGTACAAAAGCCGATGAAAAAGGTTAACATCTATGCTCTGCCTTTTCAAATCAGAAGACATTCTTTGGTATAGATATAGAGGGACCCACAAGAACTGATCAGATCTTCAGGAAGTCCCTTTTTTATATACGTCCAGTGCATTGAGCATGCCAGAAAATCAATCCTATGAAGTTGGCCTCATGACAATGGCTTTCCTTCTGCTGTGTCCTCAGATGACACAAATGTCCAATGTCCTCCATCGAGGATCAGATACATGATGATAACTGCACAGACTAATATATTTATGAGTTTGTTGACCCTGTTCCTATAGTTCATATTGGGGCCTTCCTGTACTGGAATCATCTGTTCAATGCCCACCATGGAAACTCTCTGCAGGGAGTTTGTATGCTCTACCCATGTTTGTGTGGATTTTCTCCAGAAGGCCATCTTAAAACTCACGGTTGGCAGAGTGTATAAAGGACTGTGCTGGTAAAATGAATGTCTAGAGCTGACCATGCATGATACTACCTAATTATACAATCACCTTGATATCTACCCAACCATATGGAATGGACTGTTTTTGAAGGCACTCAGATAACATCGTAATTCTAAAGGTGACTGGCCAGTGATTGAACACTCAGACTTTAATGTATATGGCCAGTTGAAAGTCCAAATCTGCCCTACACCTGCCGCCCTGCCGCCCTGCCAGCCATTGCCCTCCGCACATTTGTTTTTTCATTTTTTATTTAAGAAATGCTTAATGCTTTTGCTCCTGTTGCTGTATGTGGTGACAAGTCAGAAAAGTATTCATGGCGTCCTATGGTTACTGCAAGGCCGGCTTTAACAAAAATAGAACTGAAGGCCCTTACTGGCCCTTCTACCCTCCCAATGTTCTTCTGAACAAATTTGTAAACAAAAGTATCTTTTTATTGCCAGTTACATCATTTGGCATACTCTACAACGGAAACCACTTTACACCAGTCCTTGCAAATGCCAAGAATGCCAAGAAAAGAGAATTATGGCCTTCCCGACCTGGCTTAGTACATCCAACAACTGTCATGCATGGCCAGGCTTGGAGCATGCACAAAGAATGGATTATGGTTCTCCAGCAGCACATGTACATGTTTCCTGGCTGTTGGCAGACTGGGCATTAAGTTATTACTTGTGCCTGACTTCGGGGTCTGTATGAGTATTTCAAATGAAAAAAATGATCAGGAAGGCAGGAGAGGGTAGAATAAGGGTATTTAGTTATAAGTTATCTTTTTAGGTGTCTCTATTGACATCACACAAAAAAAGAGTTTATCTAAAGAGTAGTTGAACAGACGGAATTGCAACTAAAGTCCCTGCAAAACTTTTCACTAATGGTTTTAGAATGCAAATAAAAAAACATGAAAAAGGAACATTGATCCTTACTGTGCGCTGTACTTAGAGGCGTCTATATGAGAATTCTATTAGGGAAAGTCATAGTCAGTCCGCAGAATGACTCCATTTTAAGGTGACAGCACAGTGAGAACGCAAAATCAGCATAATGAAATGCTGCTTATTTTTACTGTTGTTCATTACAGGTGAATGAGGTGGAGAAAGGACAATCTGACTAATAAAAGGACCACATATGCAAATGTCACTAGGTTCTGTTTAATGGTTGGGCTGCATGTGACTTGCACACTTCAATATATGGTGTTTTTAATGACAAGTCTCTTCCTTTCTTTCCTGTTAAAGCAGCTTTACAACAACAATGCTGGGCATAAAAAAGAGGACTTATTCAAAGCTGACCCTGAAAGTAAAAGTGCAAGGTCTGCTTTAGTGCAGCCCCCCCCGAATAAAATCAGTTGTGGATAAGTGGAAAAAGTTAGTTAACATGTTCCCTGTATATCCTACCCTCACCCTCCTCCCAGAGAATGCCAGGTAACCTCAATCTCTTGAGAAGATGCTACTGCACATGAAATTTGGGCTAATTGGAATTCCCTGGGATCTGGACAGAAGGATGGTGATGTCACCACCTGCAGTACAAAAGTCCTCCCCCTTCCCTACACACAGATATATTTTTCTCTTTGTTAGGATGGAGAGCACATTAAATAAGTGGAAATGACATGGAGAGCAAGGTCCATTTTAACAATGCACTGCAAAGAGCACATTCTGCCTTTCATCAGGACACTGAAAGAAGACAACAGTTTGGTTTCCACCAAGAGAAATATACTGTCACGGCCTCTGTATTGTCCTGATAAAGTCTAATGGAAACCAACTTTTTTCTCTAGTTATGAAGCACAGTAGATCCTTCCTAGAACTTAAGGTATTTGCATTTTGTACATTCACCACTGATCCCATACACAAGGGGTTATTTCCTAATTCGGGATAGTGGATAGAGCAATGTAAATCATTCCTTTACACCCTAGGGGCCAGCTGTGCACCCAAAAGCACCTTTATGCCCTTGGGGCCAGCTGTACACCCAAAATCACTGGTACCTGCACAGATACAGCCTAATATTATAAAGCCATTTATTCCATACCTCATACAGCTGTTTCAGGCTAATGGTCAGTTAAGTATATGGAAACCATGGCTTGTATGGAGTAGAGTTTTTGGACTGACAAGTTATCACAACCCAGCTTGCTATGGGGAGCTAGGCTAAAACCAACAAAAAAGCTTCATAAAAACAAAACACAGTAGATCCATCTTAAAACAAAAGGTATCTGGATGTCTTATTTCCATTACAAATCCCCAAAACAAAGAATTCATACAATTTTCTATCCTAAAATGATAAATGAATCCCCAATCTTTGGATTAGTGATGGAATATGTTTTTAGTGAATTTGTCCTTCAAATATACCCCCCTAGCCCCACACTAAAATACCAGTATGCACTGTGCGGCCCTGCCCAGTGGCAAACTTTTGCAAGAAGAACATCCCAGCTGGGTCCTGTGCCTAGTGTGCATGCCATCATGTCCCCGTACATTCCTTTGGCCAGGCTGTTTTCTTGCTCAGGCTCTGTGGTGCTGGCCAGGGCTGGCCAAGTGCAGAGCTTAGAAGCAAGTAGGTTTTATATTTAAAGGATGACCCCATTCAAAGTGAAGTTATCCTTTAAAGTTTCATGATCAATACCATACACTTGGGTGGAAACTGAGGGTCCATATCAGTGAAATGTATACTAGCTCGAATAGGTAACAATAGATATTTTTTATAAACATGCCATGTGGTCTAATTTTTTTCCTCCAAAAAGCATAATCCAATTAAAAACCATAAATGATTTCATGCCAACTGTGCTCTATTTCACTATGAAACAGTGACCTTGGTCTCTGTCTTTTAATTTTGAGTTCTTATCTTACAATTTCCTGTTGCTCCAGCTTCAGTTGACATTCAGACCTTCTTCTCCCTGTAGGACAGTCCAAGACGCCCAACATGATCTCCCCTCCCCACTCACTCCATTCAAATGTACCTTGCTGTTAGGGAACTGGAGGGATCATGTTCCTGATTGTATGCTAAGATCTTAACCCTAACCCTGAGAAATCCAATAATTATATCCCCCCCATCAATATTAACTCAGCACAACTCCTAAAAATGGATTTCATTGAAAAATAATTCCTTGGCAACTGGTGAACTAATATATCTTAAAGCTGAACTAATATAAATGTTAATTGTTTAATGTATTTTAACCGGGTGGGTAAGTTCAAAATAAAATGTCCTTTTTTTGTATTCTGAAAACAGAAGTACCGTATATACTCGAGTATAAGCCGAGATTTTCAGCCCATTTTTTTTGCTGAACCTCCAAAAATAGATCAAAAAAACATTTGAAGCAAAATGTGCAAAGGAACTTCTATACACAAAATCCAAATATAATCTGTGGGGTCCTCAAGCCACTTCACCAAAATCATCAAAATTATTTATTAAAAAAAGGTAAAAAGGTTGTTTAAAATAAAGCCATTTTTATAAAGAAGCTATTTACCATTTTCATTTCTAGGTGTACTATTGGGTCTGTATTGGGTAGCAAATATGTTCTTAGTCTATTTACCATTGAATGCAGGCAAAAATGTTCAGCTAATAAAAAATTTAATATAATAAAAAAAATGAATAAAGCATAAAATACATTTAAGTTGTCATTTACCTTTATATCAGTGAAATGCTATAACATTCTAAAAATTCCTTTAAAATATTTTCATTCTACTCTGCAAATTGATTCACTGTGTATTGCAATTGATGGATTTAAAAGGAAAGATAGCTGTACATTTTTTTTCTATTTTTGATCTTGTTTTTTTTTTTTTTTAAATCAATATTTGATTTTTTTCTTTAGCAGACCAACTTACAAAAAACAAATAAAAAATAGACTTTAACTTTGCTGCAAGTCGGTCTGCAATATTATTTTATGCCGGGCGACATATTTAGGGCCCCAACAGTTTGACAGTAATGATTAATACTCTGCATTAAAAGATTCCAGTAGAGGTATTCAGTGACAAGCTGTGCTGCTTGGTTCTCATCCGATGGTCAGGCCTACAGGCCTATTAAAAACAGCGGGGGAGCTGCAGACTTAATCACACAGGCTGGGTTCATGGCGGGAGACTGGGAGCCTTAAAGTAAGGGGAGGGAGGAGGATAAAGGAAGAAAACAAGAAAATATGCATTAATAAGCCAGTAGCGCATTAATACACAAGCCAATACACCAAGCTATTAGTGAAAAAGACGGGTATAAACCAGAGGTTAGAAAGGTCTGTGGCACAAAACAGTTAGGGGGTATAGATTATGATTATTATATTAACTTAGAAAAAAATAGCCCATTTAATGGAGGGGTTTGGGGTCAAACTACAATTTGATCTTTGCAATAGATACAGCATGTCCCCATAACAGCTTAAGGGACCAAAGGTGACCTTCGAGAATGATATGTACTGTTATCAGCATTAGATATAAGATGTCCCCCATAACAGCTTGGGATGACCAAAGGTGACCTATGAGAATGATATGTACCTTTATCTTTCAATGCACAAGCAGCAACATCATTTTTTCATCTTCATAAATATTTCCAAGGCAAATACTGTAAACTGGTGTGGGAGGAAGAGAGAAAATATATTTCCATCCCGTAAATGATGGTTAATAATTGCATTTTTCCATGTTCTGACTTATTCCAGAGTTTGGACTTGATGATTTTGGTAACACCAATATTTGAACTAGAATTATTCATTATTTATTAACCTTCTTGTAAAGTTACTGCTGTGCTACATTGGTGAATCTTTTTGTAATATGTAAATGTTTTTTTTCAAATATAGACAGTGAACACACATTATAGATTTGGTGAATGATTCACTGGTGAATTTATGGTGACATGTGAATTGAGGGTCAAGTGAAAGTGAATATGGCATGTAGAAATGTAGATATATCACTAGGTCATTGTACACAGGGCCGGATTTACTCTCTCTCTGCTGCCCTAAGGCCAGGTTCCTCAATGCGCCCCCCAACCCACCAACACCCCCCCACCATGGAGAATGGCAGACCTGCAGGCTGCATACAGGAACATGCTTGCAGAAAAGAGAACAGAAAGCACAGTAAGGACATCATAAGTGCTCCTTTATGGTCCAATCAGGAGGCTGTGTGGTGTGTTGTTGACCAAGCTGTGCTGCTGTAGGGTCCAGAACAAGGCTGTGTTGTCTGGCAGAGGTGTCTGGATTACCAGACTGCCTAAGCAGAATGACAAATCCTTTGGCAGTTTACATATATGTGTTTGGACTGTCTATCTAACTGCTTGCCTGGTGTTCATCTTTGAGAGGGGCCTGGGTCTGTTTGAAGTCCACGGAATCTAACCTGTCTCCTACCAGAGCCCTACAATAAAAATAAATAAAGAAGAAAATATTTTTTTTTTCTTCAAATCCCCATTAAAATTCACAAGCCATAGGCGTTTACTCAGAAGAAAAGATAGACATGATGTCACCTCTAACACATTTCCTGTCAACGTCACTTGAGTCTTCGATACATGTCACTGAGGACTGATGCATAATTCCGAAGTGTGATAATACGCAGAAGGTTTCTGGAAAACCTAAGTAAAAGCCTTCACAGCAGTCAATACTCTTCTCTATGTACCTGAAAACATCCACTACACAAAGGATGCTTTAAAGAAACCCCCCGAGCTCTGTTTGTGTCTAAAATGGCCACAAAATATATCCCCATCTACTACGTGATACCATATTCTGGCTCGTGGCACTTTTTCTCTTCCGTAATGCACTAAAACCTCCATCACTGGAAGAACCTGGTAAAATGTCCACCTTCCATTCCATCCTCCTTCCTCCTTTGCTGGGTTTTTTCAGTAGACGTTTGCATGAAAAAAACTCCTTATATGTCACGATCTACATCGACAATATTACTATTATTATTAATAAAATTGGCCTTGAGCTCCAGTCAGTGCCTAGGCTGAAATGATGTCATCAGTCTGCTGCAGGCAGGAGAAAGCATTTCTTCAGTTACCACCCCCAGTTATAACTCTGCCTGTACATTGTAACTTTGTAGCAAGTCACAAGGAAGGAGGTAAGTCTGTGCTGCAAGAGGTTGGGGGAATAAAGTGAACATGTTGGCCCTCGTGGGTCACTTTAAAAACTCATGACAATCCTGCCTTCAAAAGAGAATTAAAGCCAAACCTTTTTTTTTTGGCGTTAGTCCTCTTTTGGGTCCAAGGAATACATTTACTGTGACCCAAACTCAGCATATAGCGGGTACTGCCTGTTATTTGCTGACAGCGCAGAGCCGGGAAAAGATCCACCTGTTGGAATCCACCCTCCTACGTAATTGCTAGCAGGCTCTACCCCTCTAGAGCCAGAGCCATCCACCCCACTACCTGATTGACAACTGACTCTGCCCCTCTAGAGCCCGACAAAGTTGTGCCCGCCCCCTCCCCTGTCTGTCCCTCCAAAGAGTGCTGGAGTAATGGAGAGGGTAGGGGAAAATCCCTCCAGGTGGTGGTAACTGACAGTCACCGCTCTCTTGCTTGGAGAAGACTGTGAGCTGAGCGATCAGCAGTTCATGATTAGCTCTCGATCTATACACCTGCAATGTCACACGCCGGTTCTTGGCAAGTAGTATATTTTATATACTTTTAATACTTCTCCTTTAAGTCTTGTTAGTCTAGAGCCCTTCAATGCATAATTATAGGTATAATTTATTGTTACATTTGTATCCTAAAAGAAGAAGATTCTGGCCCATCGCTCTCTTTGTCTTTTTATTGAGTGGTTCCTGGAATTTTCTTGTGAAGTCTTTGTGTGCTCCAGTGACAGATATGTATTGAAGATTGCCCAGAGTAAACAGGTGAGTCAGTGCGGGTTAGCACACCTTCAGAGGAATGACAATGATTCTGACTGGAGCTTCCCATTCCGTGAGAGACACGGAGCAACCTGTCACTGCTGTATACCTAGGCCAATGATGGATTCCTGCTCTGTTGTCAGCAAGCTTAGAGCAGAGCTGGACAGTATTACAGCTTCTGAAGAACTACATATCCCAGCATGCACAATGGCTACCAACAACTTAAACCCATCTGACACGCAAAAATAATTAAGCCAACATAACCCAGGGTACAATGTTTTTTGGGAATGGTTTATTTAAAAGCTGAACTTCAAGCAAACTGCTAAATCCACAGATTAATTGCATAAATGGAAACTGTTTTACCTACCAAAGAATTTGC
>NW_017306273.1:4034445-4059709 GCF_000935625.1 Nanorana parkeri
GTAAAGGAATGTCAGAGCACTGTGGGTTTTCTATAGAAAGTGTGCAGTAAAATCTGCCTGATTGAGACCTGATTGACTTCGATTGTGTGTGTCCCCCCTCAGCTGGAATAACTGAGCTCTGTAAACAGGAGGGATATAAATACTAGAAAGCCTAAAGCTCCACCGGTTGTCTGAATACAGAAATACATAATATTTACTGTATATCAAATTTTTCATATTTAATTGACTAACATAAGGAAATGTCCAATCAGCAGGCTGTGTGGTGTGTTCAAATGATATTTGTCTAGCCCTAGCTTAAATAAATAAGGGAAATATGCATAAAACCACTGCACGCTCACTTTAAATTACACTACGCAGGCCATCAGTGGGACGCGGAGTGGTGATTGAGGGTTCCTGATTTTGAAAGCAGTTTCTTCGTCTTCTAACTAGCTAACAGACGCGACGCTCGAGTATATGCTTCTTCTCACACTTGTGGCAGACGAAATCAAACTACGAAATGTACTCGTAAATATGACTGGAATTCTGTGTAGATAAAAGACGTTAATGCGGCTTATTGTGTGGCTGTGTACATAGTAAGACCTATATGATAGACAACTTCAAGATGTGGTCCCAGGAACTGCAAGAAAAGAAAAACACTCTACAGAATGGGAAGGTTTAAAAGGACAGCGTTACTAACGGAAAGCTACAGACTTATAACATGGTTTTTAGGATACATAAGCAAATGTAGTGATCGGCTTACAGAGAAACCCTGGCCGAAAACTTTTCCTAAAAAGCAGCTCTGGGCAAAAATTAAAACATTCCCAGCTAGCCTACAATTTTTTTGTTTTTAAAAGCTTCATAAACCTTACTTGAATCCACAGTCATGTAACCCTCTGTGGCACCTCATTCAGGTGTAGAGATTGGTGATCTAAACCCACAGGCTGGAGCTTCCAACCAGTCTTGTTGCTGTTCCTATTGTCATGACCATGTAAGGGCCCCTCTAATGGACTCTTCTGGGAGCCAATGAGCAGCGTCCAACTTACTCAGTAGCACTGGACTAGTCACTGGACTGACATTTTTACATACAGTCTTGTTGACGCTCCTTGTGTCACGACTATGTAATGACCCTTCTAATGGACTCTTCTGGGAGCCAATAGGCAGCATCCACCTTACTAAAGAGAGCAATTCGAACCCTATCATACAACAAACCAGAGAAAAAAAGACTTGGGGCCCAACCAGTCACTGGACTAAAATTGTTAGGTACAGTCTTTATGAGGCTCTTCACGTCATGGCCATGTAAGGACCCCTCTGATGGGCTCTTCTGGGAACCAATAGGAAGCACCCACCTTGCTAGTGAGTAATAAGAACCTTTCCACACTGCAAACCAGAAAGAAAACTCAGGACCCAACCTGTCACGGGAGTGAAATTTTAAGGTACGTTCTTGTTGAGGCTCCTCATGTCATGACTATGTAGGGGCCCCTCTAATGGACTCTTCTTAAAGTCAATAGGCAGCATCCAGCTTACGAGGGAGCAATAAGAACCTCCTCCAAGCTACAAACCAGAGAAAAAAAATCTCAGGACACAACCCGTCATTGGACTGAAATCTTTATATAAGTGAATAAGGGTTTCAGCTGTGTTTTTTTAATAAAATCTAGTGATTAGCTATAGAGGGGTGGAGTGGAGAAGAGTTTTTTTTTTTTAAACGCACTCAGCTTTTAAGGGTTTAAACTTTTGTGAAGTTTTTACCTTTGCCTGTGTCCTTGTTAAGGAAAAATGCCCATTTCACCTGTCCCATTGCTGGTGGTTACCAAGATAGGAAGCAAGGAGGACATTTCTCCAATAGGAATAGCAATGAAACATAGCAAAATCAGTAAAATGTGGGAGGTTTATATTTGTCATAATTCCTTTTGGGGTAATTTTCTTCCAGTGGTCCCTGGGACAGGAAGATGAGGAAGTCTGCAGACAGTAATAAATACCAGACAAAAGTTCTAACCTTCAACACTCTATCTAAAATTATTATTTTTTTAGCTGAAGTTCCATTTTATTGTAAAAAAAAAAAGAAAATCGTATAATGTAGCTTTTCTTGAAGTATAACATGAAATTCTATGCGTACATTAGGTATATTTCTCTCCAGATATACATATCACTCCACGGATAGCCTGCCTATCTATATATAGACTCCAGTATGACTCTCCAAACAGCATATAAGAAAAGGGATTGCTTTAAGAAAGAGACACGTTTGCCAGGTGAACTTTGCACTGTTGCATAATTGGAAGAATATTTTTTGTGCGCTATTTACCAACTGTAAGCACGAAGACAAACAGCCGTATATGAATAAGCTGGGGATGAAACTAAGCAAACAGAGAAACTATATATTCTGCCAAGCCTGACACAGTTGTGTTTACACTGCGCAGCTCGCGGCACATACTGACATGTCAAAGATGCCATTGAATGACAAAAAGATGTCTGATGATTGGACAGCGTGTAACTTTGCAACTAATCTTGTATCTCTTGGCACCGTGAGGAAGGCCAAGCAGATGAGAAAGAGCTCAGTTAGCATATAACACAAATAATGTTGGGCTAATTTTTTTTTTCATTCAGGTGCTTTAAAGGTAGAATAAAAGCAATTATGTATCAGTGATCATCCATATCATTTCTTGCCTGCTTGGACTTTTTTTTGTATACAGCATCATATGGGAAGGTGCTACAACTTGGCGATCCTCTGGGTAAAGGGTGCGCTTGGATATTTCTCGTGCTTTGAATGTACATGCAAGTCAACATTAAAAATCAGAGTACAGGCAGTCCCCGAGTTACGAACATCTAAGTTACGTACGACTCGTACTTACAAACGGAGGTACCAGGCCGTTCCAGTAGTTGTAATGCTATCGTGCCGACGTTCGTAGTACTGTACATCACAACAAGTTGTTAGACGTGCAGACGAGGAGTGGGCCTAGTTTGTAGTCCTGTACCTCCTGTACATTACAGGAAGTTTTAAGACATGCAGATGAGGAGTGGGTCTGGTCCGTAGTACTGTACCTCCTGTACGTTACAGGAAGTTGTTAGACGTGCAGACGAGGAGTGCCTGCCTCTTCTTCCGGGTCTGGTACTGTACATTACAGGAAGTTGTACAAACATCTGTCCAAATTGCATTTAAAGTAGAACTCTATGCACATTTATTTTTTTTCGTTTTGGTTAGTATGGTGTGGGGTTAGAGCCACTGTGAGGACAGCAAAAGAAAGGTTACAGGGGGGTTAACCCTTCCCTATGCTACCCAAAACAAAAACAACAATTTTTGGCTGTATTTACACTTAAAAAATGTACCTGATCCACCTTACATACAAATTCAACTTAAGGACAAATCTACAGACCCTACCTTGCTTGTAACCTGCCTGTATATCCAAAGCCAACACTTTTTTCTATTGTAGATAGAGTAGGGTACGGTTAAAACATATTTTTGCTATCTGTGTCCCATTAGGGAGATTCCCTTTCACCTTCTGTCATGTATCATCAAAGAAAATTAGGTAAAAGAAGTTATAGTTGGAAGGGCACCACATCCAAATGGGATCATAGAGTAAACACACAATAGATGATGGACGTTTAAGGTACCCACACTGAGCAAGTTTTACTTTTTTTCCGTATGCTCAGTGTGGGTACTTGAAAAGTCTGTCCTCTATCTTGTGTTTATTTCTTGTAGACACGACAGGAAATCTCTCAGAATTGAGGGAGATCCCTTTTTAGAAAGCTATCAGGTGTCCCTATTCTTGCACAGGGCCACTTTAATGACTCTGTCCACCACTGTTGTGTAGGAGTGTTCAATTATCATAAGAAGGAAAAATAAACAAGCAAAAACATTGCTCACCCAATAGAAAGCAGCCAAAGCAAAGCGTTCTACAGACTGATAGCTTTGGCTATGTTGGGCTGTCATAAGACGTGTCTTATGAAAAATGACTTTTCTGCTTGTAATCACACATTACTTATGTCATTCAGAAGTCTTAAAGCAGATCTCTGTGTATTTTTAAAAATCCTTTCTCCCTCCTTCCTGTCCCAGGAAATACAATTCTAAAATCACTACTTACCCTCTCAATACTCCAGTGGTGCTTTCCAAGTCCTCCTCCATTGCCAAGCCCCGGTACTCCCCCTGGTTGAACGATTACATCATTCGGCCTACTTTCTATGAGCCCAGGCTGCCATGCACATAACCAATGGAAATGTGCTTAAAAGACATCATCAATGACCAAACCCTTCAAAGTTAGATTGAAGACATTGTTGGTATATTGGACAGGACTGGTCAAATATACTAATTTTGCCTTTTAAGATTTATAAATTGTTAACAGGAAGCTGAAAAGTCTAAGCCATATTTGAAAAAACATTAAAAATCAACTTAAATATAGGAGATTATAAACTTACTCCTGGTTCTAAAATTGTGTTTCCTTTCCTAACCTTGCTCGTGTCTCAGGCCAATGTGCAAAGGAAGGAAAACTACCAAAGTGAATTTCCACCATGCCTCGTGTGAACATGTTTTGATTTTGTCTAACCGACCTTGTGTTTACTTGTCACTGTTTTTTAATGGCAAGGTCTGTGACGGTTAAAGACATGAGGTATCTGTCCTTGCCGATGCAAACGGCTCATTAGTCTAGTTGTCTCCACATTCCGGAATATTCCCCATGCTCCACGATATAGTCAGAGTCGTTCCTGCCACCTGCCCAAAGCCCTCTTCCTCTCATCAGCTAATCCATATTCCCTGGGCATTCGTCAGTCCCTTCCATCTGTTCAACTCCATGGTCAATGGTTCAACCTTCAGGTTTAAGTCGCAAGCCAGAAGACTTCGTGTTGGGTTTGTTTTGTACACTTTCAAGGATGAGATTAAAGTGAGAATTATAGAGCTGTGATTGTGCACATAGCCTTCATTTGCCAATCAATACCATCGATAACTAGGGCTATTAGAAGTTCAAGGCTTCCAAGGGTAGAAAAGTCATTAACTGGCCCACTGCGGGAAACCATTCCAAGCAAAACATATTGGTAATGTTACACGGAATGGCATAGTTGTCGTTTGCACGTCATATCCATTAAAGGGTCAGCCAACTAAATTCACTGATATCTCAGCTTTGGGTGCAAGTCGGCAGGATGAATCCCCAACTAGTTTTGTATCATTTTGGAGACAAATGGTGGCAAAATCCAAGCCCCAACCACACACTATTGCCACTGAAAAGGAGGTTTTGCTCTCATGTTTGAGATTTACTTTGAATTGTGTGATCAGCCGAAACCTTTTTTCTTAGCTGTGGATAAAGTGCTGACCCCCTGTCTGTTTTATATGCTATCTGGGAACATTACAGATCTGAGCAGCATTACTCACAGCATTTGACCTGTGTAGCAGGTGGGTGCAATAAATGGTGCTATGCAAAGCCAAGGCAGAAAGACAAGAAGTCACCAGCACTCTGTTGACACTTTTTTACCCTTACTGGTGAAAATGTCACATTTGTCAGATATAGCTGATGATTCAAGGGCTCACAGGGTCCCTTTATCAAGGTAACATAGTGACATATGTATAAAAGTATAGAAGCCCCCAGCCTCGGGGTCGAGAAGTCCGCTGGGGACTTCTCGTCTTTCCATATTTGTATTTCTGTCTGTGCCTCTGTTGCAGATATTCCCTCACTTACCTGTCTGGTAAAACTGGATAAGTGGTACACTCTCAACAGATTCAGAGTCTAGTTTTCTTTCTGGGTTCACCTAGATTGTCTGAGCCATGGCCAGTCAGGAGGTTAGGAGGCAACTCTTTTGATTGGTGGTAACTTAAAAGGACAGGTTATGCATTGCTTGGCATTTGATCAATGTGTTACTGTACCTAAGCTGAGCCCCCTGATGCAGTCCTCTGTACCTGCCTCCAATGACTCATGTGTCTCCAGTGATCCCGGTGACCCCTGTGTACTCCTGTGTCTCCAGTGACTCCTGTGTTTCCAGTGACCTTCATGTGCTCCTGTGTCTGCAGTGACTCCTGTGTTTCCAGTGACCTCTATGTGCTCCTGTGTCTGCAGTGACTCCTGTGTTTCAAATGACCTCCATGTGCTCCTGTATCTGCAGTGACTCCTGTGTTTCCAGTGATCCCTGGAACCCCTCTGCACTCTTCTGTCTCTGTTTGCTTGTGTGACTCAAGTGCGCCCCTGAGCTCCCTCATGCCTCCAAGTGTGCCCCCCGTGACTCCAGGGCACACCTATGTCTCCAGTGTGCCTCCTTGACTCCAAGACCACCCCCATGTCTCCATTCAGCCTACGGTATGTCCCAAAGTTGTCTGGTCTGCTACAGTCTCTACTCACTGCTGCCTCTCCACCTTTAGGTCCAGGTCTGGGACAATAAAAATGTTACCAGTCCCTACTCTATCCAAAAACGAAATAAAAATGTCTGGCTTTGGACAGTAGTTTTGGGGTTGTGGAAGAGCGGTTAAAGTAATACTTTAGGTTAAATGTTGTGAATGAGGGAGGAGGGGTTAAGTAACATAATAGTATAGGGGTTAAGTGTTTAGCGTTTGGGGGACATTAAAAGGTAAAGTGGTCATTTAGGTGATACTTCAAGAGTTATTTGTTGGGTCAGTGAAGAGTTGATGCCACAGTTCAGGTTTAGTTAGAAGTAAAAGATGTAGCTCATGGTCAAGCTTTAAGGGTAGCTTTGGCTAGGATAGGGGATGTGAGTAGATTTCAACACCAGAAGCCGCACACCACAACCTACATCGCCAGGCTAATGGCGCCAAAGATAAATATAAATGGTTTATTAACTATTGCTATCCTGCAATCACACTTTTAGGATACCTACATGATACAACCCTACTCATATCCTTTAGCAGTGTTATATTTAACAATTATCATTTTTATCATTGAGTCACATCTCTCTAATCTAGTGACAGCGTGACACCTTGTCTCGTCCTAATGGGAGGGGCAGCTAATCTAATAATAGTCTGAAAAGATGCAGTTGTTTCCCAGTCCAGTCATCCAACAGGAAGAAAATGACTAACTATCATAGGGAGGGCACATTTGTCAAACATGGCGTGGTCCCACTTTATCAGGGTTTGGTACAGATTGGAGGAGAGAAAAGATGCTGACTTTTGGTCAATGTAGAGTGTTCCCAAAGATAATTTTGAAGAGTATCTGCTCCAGGTTTAGGCAAAAAACAAATTTTTAGTAGAGTGGGAAAGTACTGTCTGTGCCTTCCTATCCTGTGACAGCCACCCCAACCATTTCTTGTCCTGCTGTCACAGGGGCAGGAAGTAAGGGACAATTTCCCAGATGAGATCATAGACTTACATTTAAGGAAAATAACTAATTACCCCTATATCTAAAACATAAAAAAGGCCGGGATTAGGCTTTCATTTTAATTTTGTATTTTCTCCTCTTAGGTTGAGTGGTCTTCTAATCCAACAAATGAAGACTGGTCTCTATCTTAAAGGCATCTTTTGATAAAAAATGTATTTTGAAGTGTGATATGATTCTTATCCCTCCTGGATATCATCAACATGAAGCCAGCATAGCCTTTTGTAACAAAGCCATTTAAAGTGATATTAAACCTTAATTTTTTTCTGATTAAGAGTCCAAAATGTATGTGAATCCACTTTTGTTCTTCGGTAAAAAAAATGTTTCCTTGCTCTATTCCTTCCTTGCTATATTGATCCCCAAACTGCTCTCCTCCCACTTCCTTGTTTGCAGGTGTCTTCATCAGCTAGCTGGGTCCTGAGAAGACACCCGTGCGTGTGTGTACCCGGCTGTGCCTGCACCTAGCTGTGTGCATCCAAACACACACAGCATGCAGCAAGCCACACCCCTGCTCCCAAGGCTGTTTATATAAGTGGCATCTCATTGGGGGTGGCCAGGTAGTAGGGGGCGGGGCAGTCGCCGCATCCCAGGTTGCAAAAAGCTCTTAGCAACCAGTGATGCTTTGTGTAGCTTCCTACCCAGCTCCTTGATGTCACCGGTTGGCAGGAGCTGAGTGGGACGCCAAGCTCCTGGCAACCTGTTATGTCAGAGAGCTGGACAGGATGCTGGATAGAGCTGCTGACAGAGTGGTCCAGCGTCTGCCCCCCCCCGCCCATGAATGACAAATCACCATGCTCCCCCAAGTGACAATTCTCTGCCAGCACCCTGCCTACTCCCTCCACCTCTCACAACCACAGTTTGACAGCAGAAGGAGCCTATGGGCACTCCACCGCAACCAGGAAGTTGGGGAATGAAGGATATCTTCCCTGACTTGGTGGAGGTGACGAGCGGCCAGAGGTAAGTGCGTGTGTGTGTGGGGGCGGGGCAGGGAAACATGGAAAGGTACTGGGTGTTTTTTACCTTAATGTAGAGAATGCATTAAGAAAAAAGCCGGAAGTACTATTTTAAAGCCCCACCCCCCCAAAAAAAAACAAAAAAAAACTAAGAAACAAAATCCAAAAAGAAATAGTCTAGCAACTCAAGAATCACATCCCTTTGACCGATCGTGTGCATCTTCATATGCTTGTGCTGTAGTTGTAGCAAGTGCAAAAATGCATGTATCAGCAGAAAAGGGAAAAAAAATACAGATAACATAAAAAAGACAAAACGTCTCAGCGGTAGCCTGACCTCTCCGACAGTTGTATAACTCTCTGCGGGGAACAGGAGCCAGAGACGGTGGCAGCAGCAGCGGCAGCGCACGCTGCCGAACGAAAGTGATCCATTTCGGAACTTCGTGTGCGATACAGCTGTTCCTAGACTCCCATCTGCAACTGCACTGCGTGCAGCTCCCTGGCAGCAGAGGCAGGAGACAAATCAACAGACTAGATTGCTAACAGCAGGAGGCGGTCAGGGAAGATGTTCTTAAATATCTACCGGGTTTTTCCGAGAGCCTGTCATACGGCCCAATGGCGATGATATCATTTCCATGCCAATTTGGTGGAACACAGAGCAGGGATGAGGGAGGAGGGGGGGATGGGGATCGCTTAAAACCGCACTTTTCCCCAAATTACAGAAGTTAATTCTGATGCTGAAAGGGGGCCGAGGGAGGGTAATTGTGCTCATTACTGCAAAAATCAGAAACAGGATAAAAAGAGACAACGCTGGCTGGTAGGATCGCTGCTGATGAGAGATAAGAACGCGGTTTTTGTTGTTTTTAATTTTGTTTTTCATGACAAGGCAACCAATTTTTAAATAAGGGGTGTGCAGCATTTCATTAATTAAAGTAACTTGTTTCTGGCGAGTCTGTCCATGTCTAGATTAAAGCTGCAGGCCAACAGCTGGAAAAAAAAAACTGATACAAGATTTGTAGTTCTAAACCGCAAACCTTGTGATTCAGGCACTCCTGCCAGACAGCATAGGCAGGACATACAATGCAGCTTGTTCTAGAGCCCCTCCCAGCCTGGGGGACATTATCACGTAGTTTGGGCTCACAGTACTTCTGGGATGAATGCCGCTCATCTCAGAAGTACTGTGAGCCCAAGCTACGTGATAATGAGTGCCACTAAGTCCAGGAGGAAGGATCACCTACCACCGGAGGAGAATAGAAGGGACCCACAACGCCACTGGACCGAAAAGACTATAGAACTACAGCAAATTTAAAAAAATTGTCAGGGGCTTCATGGAGAAAAGAAGTAGGGCCCCTCCTAGTCTGAGGGGCATCATCATGTAGCTTGGGCTGAGTGTCGCTGGGATGAGTCCAGAAGGATCACCCATCGCCAGAGGAGAACAGAAAGGACCCACAACACCGCCAGACCCAGAGGACTGCAGGATCACAGCAATTTTGGAAAAATTGGTGGGGGCTTCATGAAGAAAAGAAGTATGGCCCCTCCTAGTCTGGGGGGCATCATCATGTAGCTTGGGCTCACAGTACTCCTGGGATGAGTGACATTCATTGTGTGAGTGCTGCTTAGTCTAAGGGGAAAGATCACCCACTGCCAGAGGAGAACAGAAAGGACACACAACACCGCTAGACCCAGAAGACTGCAGGATTACAGCAATTTTAAAAAAATTGGTGGGCGCTTCCTGGAGAAAAGATGTATGGTCTCTCCTCGTCTGGGGGGCATCATCATGTAGCATGGGCTCACAGTACTTCTGGGCAGAGGCGTCCCCAGACCGGGTGTCACCCTGCATGGCTGCCAAGCGTCACCCGCAAGAAGGTCATCATACACACGTTTGACCTCATTTCGCCCACACATGACGTCATCATGCACATGCACAATGTCATCACGCACATGCGTAATAATGTCACAAGCACTTAACTGCCGGCAGCCATCTCGGTGCTGGGTCCCCTCCTCTCTCGTACAGGCTGTCAGGCACTCGGTCGATGACCGAGTGCCCGACTTTGCAGAGGGGCTGACACTGAAATTAGCTGTGAGTCACCTCTGATGGTATTACCTGGTGCAGGCCACACCCCATACACCCCCCTTGTGTCGCCACTGCTCCTGGAATGCCCTAAAACTAGGTGGCACAGTGGCTTAGTGGTTAGTACTTCTACCTTGTAGAATTGGGGGTCCCTGGTTTGAATCACGGTCAGGACACTATCTGCAAGGAGTTTGCATGTTCTCCCTGTGCTTGGCTGGGTTTCCTCCCACACCCTATAGACATGCTGGAAGGTTTATTGGCCCTGTGTGAGCTAGGGACCTTAGATTGTAAGCTCCTCAAGGGCAGGGACTGATATGACTGTGCAGTATGAAGTGCCATGTAAGTTGTCAGCACTATCTAAATGCCTATAATAAATAAAAGGCTCAATAATTTTTCTCAGCTTGCAGATGACAATTGTTCTTCTGTATCCTTGCTTCAAAAAAATGTCCGGCATTCTGGTAGATAGCGACGCCACCGGTTTTCATCCCTTCAAAATGCTCATTTTCTCTCATTTATTTCCTATAACATCACCTTTTCACATAAAGCCGCTGATTGAGAAATAGCATAATGTATGGACTGAAAGTGTGGAAAGTCTGCTGTATGCTGCAAAGCATCTGAGTTTGGACCCGACAAGAATGCAGATTAGCTAATGCCAAAACCTGCTGAATGAAAACAGTCAAGACTTCACATGTAAAATAAACACGGCCAGTTACATGCAACAAAAACCCACCTGGCATAATACATCTTAACTGACAATCACTGTCTAGGCTGCCTGATAAGGACCAGATTCTGTCCATTTTCTTATAATTTCCATTTATATGGTGCCAGGACCATCCACAGCAATACAAACTACACAACAGCCCCTGGCCGTGAAAGTGCGAACATCCCGCAGCCATACACACACAAACACCACAGACAGCTCAGAAGATGGAATGATACCCGTTTAATAGTATATAAGCTGTGAACATTGATCTCACCACATAAGAAAACACTCCTTTCACTGTGCACGTGCTGAGAAGTATAGCGAAATAATACCAAAATACTACATAATGCTCCTGCTAATAATAATAGTTAACAATTGTGGCCAGTTTTTGGATAATGTGGGTCAATGACAAAATGTCCGCCTGTGTATGGTCCAATAGGCAGCTAATGTTTAAATTGTCCTTAAAGGAGAACTATGGGGTGAGTGCTTTTCACTCACCTCATAGTTCTAGCCAACCTGTGACAATGAGACTGTCACAGGTCGGCTTAGTAGATCGGGAGGTGAGCGAACACATACCGGCGCTCGCTCACCTCTCGATCCTGTCACGGCTCGCTGCCATGACAGGGGAGGGGCTGGATTCCCCCCTCCCCGCTCCGATCCGCCAGCGCTGACTGGCGGAACGGACGGGGGAGGGGGCGGGTACAGCTGGCTCTGCCTCTAGATAAGCAGAGCCAGCTGTCAGTCACGCAGCTGGGCGGATCCAGACATAATTGTCGCGGTATACTGTCGCGGTATACTGCGGCGTCTCAGTATACCACGAGCTACAGCTCGCGGTATACTGAGCCTAGGGTGACGGGAGGACGCTAGTTTGTGTCCTCCCGTTACCCTAAGGAGAACTATGGGGAAAAGCCTTAACCCCATAGTTCTCCTTTAATGTGAATCTAAACCCTCAGACTACATACACATCAATATGTCTTACCTTTTACCTTAGATTTTACCCTATATGGATAAAAGTTTGTAGACACTTAAATTTCACACTGATTTGAGCTTGTTGTACATCCCATTCCAAAACCTTGGATGTTAATATGGAGGTGGTCCCCTAAAACAGCCATCACTCTTCTAGGAAGTCTTTCCATGAGATTTTGTCTATTTAGCCAAAATAACAAGTGTGAAGTCAGGTACTGATCCTGGAGGAGAAGATCTAGCTTGCAGTTAGTGTTCCAATTCATCCCAAAGGCGTTCATTAGGGTTGTGGTCAGGGCCATGTGCAGGCCACTATAGTTCCTCCACACCAAATTCACCAAACCATGTCTTTATGGAGCTGGCTTTGTGCACAATGGGTACAGTCATGCTGCAACAGAAAAGGGTCTTTCCCAAGCTTTTACCACAAGGCTGGATGGGCACAATGTCTACAATGGCTTTGCCTGTTGTAGGATAAACAATGCTCTTCAATGGAAACATCTGAGCTCCATAAATTGGAGGAGTGTCTAGTATTTGACACATAGTAAGTGTGCCTTGTTCTTGCAACTCTTATTCTATTTTCTGCTTCACTGACAGTATAAACTGTTATCAAAACTCTGCTACCTGGCACTAAGCTAATTTGGTGACAACGCTACCTTGCAGGCATTGCATTAAGCTGCAGTGTTGTCACCCTTCCGTGAGCATTCCTGCTGAGAACTACAAGAGGATTTGCAAATGTGCTACAAAAAGAGGCAAGATGGGACACCTAGCCCCGGCTGGCCCACTGTAATCAGTAGATGTGCATCCGCAAGTATGGGGGAGGTGAAAAAAAACAGAAGTGACCTTGGCAAAAGAGACAGATATGCGGGAGAATAGAAACGCTTTAAAAGCATTAAAAAAGAAACAGCGATCTTGTTAACAGCATAAAGTATTATTAAATTATTTTCTTTATTAAGGATTTAGTTACAATTAAATATAAACAAATTAGAAAAAATGTAAATAGAATAAAAAAGAAAGTGGGTGGGGGGGCATTTGCACCGGCTGGTATGTGCCACTTTCATTATCCATCTCGGCGGCTCGAAATATTAAAGGTCTGCCAACCAGATCACACGTTGTAGAAATCCAATAGTGTACATGTCATCTTCTGACAAGTGAAAAGTTTTTGCTGGTAAATGACAGCAGCGTAATGAGTAAACGCGATATCCTACTGGTTTTTCATAGTTTACGAGACCCCTGGCAACTGTGAAGAGAATGAGTGTTGCCCATCGGAAGGGAATGGCTTTGATTGTTTTTGTTTGGGTGCTTAAATGTGATTGACGGGGCCCCGGTGGGGAGACGCAGCTTCTGGAAAGGCCCCACTGATTGCTACGCATTATTTGAATTTACAGGTTATCTGTGGGGCTGTAACTGTATTGGTGACCTCATTAAGTAAATGTGGCCACATCAGCACCCTTCCACAGCCTTTATCACTCGTCATGTGTCATGAAAACCGGCTGTTGACACCTCTGCAGCAAACACTAGTTGTATCTTATCTCCTGCAGAGAAAGGAATCACACCAGGCAATATCATTCTAGTCTAGGAATGCGTTTAGGAGACAGTTTCGGCAGACCAGAAGATGAGAGCTAGGCACGAATGTCAACTCACTTCCAGCAGGAGAAAGAAAAATCTTCTGTAAGGTTCGGGAATCTACGGGTTTGTCTCAGCTGTGATTGATGTGTATTTTTTTTTTTTAGCCCTGTCTACTCTTGGATACTAGATCAGAGACTTGGACTTTCATCGTCTCACTAGCCATGGTCAAATATAAAAGATGGTTGAAAGACACATTAAAAAGGGGGGAAAAAATGATTAAAAAATATATATATATATTTTTTTTTTTTTGAAAAAGAAAAATCTATTCTTCTATTAATATTAAGTCAGTGCACATTTGCAGTTATTAATGCAACATTTAACTTTAGATTTTTGATGTGCCTATTGTACTTTTACTTGACTCACATTTCATAATTTGACTTGAATTATATGTTTAATAATTAATTTATTTCCTATACCCACTAGCTATGTAAGCTGCAGAAAAATTCGGATATTTCTTTATTACGGGATTCGGATCCGAAATTCAAATTGGTTCGGGTTTCGGATTCAGACGAAATCCAAATTTTTGCTAGTTTCGGATGAGTTTACGAATATTCGTTGCAAATACTACAGAAAACCATATAGAGGTATTAAAGGAGAACTATGGGGTTAGGGCTTTTCCCCATAGTTCTCCTTAGGGTAATGGGAGGACACAAACTAGCATGCTCCCGTCACCCTAAGCTCAGTATCCCGCGAGCTACAGCTCGCAGTATGCTGAGACGCCGCAGCTGAAGCGGATCCCGACAATTATGTCTGGATCCGCCCAGCTGCGTGAGTGACAGCTGGCTCTGCCTCTAGATAGGCGGAGCCAGCTGTCACTCACGCAGCTGGGCGGATCCAGACATAATTGTCGGGATCCGCTTCAGCTGCGGCGTCTCAGTATACCGCGAGCTGTAACTTGCGGTATACTGCGGCGTATCAGCATACTGCGAGCTGTAGCTCGCGGTATACTGAGCTTAGGGTGACGGGAGCATGCTAGTTTGTGTCCTCCCATTACCCTAAGGAGAACTATGGGGAAAAGCCCTAACCCCATAGTTCTCCTTTAATACTAAAGCTGAAGCTCCTAGACCCGAATACCATTCGGGAGCTCCAGAAAGCAATACGAGTCTGGGAGCCATATTAAAGCTGAAGCTCCTAGACCCGAATGGCATTCGGGAGTCCGAAACTCTGAATACCATTCGGGAGCTCCAGAAATCAATACGGGTCTGGGAGCCATATTAAAGCTGAGGCTTACAGACCCGAATGGCATTTGGGAGCTCTCGAATGCTATTCAGAAATTCGGACTCCATTCGGGTTTTGGAGCATCAGTTTTAGTATTATGTATATATAAGTAGCATTCTATAATAAGAAGGAATATTCGTAGCGGCAACATTGTGACCCATATATACATATAATTAAACCTGAGGCTCCCAGAACCGAATTAGACAATTTGGATTCAGACCCATTTGGATGCATTAAACCGAAAAACACATTGGATTGGCTAGAAGACTCACATGTCTGATATAATTTAGTTTTTCAACAGAATTCGGACGGGATCCGGAATTCGGAAACAGAAATTCCGATTCTGAAATTCGGATGTGTCAGAATGTCCGAATTTCAAAAAATTCTTAAGAATTTTTATTCGGAATGAAACAAATCACACATGTCTTATATCCACACATAAGTGCTTCTTCTAGTGCTAATCAGTACAGTATGCATTGTAACTACCTTCTTTGCTTAGAGACTGTTGATATAAGTTCATTGAGCAGGGAGTCCATTTGTTTATGGAAGGTACATGACAAAGAGAGTAGCACCACACTCATTGTGCAGCACTACTGGCTGCCCCATATACTGTGTGGATATATAAAATATTTATTGTATGATATACTATACAGCTACGAATGAATAGATTTGCTGCCCAATAGACAAAGGTGAAAAACCCATTTAAGACTCTTGGGTGCCATTGGCAGTTGTGTTTTTTCTGTACTCATCCTCACCTCTGAACCATCATGGCCAACTTAAAGGCCATGCCTGCCCATGGATGCTTCCTGCCAAATATTTCACCATGGTGCCATTCTTCTTTCAGAAAAATATCAGTGGCTTCTAAGCGGCATACAAAGATTACCAAAAGAAATAGGAGTGATTGTAAAATTCAGTGGTAAGCATTCATTATCCCAGAACATAGCGGCCATGTTTTTTCTTTATTGAACTGGAAAGTGGACATTTCCTTTAAGTCAAATTTCAATATAGATCACAGTATACGTTGGCAAGAATCTGAAATACTGGTTTTGGGTCTGGACCACAATATAACCATCTGGGTTACTTTTAAAATGTCACTGCCGCACTGTGCGGCTGACTATGGTGTATAATTTGGGTTAACCACTGGACCTTATAGTGGGTGCTACGCTCCAACTTCCTAATGTACAGATCCTGAGAGTTTGGGGTAATTGAGGATCAGATGTTATTATATGAAGGAAAGGCAAGAAATTGTGCCAACATATTCCATATAAGTGAAGAACAAAAGCAGCAGAAGTGATATAGAGAAGGTGAGATCCAAAAACTAGACACATTAATAATAATAATAATACGTGTCTGTTTACATGATCCCGGATACGGATTACTATGGTGCAACATTTATTAAAATTACAGCGCTATGTAAATTGTATGATCTTTTTTAAAATACCCCATTTTTTGTAGGTTTAGCCATTGTCAAGTCAAATCTTCTGGGTTGGATTTGCATTCCAGTATAGGTTATGGAGGGTGGAGGCAATTTCCTATATGATAGTTTGTTCCAAAGCCAAGCAGATATAGGACAAAAAGGCTCACGAGCTAACAAGAGACATGCTGATAGGAGTAGAAAGATTAGTGAATGTGGTGAAAATTCACTTTACAAAGAATACCCAATCACTTACGTGCACGCTGACAAGAAAATTTTATTAAAAATGTATTTTTCTTAGCACAAATGGATGATGGAAGTCAGTAGAGCTTCACCTCATTCTCAAAGCTAAGGGGCAATTATTTTGCAAAGCTTATTTGCTGTTAGAAAATCAACCCCACGGACAGTGTCGGCACCAATTCAGAGATGATTGGAGGATCTACAGCCGAGTGATACACAAATAAGATACTTTTTTGTTACTAGTTAAGGTACTTGAATGTATTTTTAAGATTTAACTTCTGAGTTCAGTGTCACATTAAGCCCCATCTTTCTTAAAGGGCACTGTGCATGCAAATAACTCTATATTAAAAAGCTGCACTGAGCCAATGCCTTCCGATTCCATCATCTGACTGCTGACTGAAGCAAAGCCTAGTTGTTAAAACTTTCATACAAAGTGAAACTACAAACTTCCACAAAGTCAAATTCACAGCCGGAAAGGGTTAAGCGGAGATAAACAAGACATTTCACGCAGCAAGTTGGGAGCAATGAATGGCAATCCCTAAGCGGTTCACTTGTAAAAAGCGATCAGTGTCCCTCCCAATGATCTTTGCACAAATACATTCACAGCGCAAAGTAACATTTAATTTATAATTTAACAATGTGCTGTCTGTTGAATTTTATAGGAAAACAAGATCAATAGGCTGAAAAAAAGGACAGCTTATTGAATTCTTCCTCTGTTTCCTCACTTTCCCTAAAGACACAGATAAGACCTTATTGATGTCCTGCATACAAGTCACAGTGTTCAAAAATGAGTCTATTGATGTACATTAATGCGAGTTGTCAAAAATAATTGTTTTATTTACTGAGCCAGTGAGGCAGTTACTGCCGGATATGCTGATCTATGAACAACGGCCCAACCGATCATGGCTGGCTTGGACACCTGGGGGGAGAAAAGCACGAGGGCATCCCAGAAATCTGGAGTCATTTTATTACCCTATTTTGTGCCATCACATTGTGTTTTAACATCTTTTTTGGTGGATTTATACAGCCTAAGGAGTATAACCCACCAGGTTGATAATTGGGCACTGGATGGGGTAAGACGAGCTTTCTAAACCAAATGATACTCAACTGGATTTAGAACAGCCAAAATGGAAGATGCAATTGTAGAAAAAATATATTTGTACATGGATCTCATGCGACTGTTACCATTGACCCTTGCTTGAAACAAACATTGCCAAGTTTCAAATCTGTCAGATTTGGCCATCAAAGTAGATAGGTGCAGAGCATATCACAGGCAGTTAAAGAAAAGTCTCCAGTTTACACACGTACAGATAGTTTGATGGAGGTATCAACAAATAATTGGGACCTCAAACATGACCTGACAGCCTGGAAACAAGAAGCTACGTCTTTGATGCTGCCGCATTCGATATACCACAAGTGGAGTACTGAAGAGATGGCTCCAGATTAGTTTCAGCACGTTTTGTGGAACATCATCCAGACTCTGAGGACTGTCTACATCTACCTTATTCAATTAATAATTAATCATTAATCAGTACTCTTTAGTATTTCTTTAATACTCCACCAATGGATAAGAACTGTTTGTAAAAGACTGTTAATATTCATCATGAAAATGTTGACGAGTGTCTCAAAATAAATTGTTTTATTGACACATTGTTTTAATGAAAGATCAATAAAAATTCTTGACTTCCCTGTCACTGAATTATGGTATCCAAAAATTCCTAATGTGCAAGTTAAAAAAGTTTAATGGTATTAAGTGAATCAATGGCTTTTGGCAACCTGGAATGGTACAGTGGGCATATGCGTAGGGTATGGCTTCACTGGATTGAAAATGATATGCCACCTAATTTTGACAGATCATTATTAAAGATATAGGTGGCAGGGAATTCAGATTGGCTCCTATTTCAATTGGCCCTCGCATGCGGGCGGCACAGTGGCGTAGTGGTCCCTGGTTCGAATCCCGGCCAGGTCACTGTCTACAAGGAGTTTGCATGTTCTCCCTGTGCTAGCGTGGGTTTCCTCCGGGTACTCCGGTTTCCTCCCACACTCCAAAGACATGCTGGAAGGTTAATTGGCCCCTCTCTAAGTTGGCCCTCCTATGTATGTATGTGAGATAGGGACCTTAGATTGTAAGCTCCTTGAGGGTAGGAACTGATGTGAATGTGGAACTATGTAAAGCGCTGCGTAAATTGTCGGCACCATATAAATACCTGTAATAAATAAATAAATGTATGCATGTGAGATAGGGACCTTAGATTGAAAGCTCCTTGAGGGCAGGGACTGATGTGAAAATGCACTGTGTAAATTGTCGGCGCTATATAAATACCAATAATAAATATATACTGTATATATTGTGTTCATCAATCAACTTACCGAAGGAACATTTTCACACAATTTTTCACTTAAGTCCTGCTTGTTTCCATCAGGCTGAAAGAGAACACCGATAAATGATTAAAGTTTTAAAGAAACCAATTTACCGTATATACTCGAGTATAAGCCGTCCCGAATATAAGCCGAGGTACCTATGTCTTTAGCTTGCCCAGTTAAAGTTTTGAGTCCGTCTCGTTATCCCTGTCACATTCATACGATGGAATGTCGGGAAAACGCATTACCCAAGAGTGTTTATGGGCCGCCAAATGATATCCAATCCATACGTGACAATCAACCCTCTAAAAGCTTTTGGCTTGTTTTGGCCGGTGTTACATATCGCTCCCATTTACTTCGCTACTGTTGTCACTTTCCCCTTTTCCTAAAAAAAAAAGAAAAAAAAATATCCCCTTTAAATGCTTTCACAAAGGTTTCCAATATCTCTTCACCTCCCCGATGGCGAGGTAGCAAACGATATAATTACTCATCCCTCTCAAATCTTTTCTCCTTCTTGTACCGGGAGACGTGAATGACAGAGTATTATTACAATTGGCAGCCCCAGCCGCACAATGCCCACTGGTAAGAGCCGAGACGTGCCCCCGTCTCCTCCGGTAAGTGATATCGTTTCAAAAGATATAGCCATGACCCTTTGACCTCGGGTTTCCGTAACATCACTGCCCTGCTACAATGTACTTAATAAGGAAGGAAACTGAACACGGTATCGTCATATATCTTCCTTTTTTCTTTAATTGTGGCTAATTCACGCCGCGCTCCGTAAACTCGGACCATGGAGCGTCATCTTATCCCCATCACTCCTGGCCAATGGCTGACAAAAAAATGTTTTACAAAAAGCTCCGAGCTAATTCAAGAGAAAAAATATACAGTATATCTATTGATATCAGGATCTATAGAAAGAAGGAAGAGCAATTCACACTGTTCATTGTTTCCCTGCTATGGGAGAAGCCAGACAATGTACAAAACTAATGCCCAATCCCTTTATAAACTATGTGACCATACCATGCTTCCACCGTCCCATGTGGCCCCAATAGAAGCAATGGTGGAGTACAGACTAAGGCAGCAGAGATAGATAGAGATAGATAGATAGATAGATAGATAGATAATAGATAGATAGATAGATAGATAGATAGATAGATAGATAGATAGATCGATAGATAATGGATAATTAGATAGATAATGGATAGATAGATAATAGATAGATAGATAGATAGATAGATAGATAGACAGATAGATAGATAGATAATGGATAGATAGATAGATAGATAGATAGATAATAGATAGATAGATAGATAATAGATAGATAGATACATTTCTACAGTCTGATGCAGCCAACCTCTACTAGTTGATGGCCAATGCTACTAAGCTCTTACATCAAAGTAGATGTCATTTAGGGGGTATGGTCTTTCTGATTCATCAGAGTTGGCCAGGGGCACAATCTCTGTCAGGTTTTCATTCCTGTCTGTGTCTTCCTGTCCCAGTGACCCCGACACCCTCTCAGGGGGTATATTGCTCCAGCGTGGCCACAATAAAAACACAACAGAGGTTCTGACTATTTCACATTCTATCAAAAACCCCAAAGTACCACGTTGGCCAGCGCCGGACTCTATGTAGATTGTAAGGACGTTGGGTCGCTTTCACCAATACCGCGGAGGAACTCACATACTGAAAATACATTGGAGCCTGCATGTGGCTCTGTACAGAGGACGGGTCTCTTTTGTCCGCACAATAGCTGTCAGTATACAGTACAATCAAACATTCCAATTAGACTTGACCGTTGTTCTCCACAATGGAAGTCAATTATGCAATTAATCAATGTGGGTTTTATAAGAGCGGACCGGCAAAAAAAAAAAAAAAAGTTGCGGCATAAGGTGAATCAGCAGAAATCAAACAGATTTCTTTAATCGGCGGTGGTGGGCAGCGAAAAAAAAAAACTGTACAAAGGGATACATGCCGGCGTGGGGCATTTAAAGTCATATTTTTAGAAATGGCGCTCTATGGGAATGGAACGGGGGTCGCCGAGCCCCCTCAGGCCGGCTGTGTATGAATGGAAGGTGCTTTCAATTAAAAAAGAAACGCTAAACGGTGTACCTTCAATTACAGTGACACAGAGCAGGTCACCCATGACGGACAATTAAGCTCCTCTCTTTCCAGCCAGGCTGATTATGTTGGTGAAACAATGCAATTTTCTGGAACGCTCGGGCCGAGGCCTATCTCAATTAATCTCCGCGGAAGTAAAATCTTAACAGACACCAAGCTTGTTACTTGTTTAATTGAATTAGAGGACGTTAATACAATTATTCAGGGAGACCGCAGAGTTTTGTTTTTATGAAATGGAATTTTATGTGAATTTTAATTAAAGAGATTCCATGGCACATTTTCAGCAAACACATCATTCAACTTACTAGGGCGATGTTGACTTTGAAGCATATGCCAATATAAATAATATTTATGTATATGTAGTACAATACACGCACCCCTTGTTTCTCTTAACCCTTACACAATACCAGAAATGTATTCAGTTCCTGTTGTGAGTGGTGTCAGCCCTGCCCTCTCCTGTCTCCACAACAGAAAGGCTAACCCTACTGTGGGGCTATTTATTCTCATTGAGATACCAGAGGAATTGCCCACAAGTAACAGTTGTAGATTTCAAGCAGGATCAACAGTTTTTTTTGCATGTTCTCCCTGTGCTTGTGTGGGTTTCCTCCAGGTACTCCGGTTTCCTCCCACACTCCAAAGACATGCTGGAAGGTTAATTGGCTCCTGTCTCGAATGTATGCATGTGACATAGGAACCTTAGATTGTAAGCTCCTTGGGGGCAGGGACTTGTGTGAATGTGCTCTATGCAAATTGTCAGCGCACTGCAACTCTGGCCCACCGGCTGTGCTTTATCTACAAATCCCTTAATACTTCTGCCTCCCGGGAGTCAGGCCTGTTGCTGTTAGGACTTGTAGTTCCACCACAGCTGAAGGGCCAGAGTGGCCCACCCCTGGTTTTGAAGATGGCTCACTGCTTCAGGAGTCTCGCTCAGCATGCATACAATTGGAGGCGGTATGCAGGGGTTTTGTGTTTGCCCTAAAAAAGAAAAGAAAACTTTTCCCCTACAGCTATTTTTCTAAATGTTCCCTTCATCCATGCCTTAAATCTAGTCCTCTGACCTATCTGGTGATGTCATCTTAGTCTTCTTGTGCAACATCAGCAGTGGGCAATCCTTCTCCTGCACAGAATGGCCCTCAAGTAGTGATGTGCAAGAAATACTGTGAACCAAGGCTGGGTGTGTCCATGATGCCCTTGGCTCACAGAAAGTGGGTTGTTTGACTCTGGTTGTCTTTCAGCTTGCAACAGAACAGACTTTCTATAGGGGGCAGAGTTTTTAATATTTGTTTTAATGTGGGGTGGTTCTTCAACCTTCTTTAAAAGCTCCCCAAGCTAACCTGATAAACAGACCTGTGAAATTCTTCTCTGCCATCATGTCCTGTAGCAGAGCCGTGGTACGGGGTCATGGGTGAGAGCTATAGAAGGGAGGGATCTGTATGGAGACAGAGAAGAATAAGCCGCCAGCTCACCAACTGTCTACTTCATCGTCTTGTCTTTATTTGACGTCCGATAAACACGACCTCACTTACAAATACACATTTTGGAACACTTTGTGGTTCCTTAATCAGGCAAAAGGAGTCTTTTTGCTTGATGAAGAAACGCGCATAGTGTTCTGTAAAAGTTGCATTTGTAGTTGGGGCCGTGTTTATCTGACGTCAAATAAAGACAAGACGATGAAGTGGACCGTTGTTGAGCTGGTGGCTTATTCTTCTCTGCCTCCATACAGATCCCTCTGTATGCTGGTGTCTTGCTCTTCTATATCTTGATTTGCATGCCACCATCCACGGGTCATCACAGCACCCACTGTAGTACTTTAAGACCCCGTTCACACAGGGGTGGTTCGGCCCATGCAAATTCAGCTGCACGGATCCGCCGACATGAATGATCCCATATTGCTATGGGGAACGTTCATGCGACCGCGCTGGTCTGACCCGCCCGAACTGTTCCCTGCACTATTTTTGCCGCGCTGATCAGTGCAGATTCCATACAGCTTTCAATGGAACCGCAATTAAAAACCTCAAAAACCTCCCTTTTGAGATCAGCGCGGTGACCGCTGATCTAAAAATCCACAACCGCCCTGGTGTGAACGGGCTCTAATAGGGATTCCGGTCTGGAGTGTGATTGGATATTTTTACATCTGTATTGAGGCAGGGACACGGATTGTCTAGCTCTACCAGCCCATGCATAACCCCCTGCCATGGCCGTGCTCTAGGGCAGAGTGCAGGTCAGATCCCAAAGCTTCTAAAAGATATTTGTCTGGACGTTCCATTAGATTTGAAGATTTGGCGTTTGAGTAAAATGCATCTTTTATTTATTATTTATCTGTTTAGATGAACTTTAGGCATGTGAGTGTTACGGAATAATCCTTTTTTCGGTTGTCCTAAGTCTTTTTTGTATTATTATTTTGTCAGTCTCCTTTAGCTTGCAGACTTTGCATATAGTTTATTTTTTTTTTTATTATTAGCTATCAACATTCCGCTCAGACTTTATTTGAATTTAGAATTTAAGGATGAACAGTTGGATTAAAGATTGCCTTACACATCCGGATGGTGTATGTGAATCTTTCTCTCTGGCCATGGGCTAGAATATGATATGTGGCTCTACAGCACGAACAGTACACTTCATTGAGCATCCAATCCCTGGCATTAATGCTGCTAGCTTTGTGTGTAGCCATGAAGCCCCCTCTGACCATCCATTTGCATCTTAAATTTCATTTCGGAGTCTTTAATGATCCTGCTTCTTTGCCGATGCCAAAAGCGAGATTTATTTCACAAAATCTACAGTCGAAAAGAGACCCCTTTCTCTAAAGCCACCACATAGCTCCAGAATGCCTCAGTAATCTCTCCACTTTCTTTTCCTTGTCAATAAACAATCTCCTTGAACTACATGAAAAAAAAAGAAAAAAAAGAAATTTACTTGGAAGAAGCTTTCATGATTCTGACCACGAAGGCTTCCACACATGGCCAAATGTTTTTTTTCTCCGGCAAAAACGTGCCGAGCATCGCTCATGGTGATCTATGAAGATAGGGGTTACTGAATCAGCAACAATGAGCTCCGGGCAAGAAAAATGTTTCGTTTGTAAAAAAACTAAGTTGAAAAAGTTGCAACAGTTCTGATGTATAAAAATATTTGTTGTTGCATGTGGCAATCAGAATTCTTGATTCACTGTAAGCTGGAAACTGATTGGTTGCTTTGGCACAAGATTTTTTTACTTGCAAAAAACTTTCATACATTGACCACATACGTCAGTCGCTCTGAACAAGGGGAGGTGTTACTTTTGCGTCAAGATGAAACAAATTTGCACGTGTGTGGTTGATATTAACATTTTGATAAAGTAAAAATATTCTGCAGATAAAGCTCAGAAATGTAGTGGGAGTTAAGTTTATTTATTTATTTATTTCAGATCCTGATTTCACTGAAGTTCATCTAAGTGCATCTGTATGATTAAAGGTTACTTTACAATGAAGATTACAAACAAACAGGAAGATGAGGAACAAGCCATGGAGATGATCCAAAACGTGGGGAAGAATGTGATTTGAAGAGAAGTATTTTCTCGAGCTTTAAGTTGCTGTGACATATTTTCTTTATCTGCCGATTAACGTACTTTTTTAAAACTTTTTTTTTTTTTTTTTTGAATGGAGTCGCCCTGTCAATGTTATATATTCAATGTCTATTCTTTATCAGATTAGAGGAGGCTGGAGTTTCACCAGACTGCTGCCTTTCTGTTTGCATTCATTGGGACTTCCTGTTCTATGAAAGTCAAGCTCTCATTCACAAACAGCCCAAGCCTTATCTCTCTCTCTCTCCTGACCCCCCAAAGAATAGCTGCTGGTATTAAAGTCAGTTTCTAGCTGCTCCCATAGGTGACAAATTTCTCTGCCGCTAGTTTTTATTATGATGGACAAAACAAACCCCCACCAAAAAAAAAAACCAACGCAACGTTCACAGTGTTGAATTATGCATTACATACCCTACATGCTAAAAGTAAATGTAAAAAATATTTGTCAAGTATTTAAGAAAAAAAAATTTTTATTTGCCTTTTTGTTACAACATGAACACCAGCAACATTTGAAATTATATTTTTTTTTACCTTTTGCTAAATGTTAATCTTTTTATTTGCTACCCTTTAACATCTGTGATTTGTTTAATGTATTTACAGGGCATCAGCATCAGCAAAAAAAGAGAATGCACCTGTATAATTTGTGCAATCATTATACCTAATATTACCACAAGGAGGGATCTGTGGAAACTGGGAGTTTGCACAGTTGCATCTCAACAGTAAAGGAAAAAAAAAAAAAGTTGGACAAGTTTTATATTTTCCATGTT
>NW_017306273.1:4060249-4062008 GCF_000935625.1 Nanorana parkeri
AATTTCTCTGCCGCTAGTTTTTATTATGATGGACAAAACAAACCCCCACCAAAAAAAAAAACCAACGCAACGTTCACAGTGTTGAATTATGCATTACATACCCTACATGCTAAAAGTAAATGTAAAAAATATTTGTCAAGTATTTAAGAAAAAAAAATTTTTATTTGCCTTTTTGTTACAACATGAACACCAGCAACATTTGAAATTATATTTTTTTTTACCTTTTGCTAAATGTTAATCTTTTTATTTGCTACCCTTTAACATCTGTGATTTGTTTAATGTATTTACAGGGCATCAGCATCAGCAAAAAAAGAGAATGCACCTGTATAATTTGTGCAATCATTATACCTAATATTACCACAAGGAGGGATCTGTGGAAACTGGGAGTTTGCACAGTTGCATCTCAACAGTAAAGGAAAAAAAAAAAAAGTTGGACAAGTTTTATATTTTCCATGTTAAAGTGCAATTTATACAAGTTTACATATATTTGTTTTACTCTTTAAAAAAAAATGAGTTTAATTTTCTGTATTTAAAATACTTTTTTTTAAATAGCTTTTTATTAACTATTAAGTGCTAGAAAAAAAAATATCATCAATTATTTAAAACTAATAATCATTTTTATTGAGGTAAAAATAGTTAGAAAGGTAGATAACATAAAATAAAAAATACAACAAAAATATAACAAACCAACATTTTTTTTTTTTTGCATATACATATGTTACATGTTAATAAAGTTAACCTATTTATAAGCTAAACACTAAAAAAAGTTTAAAAAAAACAAAACAATAGAAGAAACATGATGTAAACAGGTCGTTAAATGAGCCATATTGCCTAGCGAGTGTGCAGACTTGATACCATCCCCCCCTAAACCTTTTTCATTTCCTGTGTTTCATAATAAAGAGACGGCAGGATGGCGAGGGGTTAAATCCACTGCAGCGCTTGACAAGTACAAGGTGAAGTGGGTGGTCACAGAATGAAAGGCATCTTTAACCCCTCTTGGCTGAGATTCCAGCCTGTTGTTCTCTCTGCATATCCTCACTTCATCACTTGTCGATAGGAATCAAAATGAGCCCTCTGCGGAAGGGCAGCCTTTCATTCCTAAAGAACAAGCACTTAAAGCTCTCTCACTTGCACCTATGAAATCCAGAGCCTGCCAGACAAGCACAAAAAAAAAATCACTAGTTTATTTTTAAATCTTTGTTGTTTTTTTTAAGCTAAATTTGGTGTTTTTATATTTGTTAAAAAATAAATATGTAAACAAATAATAATTATTATTTGGTAATTGCCATGACAGAGAGAAAGGACTTTATTTTAATGTACTTATTTATTTATTTCATTTTTTAACCTTTTTGTCAGAGGATAGATGTATGTTTATCCCAAGCATGTTTAAATTGATTTACAGTTGACTGACTTACGATTTCTGCTGGAAGTCTGCTTCAAGCACCAACTACTCTTTCAGTAAAATAATGCTTTATTAAATTAGTTTTGAATTTAATTTTCTCAACTTAAAGTGACACTAAACTCAGTTAAATCTTAAAAATGCATTTAAGTACCTTAACTATGAACAACAATGTATCTTATTTGTGTTATCACTGGGCTGTAGATCCTCCAATCATCTCTGAATTGGTGCTGACACTGTCCTTCCTTCTGGAGGGGGGCTAATTTTCTTCCCCATGGTCCCTGTGTGTGTTGCAAGGTAGTCACCACTCCAAGCTCCCCCCCCCCCCCCCGCGGGGCACACCCAACAAAACAAACAAAA
>NW_017306273.1:4062523-4074988 GCF_000935625.1 Nanorana parkeri
CAATCTCAATACAAATGAGTAAACTAAACATGAGATTGTAGTCCATCACGGGAGTGAGCTTGGAGCGGTGACTACTTTCGTCAAAGGAAACAAAGTTTTATGTTGTTTCGGATCCGGAGGCAACGAGCCTCCGAATCCGAAACCGCACACTAAAACCGCAGCACAAGCAGCAGCCATAACGGCCGGTGTGCATTTTGTGCATGTGCGTTGCCAATTTGGAGTAGATCTTGGTATACATCAAGATGGCGGCGCCAGCATGTTCGAGCGCCACCATCTTGGTGTATACCAAAATCTGCTCCAAAATGGCGGCACGCAGAACTGGCCGCCGCTCGTTCAGCATGTGACATCACCGCGTGCAGAACACGCCGGCGGCCATATTGAACTGGCCGCCACTCGTTCAGCGTGTGACGTCACCATCATGTGATGTCACACGCTGCGCCTCCAAGATGGCGGCGGGCATGCGCAGAACACGCTGGCGGCCAATATGACCGCCGGCGTGTTCTGAAAACGAATTTATGAATGTTCGAATATTGTTTTAGTATATCCGGGCATATATTAAATTAGTTATTTCGGACAAAACGCTGAATCAACTGATTTTCATTGATTTGCAGGTTCGTCCGAATGTACATGTCTATAAAATAACATTTTTGTTAATAGTTGAGATACTTGAAAGTATTTTTAAGATTTAACTCCGGAGTTTAGTGTCGCTTTCATTGAACAGCCTCTTAGTAAATCAGTCCAATGTAAAAAGTTCCTATTACAATCACTTATGCTTATATTTGGTAAACACAATTAACAAAAAGTATGACCAATGAGAATCTTAAACATTGCCTTAAAAAAGAAAACGGTATTACATTACTTAAGATTCTACAATTCCTACTCAGATATTTCCAGTCTCTTCGACATCTTGAAAGTTCCAAAAGGTCATCTTAAAAGTCTAATTTCTATTATTTCATTCCATGGTCTTCTCTGAGGGTATCTTGGAAAGTGCCAAGAAAAATGCAGAGGACTTGTAGGAGCTGTTTTCGAAATCTCTTTGGAAACAGTTATCAATCATCATTGTGTTATTCGTTCTCTTGGGTTCAATTAATTGTATTGAAAACCACGGTCTCAAATATCACAAGTATGTAGATGACAGCCAGCTGTACATAATGGCCACTCTACAGAGGCATTGCCAACCAGCTGTCATAGAGACTTTGGCCATGGAGTCATCCAGAGAACTGGTGACAGATGAACACTGACACAATCTGATAGTGCTCTAGATTAGGGTTGATACTAATGGAGCATGATTAAGACAGTTAATACCACAAGACTAGCCACAGACACGAGATGGTGGTCTTAAGATCTTGTCATAAATCCATGAATATGCAGGATTGTTTCAGCCAATCTCATAGACATGGACATGGTATTTTGGTGAAGATGACTAACTGTTGCTAGTCATGGAAGGGGGCACTAACCTGGCATACTGCCATTAACATTACAATAACTGCCATACAATGTAATTCCAGTTAAACCTTCTTAGATACAATGGGGAAGGATTAGAACTTCTAGTTTTTTTTTGCTGTGTGAGTCCTCTTGGGGAAAATTTTCAGTTACTCCTTGTCCTGTAGTCAATTGCAACACTGACACCGGGACAGGAAGTGGGAGCAAATCTAAAATGGGGATACAGGCTACAATAAAAAGCTGATGGGATTTCTAAACATCCCATACTCTACTAAAAATAAATGTTTTTATTGCTATCTGTTTTTTTTTTTTTTGGAGACGACAATTGTCACCAGGACAGGAAGGAAGAGGAAATCTCCCCAGTGGGACCTCAGTCCGGACAGAGTTAAAAGTCAGTATAGCAGGTGCTCAACTTCACACTGGAGTGACTGCTTTCATAAGGTCATCTGTGGCCAAAAGAAGCATTGCTCAACCTTTTTGCAGTCACGGTATCCTAAACAAATACCCAAAATTTTGAAGCACCCCAGTCTAAAATGGAAAAAACATAAATGTTAAAAAAACAACGTTTAGTCCCTCTGAAATCCATAGCAGACCCTTATCCCATGCAAAAACACACAAAAAGATGAGGTTCTCCAATCACACCAGAGTCCCCCTTTCAAATTAGAAGTCCTCCCTTCACACAAGAGCCTCCCTTCCTTTCACATCAGCAACCCCACTTTGACATCAGGAGACCTCTTGACATCAAAAGTCCCTCTTCACATCAGAAGCCCTCCCTTTACACCAGGATCCCCTTTTTATATCAGAAGCCCTCCCTTTACATCAAAAGCCCCCTTTCACATTAGAAGTCCCCTTACTTTACATCAGAAGCCCCTTTTTCACATGAGAAGCCCTCCCTTTACACCAGGAGCCCCTTTTTCACATCAGAAGCCCTCCCTTTTACACCAGGAGCCCCTTTTCACATCAGAAGCCCTCCCTTTACACCAGGAGCCCCATTTTCATTTCAGAATCCCTCCCTTTACATCAAAAGCCCGTTTCACATTAGAAGCCCTCCATTTACATCAGAAGCCCTCCCTTCACATCAGAAGCCCTCCCTTTACACCTGGAGCCCCCTTTCACATTAGAAGCCCTCCCTTTACATCAGAAGCCCCCTTCACATTAAAACCCCTTTTAATATCAGGAACCACAGCTGTGGCAGCATGGCAGGTGAAACAGGCCTAGACAGATAACTTTTTTAAATGTATCTCACCCTTTCTGGATTACCATCATTAATTTCCATGGTGCTGGCCAAAAATTCAAGGCACCTCTGAGGAAGCCAGAAGGCTCCCTAGTGTGCCACGGCACCCTGGTTAAGAAAGGCTGAACCAAAGATATTAGTGTAGGTCCGATTCACTTGATTATTAGATCTACCAACCCAATTATGTAATTTGTTTGGTCAATTGGAGCCACTTTGACTTTAAAAGTAAGGGAAGCAGCTATTTCGCAACATAACCAAAACGCAACTTATAAAATTACTGATCATAAAAAAGCCAAACATAGTAATAATATTCAATATCTTAAAGGGTTCAGAATTTGGCAAAATACATCTTTTCTCAGCATGAAAAAAATACATCAACATAAATCCCTACATTCAACAACTTAAAAAGAAAAATACGTTTTTAAACATTAGCACTTCATATTTGTTTTTTTCAGCAGAATATTTCTGCCTTCACCGGGGCAATTTTGAAAATGGAGAACATACCGATATGTTACATTATTTCCAGAGCCCTTCACTTCAATATCCATGTGACAGACAGCAGTGTGTTTCCTGAAGAAGGTGGTTTACTACACACGCTGGCCATAAATCTGGTTTTACTCAACTTGATGAATTGCTCAAATAGAAATTCAGTATGGCGTTAGATCATAGCTAGATCAATATTGTAGAAGGTTAGAAAAGTAAATATTGAATTATATTTTTTTCTTAGAAAAAGCAACATTTATATTCTCAGGGGGCAACAAGGGTGAAATTGGTAACATAGTTTTCATATAACAAGATCTTTGCGCCTGACGTTGTTTTGCGAGATTAAAGGATTATATATTAAAAAGCTGCAACGTAAGACAAAAAAAAATGGCTGATTTGCAAAAAGTTATGCATCTTTTTTTGTTTGTTTTTTTGCAATATACTTTTGCATGACTGAAGAACAACTAACGAAGAAAAAAAAATCATAATTTTTCTGTTACAGTGAACCTGCATTTGCTTTAAACCTTCTAAACTGTCACCTGATATGAATAGAAGGTGCCTTGAGAGGATTGTATGAATGGTTCAACCTGATAGGGTGCCAATGCACATCTCAACAAGCTTCTGTGGTTGAGAACTTAGACCAGGCCCCTTCTACTTTTCTTTTCATACTGATCCACAGCTAGATCTAGAGCCAGGAGAAGGCAGGACAAGATGTATATTTACTACCCCCTTAGGCCAACTGTCTGGTGCCACTTGCACTCTCCCGTAGTTGATTGGTTAGCCTTATTATCACACTAACAAAATGAGACATCATAAGCAAACAGAAATGAGCATGAGGGTGGAAGGGCTAAATGAGACATTTTGCCAGGTCTGGGTCAATACACCTAGAACCAATATCAAGAAGAGAGTGGCAAGCTGTTATTCTGCCAGTTGTGTGCCGAGCCAGCGTGAGCAAATTGTAAGTACATTACTGAACCGAAACAAATGCACATACTGTGCAGATACATCGAATGACCAGAGCATTAATGTAGGACCTTTTATTATACAAGGGAATGTCATACTTTCTAAAATATTAGTGCTAGTCCCCAAGACACTGTCACCCCTGCCCAGAATCCACACTTTCCAGATGGTCAAGACCATACCTTGCCCAATTTCTAGCACAGCCCCTCCACTAAATATGTAGGAAATGCCCATTCATGGCAGTGATTCCCTTACTTTATTGAGTTGCCGCACATGCTTAGTAAATCATATATGGGTGATTATGTGATACAAGGACACAACGTCTAGACGGAGGGACTGTCCCAGCAAATCCAGGACAGTTGGCATCTATGGAATGTGAAAGTCAGCAGGAGGTATGGCAGCCTGGCCGCCCTATGCCTATGGTCTATGTAAGCTCTGGCCCTGTAGGGGGTGGGCCATTGCAAAGAAAAATTCAGTAATCTCAAACATCTTCATCTAACAGCAATCTCCTGTGGGACCGCCCCGCTCAGAGGTCACCGTATATCTCAACTAGCAGATTGAGTGATATATTTGGTGAAGAAGCATGGAAATGCAGCAGATTTCCCATAATCCCCTAGCCTCTAATCACAGTGGTATTTGTTATTTTGTTTTGGTGCAGTAAAAGTTTATCTCTTATCTCATTTAGGGCAAAACAATAGGTTTTAAATAATATACACTGCCACCCCGCCCCCTCCCAGATCCCATCAAAATAAATGCATCAAGTACCTACACTATTAACAAAAATGTATCTTATTAGTGTATCACTTGGCTGTAGATCCTCCAATCATCTCTGAATTGGTGCTGCTCGTTGCCTCCGGATCCGAAACAACATAAAACTTTGTTTCCTTTGACGAAATGAATGAAAACGTTTTTCGTTTTCATTTGTTTCATTTGGAAACAAATTTTTTTGTTGTGCACATGTCTAGTATTTTATTTGTGTATCACTCGGCTGTAGATCCTCCAATCATCTCTGAATTGGTGCTGACACTGTCCTTCCTTCTGGAGGGGGGCTACTTATGTTCCCCATGATCCCTGTGTGTGTTGCGTGATTATTTAGGATGGAGGTCAAGGAAAGAGGGGGATGCGTGGCTTCATTACCTGCAGGAAGTCCCAGAGCAGTATTATTTTATGAGGAACAGCAACAAATGAAGAAAGTTTTTTAATCTACTTAAATGATTTCTAAAGTCAAGGTGTTCATCCAAGACTGAGGTTGTCCCATAAACATAAGATCAGATCCCGATACAGACATTTCTGTCACTTAATTTTTACGGGCACCATTACTCTGCATTTTACTTGCAAGAAAGATGGAATGATCGCTTCTGCGAGAACAGAGGACTTTAATCCTTCTTGATACATTTTTCAGCGCAGTAAGCCATTACAGTGATGACGGTAAACATAAATACTGTATAAGGAAGCGGAAACTTTGTGTCAAAATGTTCTTACTTTAAATAAAAGGATTTGTATACAATAAAATGGATTCAAATTGAGGCGCAGAAGCCATTAGTCTGAAAAGCTGGAAACACTGCCATTGGTTTAAATTACGCTTCCATATTTTGGAGGCAACGACTATTTTTGTACCTCGGCTGAATATTCATTTCGACGCGAAGCGCATTACTTTAAATTATACAAGAACAATACATCAGCTTACAGGAATTTCCATAGCACTTTTGCTTGTTTTACAGTGAAATACAAAAGAGGGTTACTACAATTTTCTTGCATGAATACATTTTGCGGCTTTTTATACTTTAATAATTTAACATACTTTTTACTCAGTCCACCCAAATTTCTTCGCTTAAGGCTGCCGGTACTACAGTGAAGACAAACAGCCACTGAAGTGTAACACCAACAGTGAGGGATGGGGGGGAATGAAAAGAAAAACAGTTACAAATCTTATAAAAAAATTAAGAATAAAACAATAAAAACTAGAGCAGTACTAGCAGTACTAGAGAAATATTTGCAGTACTAGAGCAGTATTAGCAGTACTAGAGCAGTACTAGAGCAGTTCTTGCAGTACTAGAGAAGTATTTGCAGTACTAGAGCAGTACTAGCAATACTAGAGCAGTACTAGAGAAGTACTATATAAGTATTTGCAGTACTGCTTTATTGATTTGTATGGCAGATACTTTTTGCAGTTTTACTACACAGAAAGAACTCTGCTCTGCAGGAGCTGATTGTCCCTCAACATGCATAAATACCCATTATAGTAAATGATAGCTTGAAAACAGAAATTCTGGAGCGATTGAATGTTTTATGTTTCAATGATCAAAAAATGTGAGAGTGGTTCAAACAAGTCTGCCAGAATAGTCACCTTTTACGATGGATTGGCTTTTTTTTTTTGTGTTGTAGCAGAAGTTTGATAACCTCATTTATTAGTATCTACTTGTCCAAATGTTCAGTCTTGGCTTTGGAAACCCACCAGGGGAAGTTCCACATTTGCAAGAAGGCTACGCCAGGGAGTACCTTTCATGGGTTCAGGTGTTAAGTCTTGTTGTTGATGTGCACTTCTAGACCAAAAATTTGCTCAATAGGTAAACTACTTAATGCTTCCCTAGGAGAACAAGCAATCCACTCCCACCAGACTCCAGACCTTTCCTCCATGGTAGTGGTAGGGTTTGTTTCAGCATGAACGGCTGTTCTGTTTTCTTTCACTGTGCATCAGTCAGATTCAATGCAGGTTTGAATGTGACTGGAGGCTGTTGGAAAGCTTGTACTGAGATGTGTGGATTGGAGATGGAGTGCAATGACTCTTGACGGGCTATGTCCACCCATAATAGGAAGCTTCCAGGTGCCTAAACTGGATCACAAATGGTCGAGGAGAGATAGAGCTTCACACCAACCTCAAAAATGCATTTGCATTTTCAAAAGAGTGTGCTCAACGCAGATTAGTCAACCTGTTTAGGGGTCCAGGACTCTCTTCATCAGGGTTCTATACACTTAAAGTGATTGTAAACCCAAAGATTCCCTTCATGTTTATATTGTCCTTCAAGGCTTCATGCCCTTTATTCCCTTTTACGCAACATTGTGCGTAGAAGTGATCAAAATGCCTATTTATCCTGCCAGCACACAGCCCTTCCTGCTTTGCCACGACAATGCTAACCACTTGGTGCTTCTTGGTGTAGCATAGCCATGCTGATGTACATTTCCCTTGCAAACCATGGTAGTCAGTGTGATAGACAGGTAGCCATACATCCCAGCCGGCCCATAGATGTTGACTGACAGCAGCTCCTGTATTGTTGACAAGATAGTAGAGTCTCATCATAAGGCTGTGCCCTTCGTCTTTGCTGCTCAGGGATCCGAAGGATAGAAAGTGGTCATGTGACTGCTAAAAAAAGGAAAGAAAAATGCGAATTTATATGCGTTTTTAGTAAATCCCAAAGTACAGATGTTTGAAGAGGCCGCCTACACTCTTATTTTTAAATCGGCAGGCTCAAGGTCCCACATCTGTCCTTGATCTTTACATCACCACCCAAGTCTCACCACACTGGAATGCACAGCATTGCGGTACCTTGATTTCCGTTGAGGGTGAACAAACTGTGGACAGGAGGTCCTTTTGAGGTGCCATTTAAATAAATGGCAACCCAAGGCACCTCCCACACCAGAACGCGGGGTAGGTGCGATTGAGTGGTGCAGGACTTCATTTGCACACGCCCTGTAGAGGGCATGCAAGGGAGCTATAAGCATTGCAGGTATGGATGGCGCTCCCTTGTGGCCATACCAGAAGCCCACCCCACCTGACACTTGGCGCCAGGCAGCATATTTGAATGGCTGCTCGAAGCGAGAACAGACAGTGCAGCACTAGGGGGAGGCTGAGGAACCTCTCACCTAGTACAGTGGAAGGCACGCGGTGACCCACTGAACATGGGGTTGCGACCCACCAGTTGAGAACCATGGCTTTAGAGTATAAGTGGGATACCTGGAACCCTGAAGAATGGTGGATTTTATCTGCATTGATTAAACTCATAAAACATGCTTGTCATATCCTTTACACACTATACAAGCCCTAGTTGGTGCTTTTAAATGAGTTTTGGATTTGAAACCTAGCACTGACACCCCGATAGCTCAGGATTTCTCTATGTGAGGGAAAGCAAGGAGCCTCCAGTAAACATGTTCAGTAATTCTTCTTCTGCGTTACAAACAGGTGAGCAGACGGTGTTCCCAGATTGCCAACGTATGCAGTGGCCCAGTGCAGCACAGCTATGCCTGCATGAGAAGCTAAAGCCCTGAACAGGTAGTTTCCTGTACGTAGCTCATGGCGTCTCTGTCCCTTTTGACTGGAGTTTACATTTAAAGCCAATTCAACAGCTTTTAGCAGTGACCAAATATATCTGAAAACAGATCGAGGCAGATATTTTAGCTGTTGAAAAAGCTCAAGGGATTTTACAGAATTAGGGGAATTCTTGAGATAAGCTGTCCCAGATGACTTGGTAAAGCCCGGCTTTTATGAAGGTGTACATAAACTAATATAGTTGAGACGTGCGGGGCTAATTCAATGGAATAAAGATCTTAATTCCTCTGGATTCTAGAGCAGTTACATTTTGTAACCTGTTTCAGCCAATCAGCTGCCTTTGTTAGTTTACAAGCAGCTCCTCAATCCTCCTCGTTTGCAAACAAGTAGGTTCGGGGCTGAAGTTCTTTCATACTGGACCAGTTGCTATGCATTATTAATGCCGGTCACATAAAGGCATTTTTTTGCCCCAAGATACAAAGAATGGATATTTGTACATTCCTAAGCCACAAATAATGACAAAGATAAAGAACTACCAATTTGGTTATTCCCCTCATGTGGTTCCAAACAGACAACAACAAAAAATGTAGGTCTTATTTACATGGTGGCTTTATACGAGACCATAAATTACACAAAAATGTGATGAACAGCTTGAGCAGACCTGTCAAAGTGAGAATATTAAGAAAAAGTGTGTAAGCAGAGGCTCGAAAACCAAATGTCAAAACAAAAGCAGCTGAAGGTTTATCTAGATCTTGGCTACTAAAATTTGGGAGAGGACCCACCTCTCCTGCCTCCTAAACCTCCCTGCTGGCACTTCAATATGAATGGAGGCCTTGCTATAGAGACATTGAGGAGCAAGCAGAGCCAAGCCCAACTTTCACAGAAGGTTGAAATCTGTATATAACTTCAGCTTCTGATGTCTCTTGATCTGCTTATGCTCAGAATGACTTGGCCAAGTTTGCAACAGATTTAAAGTGATGTTAAAGTCAAAAGGGTTGTGAGCTATTTGAACTGCTGATTAAATCACTTGTAATAGATGCTGCTCCTTGATGTTTAAAAGTTCTAGCTTCCAGCAGAATCAGCTGGTCCCCCAAGCACTAATATCCTGTTTTTGAGTGGCTCCTTTCCCTTGCAGGGTCCTGTGTAGCAGGGGCATCTCGATGCTGGGTGTCACCCAAAGCGGAGACCGTGTGACACCCCGCTGTGACGTCATCGCGCATGCGCGGTCGTCTTATTGACGCCTGCCGGCGGCCATCTTGCTGATGGACGCCGGCAGAGAGAAGAGGGGACGTTCACCCGGTGGGTATGCCGCCGGGTCCCCTCCTCTCTCCTGACACTGTCGGCCTCTCGGTCCGAGTGCCCGACATTTCAAAGGGGGTGACACCACACTGACTGTCAGTCAGTGTGGTGTCACCACTCCAATGGTGGCACCCGGGTGCGGGCTGCACCCCCCCTTGTGACGCCACTTCTGTGTACCCTTGTGTGTGGTAGTGAGGTGTGTGTGTCTCCACAAATACAGGAACAGCAGGGCAACCCATTCCCCTCCCCCTTGCTCCCAACTCCTCCTTCAATCTTCCTTTAAGCTTGTGGACATGCAGCTTCTGGAGACTGTGTTGTATCTGGACAGGAAGTTCAAGGAAGCCAAGCTGAGAGAGTCCGAGCTGTTAAGAAGCATCATGGCTGTAAGTCCTTCACATCAATACTTTGCTGGTCAATATATATTTGTTGGATCTGAAAAAAAGTCTGAGAGTTTAATACTACATTAATCACTTACTGTTTTCTCATATCTGCCTACACATTCTCACAGCCTAACCACTTGCACTTTCCGTGAGACAACCAAATGACTGAAAGAGACTGAGATCTCTTCCTAATGAATGTGGTAGGGGCGAGGACCTGTGCACTCAGGAGCAGAAGCCCCAAGAGACATCAGTAGTATGATTTAGGCCACCTGCTTCAACCCAGACAAGTCATGTCTACCATAAATAGTCAAGACTGACTGCTCCTGGTAGACTTGCTGGAGTAGAGCTTTTTGCAAAGTTAATGTTGACCGAGCTTACTGAATAAGTTGAGGTTGCGTTTAATAAAATCATCCTATCATGTCTAAGGAACAGCCATGGTTTTTTAATGCCCAAAACTCATCGATTTAAGAATTTCTGTCCTCTTGTTGAAACTCCCAATAGTACAGGAACATGAATATGGATAGGACAGGACGTGGATCTAAGCAGCCACGGCACTCTTTAATTTCACCACAAAACCATTAGCAGTTTGAATAGCAATAACCAATAAAACATACCAATAAATAACATTATGACTGTTGGGTACAAGAAGTGGTCTTTGGTAACCGTTAGCCAAAAAGATGTGACTAAGCCTTCTCTTGTCCCCAGTCCCACCACACTGTCTTGAGGATGACTCTAGAATTGATCATTTCCAACTTCCCATGGGACGAGCCCGCTTTAATACAACTGACACCAATAGGGTAGCACCATAACACCAGATGCCCCGCCCCCTTTGTAACCATCTTTCCTTTTCACAGACCCCCAAAGATCCTCTAACCCACCAAATTGCTGTGATAATCCAAATCTGTTGTCAAGCAGAAAATGAGGGAGGGCAGGTGGGACAACTTTCTTCCATCATTGACCTTCTTGAATGAACTACCAGCAACTCCCACAGACCCTAACCTTGTGGCTCCTCCCTGCCACCAGATTATCAACCTCCAATCAGGTAAGGACTACTGTTTCTGCACTACCACTTAACTCTTTCTTGGGGACTATTCCTTAACCAAGCCCCTTGATTCATGTTTTCTTCCTCCAGGTCTGTCTTTACACATGATTTGATATTTACCCTGAACATATCCTAACCATATTCACTAAACCAATTGAGTGTTCAAATTATAACAAAGCACAGAGAAGGGAATTTATCAAAACTGGAGCAGACAAAATCGGGAGCAGATTTGCACTGCAACCAATCAGCTTCTCTGTCTCATTTTCAAATCTTACCTGAGCAAACTCAACAGAAATGCTGATTGATTGCCATGGGCAACTGCTCCAGATTTTGTCTGCTCCAGTTTTGATAAATTCCCCCCCAGAGTGTACTCGATATCGCAGTAAATTGCATATATTGCAGCCTATAAGCCCTTAGACGTTGTGGCATTAGTTACTTTTTTCAGGATTTTCTTCCCTTTATTTTGGCCTGGTGAGCCAACCAGTAACTTACTACCTCTCCTAGGGTGATAACTCTTACTGTACTGTAGCTATAGTGGATCAGCGTTGTCACCCTAGGATGGGAAGCGTGTTGGGACAACAGAACACCCCCCACACACTTTGAAAGTCTCAGCTCCTTTGGTAAATCAATCCCAGTGAAGCATATGCACAGCATGTTGTGGGGCTTGATTTACTAAAGATAAATAGGGAATCTGCCCTTAGCTTATTTACTCCGGGCAAAATTCACTTTGCAAAGAATACCCAATCACGTGCAAGGGAAAAAAACCCTGTATTTTTGCTTAATCTCTTCAGTTTAGCCCAGGATTGGGTGAAACGCATCAAAGAGGTGTAGACCTAGGATGGACCTTGGGTGGGACTCAGCGTTACTAATGGACTTCCCATAAACTGATTCAGCGTGGAACAGAGTGCAGACGGATTTCTCCTCTTATAGTATTTTTGCTTGGACATGATTGGATGATGGAAGTCAGCAGACCTTCACCTTATTCACTAAGTTAAGTGAAAATTCTCTTGCAAAGTGACCAGACTGTTTGCCATTAGCAATCACCCCATAAAATGAATTTCTGGCAGGATCAACAGGTATTTTTCGAACCTTTTAAACGTATTGAACAGATACAATAAAATGCTTTGAATTGTATATTTCATAGACTGAAAGGGAGTAAATAAGAGGAGTTCATTGTGAGGTTTTACATACACTGTAAAGACACATGTCAACCAATCCAAGTTTGCTAGAGAGGCAAATTGCAGTATAATCCCGAATAAGGTACTAGGTATTACCAAGTCATTCTATGTTTTACTATGTTATAAATGTCACTTATAACACAGAAAACAATTTATAAGCACATGTGGAGCTCGGACGGGGG
>NW_017306273.1:4075027-4082268 GCF_000935625.1 Nanorana parkeri
GGGGGGGTGGGGGCAGGGGGTGAGAGAGTCAGAGCATGTATGAATGGGGCAATGAATGAATGCATTGGATCTTACTTGCCTTGAAAAGCCCAATGAAACTGATCACCGTTGATACACTAAACGAAAGGCACCTGGAAGACTTGTGTATTATTGAGCTGTCTCCCGCATTCCGTTTGAAGTGGGACCAAGAAAAGGCAGGGCATGAAAATATATCCAACGAGAAGGACCCCATGGGAAACTCAAGAAGAAACAAGGGCCAAGAGAAGCCGGTTCTCGAGAACGATTTCAAAAAAGCAATATGCTTGGGTTTGGTTGTGACACGTCAGGAAAACCGAAGAGAAAATAATCTCTCCATTAGAAACCTGGCACTGGCGCGGCTCTGCACGGCGTGTACTGCGGGTTTATATGTTCATAAATCCCCCGCCCCAAGAAATTTGTTTTGCTTCCGCTAAAACCTAGTAAAAAAAACTAGGCTTGGTCACCATCGTTAACAAATCATAAAGTCAATTACCATAGTGAGAAGCAAAAGTTCTGTTTATTAATGCTACAGAAAAGGCTATTGTTGTTAATTTTCAATGGCACCTGCACCACAACACATGGCACATCAGGCCACATGCACATGGGGATAATAGATGTGGCTGTGGGTTCACCGGGGCAAGAACCTGTTGATTCTTGCGGCAGGAATCATAGGTGGGTCCATACAGCTTCGGCTACTCTGCCTGTTTAAGTGAATGACAGGCTGACAACAGCCACACCTATCCGTGGTGGTCCACAGGGAGTGCAGACTCCCTGCTCCCCCGAGTGGCCTTCAGTCACTTGACGGGATCCAATTGGCCGAAGAGGTGTATAGGTTGAGAATCCGAGTCCCCTATTATGTAGATGGTATTATAAGGTCACCTGGGGGCAGGGAGCATGCACGTCATTGTAAGATAGATTTGCTATTTTGGGAGGGTAGAAGGAGCTGCTACTATGTTAACTGAAAGTCAGAAATTCCCTTTTCCTTTATCGTATACAGTATATCCCTATATTGTGTGCAGACGGAGACAAAATCTGCCAAATGCATCTCATAAAATGTATCCGGTAGAAGTACAATTTGGCCTCGTTCACACTGGGTACATTGGGCTGCATTACTCAACGCAGGCTCAACCCAAGGATACTGAGAAAACAATTGCTTTCTATGTTCCCCGTTCATCCCCCACCAATGCATTGGTGTGTTGCATAAAAAATTCCACACATCTCTGTTTTTATGCAATGCACAAAGACCCATTGCAACGCATGGCAGCGTGTCGCTATGTGCTGCTGTGCACAGGGTTAATCAATGTGTTTAAAGTTAAACAAAATTTAAAAATGATATAAGTAAACTCTTATGCAGTATCACCAGTCTGTAGAAGACGCCGCTCCCTCCCAGAATCCAGTCATCAGGCCCAGGAAAACATTGCATGCCCACCGGCGGGGTAGGCTTATGCTCCAAAGTGCAAAAGTCCAAGAATTCCAGTCAGACCCACACCGATGACGTCACTGTGTGAAATCAGTTTTATGGAAACTCCAACGGTTGGAATATCAATAAAGCTTATTTTATACAGTGATGTCATCAGTGCGCAGCCTGGGATTCTGAAACACTGCGATGCATTGTAACATAGCAGTGTGCACAACGCTCTTAGAATGCCCTCATAATATCTATCTGACCGGGTGACATCATCTCTATCTGACCGGGTGACATCATCTTTATCTGACCGGGTGACATCATCTCTATCTGACCGGGTGACCGCTCATCAGAACAGAAAGTGATGGGGGAGGGTGACCGCTCATCAGAACAGAAAGTTCTGGGGGAAACCTAATTTTTATATTTTTGCCATTGTAACAGGAATAGGAAGGAAATCTTTCAGTAGAGACACCTGTCGCAGTGACAGCTGTCTAAGAGGGGATTTCCTCTCAATCCTTGTTGCATCCTTGGAACAGGAAGAGGCGGAAACTCTCTCCCCAATGAGGAGTTTAAACCTTTACAACTCTATAGAAAATCAACTAAAAAAATAAATAGGCTTGGGCTATGGATACATTTTGATGGATACAGTGTATGAATAACTTCATTTCTACAGACCTCAGCACTCTCCACCCACCCACTCTCGGCTAATCCATGAGCCTTTCCGCTATGTGACTGAACTGTGCAATAACACGTTCATGCATTAGGTACAGGCTATGGAAAATCTCAGATATGTGAGGTCTAATTAAAGTCACTTGTCCAAACTCTCCTCCATCCATTGTGGGTGAATTTGATTGCATGTTTGAAATTTGGCTCATTTTGTTTAAGCCTAACAAGTGTTTTACTCTGTTTGTTGGTCTTCCTTGTTTATATATTTACTATCATTATAAAAAAAATATAATTACATGCTTTAAAAAATGTCAACACTTAAAAGGGGCAATGTCAAGTATATATACTGTATGTATATATATAATTATTTTTTTACATAGCACAGCCATTCATATCTGTCTTAATAAAACAATCTGTACTTGCATTTGTTCACACGTATGTCCAAGAGGCATTAAAAACACACAGTTGCCCGACAATTGACAAGTTAACATTGCAGCTGGACAGTGCTGTACACATTGCCACAGATGCAATGCTTTGCGCATTCTACAACATGTATAATACTATTGAGATGAATGGGACCACAGTGTGTGCCAATACTTGCCACATGGTTGCGGCACGGCGGTTCCATGTAAAATCTCCCTTGGGATCACGGGGAAAAAAAACAGCATTCAGGAGGCTGCAGTATTACCCCCTGAATGGCTGGAAGTTGCTGCTCTACCACCCTCTGAAAAGTGATCCACCATGATTCGGGGCGGTAAGTCCTGTGCTTGTTTGAACGAGCCCTAAAGGCACAGTCCACTTTAAAATAAATAAATAAATGTTCAAACAAAGCCTGCAAAGCATTGCAACCATGAACAATGGTTTGTGGATGCAGTGCTCAGGCTCCTGATGACTGTTCTCCAAGCCACTGGTACAGACGTTTGGTTATGTGGCTGGAGGAAGTAATTAATGGACTACAAGTGCAGTGACATCACAGCGCTTGTACTTCAATGAGATCTGTGAGGGCCTCTGCCATGGTGGTTGATGAGTCTTGTAGCCTTTTCATTCACAGATCTTGTGAATGGATCTATGAATGAATGCCACAGCTATGTGCAGGTGGAGCCGAGCACAGCCGCACCAAATTCAAATGAATACAGAATCCTGCAGGGAGAAGAACCTTGCAATTGAGGTAGGGGAGTGGGTTTGAGAGTGGGGGCTGGGGACAACCCAAAGACCATCCCTAATTATGCAAGTGCCATCCCCTCCCTGCCCCCGATCAGCATAATCAATGTCTTATTGAGTTATTGCACATGCGCAGTAACTTAAATAAAGGTGATGCTATAATTCTGCTACATGGCCCAGGACACAACATCATCAGTACTGAGGTCCAAGATGTGAGACTGTCCGGGTAAATCCGGGACAGTTGAAATCTATGCCATTATCATTTGTTCAGAAGGTGATGGGAATGGAAAACTGTTACAAATGTCATTGAAACAGGAACAGAGAGGAAATATTTCAATAGGAAGAATGTTCTGGTGATAACTGCCAAATAGGGGACTTCCTGAGGTGTCTCCAAGACAGGAAGTAAAATAATTTCTCTCCAGTGAGATACAGGCAGCAAAATCAATCTATCAATCAATCAACCAATCAATCACACTCTCTCACAATTAAGAAATAACAAATGGCTTTAGTTAAAATGTAAATATCCATTGTAACTAAAGATACCAGCACCAACAATTTTGAATAGCCAACTTCTAGGCACCAACCAAACAGATTTTCACATTGTTTCAACATGCTGTACAATGGTGTGATCTTGCATCATTCTCAATGTAAGTAAATAAATAAATAAAACATAACATTTAATAGAAGGGAAACATCTCATTATTTTTTTTATAATTATGTGATTTCAGGTGGCACATATTAATATTTCTGCTTCACTCCAGCCAAGGAACGTCATCCCACTTTCGCCTAAGGTCTTGTACAAACGGCAGCAAGCGAACTCCCCATTCAATCGTCACGATAACAGGTTATCTTCGTTGCGGACGGTCTTGCCTTGCATAATGAGAGAGAGCCCTGGCAGTTGACTGAAAGGCAAGCCTTGTCAGGAGCTATTTTCTCTTCTACACAGAGGGGATATTGTGCCCCATGATGCCTGAGTGTGGCCTAGGGTTTTGCCAAAAGTCCACCTTTTTTCTTCCTGAGACAAAACAGAATACCCCTGCTGTCAGGGCTATCTGGAACTGCTGAAAGGAGATGTATAAGCCGAGCAAGGCTGCCCAGGAGATAATTGTCAAACAGAATAAAAAACACTGCCTATCTGCTAGGCTGAGGTACTCAAGCACTGTCAAAACCACAACTCAATGTTCAACAGCCGCTGGCATCTGTGAGGTCTCTTTTTAGCAGTGCTTTAATTCTCTGGTGAAAGAGAGAAGGGGGAGAGAGAGAGAGAGGACATTGGAGGAATTCAGAAACTGCGGCTCACACGGAGGGGGGATGAAAATAAAGCTGAATAGAAAGTTAAGAAAAAAAAATGTCTCCTTTTTAACATTAACGGCGTGGTGGGGATTTTGGATGAGTCCGGACATTTGATGGTTTTGTTTTCAAAAAGTGCTTTAGAAAAACGTCCGGGGTTTGTGATTTATAGAAATGTATACAGTGTATCTCAGGAGAAGATCCTACGGGGCCATCACATGGGCTCCTAATTTGGAGAAGTGGCACTTCTGGAAAAAGCCTTTGAGAAGGTACAGCTAACAATTTGATGAACTGGGTTCAGGTATAAAAAAACAACATTTGTGTCGAATATATTTTACTTCTATTAAAGTAGATCTAAATCCTAAGTGAAAGCACCGAGTATACCAAACAAATTTTTAAAAAGTTTTCTTGGTCCTTTTTTACCTCTCAATACCGTGGATCTTCTGCAGCCTCTATGTATTGTAGTTACTTCCTATCTACATGCACCCACTCCAGCTTCGTCTGCACATCATTGCTCTAGACTGCCTTCCTAATAGTGATGATGCTGGACCTTGTCTGAGCAATGTGTGTCAGCATGGCTCCCTGTTGTGTCCCACAGCAGCAGGTTGACAATGCAGGAGAAAAATTAAGACAGTTGTCACCCCATAACAGGAAGAACCTGAACAAGGGCCTTCAGGGCAGCGTCACAAGGTATTTTTCTTAATGAAAAGTGCAGATTTAAAATGACTGAAAACAACTTTTGAAATTACAATAACATGGTAAAGCTTTTATGAGATTTTAAGGATTTGGCTTTAGAGCAGTGGCGGGGTCAGCCAAGATGTATCACATGGCCATGCACTTGCTTTCTGTGAGCTGTATAGTCAGGGTGCCTAGCACTGCATTCCAGACATCAGTACACTCCTAGAGATTGGAGTGTTGGTGGAACGCTGGACACTAGTGTACACAACATTTTGCAGGAATGTATTGAAGGCAGCATTTTGTAAAACAGGTGAACCCAACAGAGGTCATTGTAGTAGTGATGCAAAAAAGATGGTCAAGAAGTGAGAGGGACAACTACATTTAATAGGTCCAGTTGTCTGATATCCCAGGAATTCTGAGTGGCGGTCCGGCAGCCTGAATCAGCCTTCTGGTCAGACTGTCTAACCAGCACCCTGAATGAGTCTTCCTATACATGCTATTAGATTCTTTTTAACCATCTCATCTGAGTCCAGTGTGCTAGCTAATCTTTTATTTTGCAGCTACAAGCAGTGATGAAAAAGAGAAAGATGAGCCCCCAAAACGACTTGGACACTCCTATGGTTCTCACTTTGGCAAATCAAAATCAACTGGACCTAATAAGCTTTAGTTGACGCTCTTACTTTGTGACCTTTTAATGGCCCAAACCTCAGAGCTGTGTTCATGCATTAGCTGTGCAGCTTGTTTAGTATATGCCAAATATTTCATGCCTAAAAAGTTTTGGATGAACTAGGGAGGGCAGCCTCTCTATTCCCTATACCATCTTGGATACATTCACCTGTACTTCCTGTCCCCAAGAGGCAACCGGGAGTGAGAGCTAATCTCTAAAGTGAGGGTCAGGTGTCCACATTCGAAGATTTACCCTCATCCCATGTTCTGGCAACATCCTAAGAATTTGGGATTTCCCATCGCTTTCTGTCTTGGTGATGACAGTCACCAGGACAGATAGAGAAGATGAAACTATTTAGCAAAACAAACTTGATAGGGTGTTCCACTCCTTCCCTTTCCTATCCAAAACTACAAAAAATGGCTATACATATAACGGTGATGCTAAACTCAGGAGTTAAAACCTAAAAATACATTCAAGTACCTCAACTATGAACACCAATGTATCTTATTTGTGTATCACTCGGCTGTAGATCCTCCAATCATCTCTGAATAGCTGCTGACACTGTCCTTCCTTCTGGAGGGGGGCTACTTTTTTTTCCCCATGGTCCCTGTGTGTGTTGTAAAGTAGTCACTGCTCCAAGCTTGCACCTGTGATGGACTACAATCTCATGTTTAGTTTATAAATTTGTATTGGGATTGTAGTCCATCACAGGAGTGAGCTCGGAGCGGTGACTACTTTAAAACACACACAGGGACCATGGGGAACAAAAGTAGCCAATCTCCAGAAGGAAGGACAGTGTCAGCAGCTATTCAGAGATGATTTGAGGATCTACAGCCGAGTGATACACAAATAAGATACATTTTTGCTAATAGTTAAAGGAGAACTATGGGGTTAGGGCTGTTCCCCATAGTTCTCCTTAGGGTAATGGGAGGACACAAACTAGCATGCTCCCGTCACCCTAAGCTCAGTATACCGCGAGCTACAGCTCGCAGTATACTGAGACGCCGCAGTATACCGCGAGCTACAACTCAAGGTATACTGAGATGCCGCAGCTGAAGCGGATCCCGACAATTATGTCTGGATCCGCCCAGCTGCGTGAGTGACAGCTGGCTCTACCTACCTAGAGGCAGAGCCAGCTGTACCCGCCCCCTCCCCCATCATTTCCACCAGTCAGCACTGGAGGATCGGAGCGGGGAGGGGGGAATCCAGCCCCTCCCCTGTCACGGCAGAGGGCCGTGACAGGATCGAGAAGTGAGTGAACGCCGGTATGTGTTCGCTCACTTCCCGATCTACTGAGCCGACCTGTGACAGTCTCATTGTCACAGGTCAGCTAGAACTATGAGGTGAGTGAAAAGC
>NW_017306273.1:4082759-4090556 GCF_000935625.1 Nanorana parkeri
CTCCCCTGTCACGGCAGAGGGCCGTGACAGGATCGAGAAGTGAGTGAACGCCGGTATGTGTTCGCTCACTTCCCGATCTACTGAGCCGACCTGTGACAGTCTCATTGTCACAGGTCAGCTAGAACTATGAGGTGAGTGAAAAGCACTCTCCTCATAGTTCTCCTTTAAGGTACCTGAATGCATTTTTAAGGTTTAACTCCTGAATTTAGCGTTACTTACTGTCCCTGAAAATACATTTGTACTTGACATTTATAATACAGACCATTAATTTCTTTATCACGTATTTAAGTATTTGTAGCCTAGGTATAAGTGGATAGTACATTTCTAATACTGCCAAGTGGCGGATCTCACCTTATCTAAATTATATACATTTTCCAGGAAGGACGAGAGACTGGCCCCTGACACTTTGGAGTGCCTACCACTGAGTGATGTCCCTGGTTTATTTACACTAAGTAGCCAATTTCCTTTTTTTTTTAAAGGCTATTTAATTCTGACACTAGAAAATTGATTGAGATCAACCTGAGAAATGAAAATAAGTGAGCTCATGATTCCAATGTGATTTATGTGAAGGTTCTGCTTGGCTTTGTTTTGAGGGAAAGCTTTATGAATGATAAGTTAATTTTTCTCGAGTGTAGGGTCTGATGGTGACGCGCCAATTGCTCTCACTCCTCACCAGCAAATGGCAAACAGCCAACCATACCGTACTCGAATGATGTCAGGTTATCAATTTATTTATTTTGTCTGGGAAATCTCTGCTTAAAAATGATTTACTGATCTCAGTATTAGCATTCATGAACGTCCTGGAGTACAGACAACGGGAATGTTTTAAAGGGGCCAAGAAATACATATTACAATATGCCTTGAATGTGTCTATTAGGCAGACAGTGAAAAGGCAGGCATGGGAAACTACTGGAGTTTGCTTCACTCAGTGAATATTTGAGGTCCACACTGAAATGTAGTAAGCTGGTAAAGGACCGCTTCCTAGATCATTTGGGTGCCCCATGGTCCATTCACCAGTGTCGGCTCTCTGAATGGTGGTTAGTCGGTCAACAGGATCTAATGGGAATACAACTTGCAGAAGGTCTAATAGGTGATGTAAGAAGTTTATTAGGACAATGACATCACAGAGGACATAGAACCCAACATTCCACTGCTAACAGATAAAAGTGAGATCTCCATTAGACCCTGCTCTCTCATGGTCCAGAGGTCAGTAAGGGAGGATGGAGTGCCCACCTGTTTTGTCAGGCAGGTTGCCCACACTCCATATTGGTGATATATTGTGATGGGTGGCCTCCCTGACTAACAGGGTTCCTCAAGAGGCTGCTGAGGGCACTTAACTTCAGCTGCCTATATCTCTGGTTCTCTGATGCTTTTGGCATGTCATCTTTCTTGATCAGTTTCATTTGCCCAAGTTTGTGATCTAAAGTGTATGTAAACCCATGAGCAGCATTGTCAGCCTAGGACAGGAAGTGTGTAACACCCATTCCCTACCCTGCATTGTTCCTTTTTTATTGCCAGTTCCTTATATCAGAATTATTTTGTATAAGTAATTTGTTTCAAAATTATCCATAAAACTAGACGGGAACCATATTTCAAACCATGCTTACCCTTCATTCATAGCATGTAGCATGGAACTTTTTTTTTTCTTTGGAATTAATCCAATTCTTTCGAGAAAAACTTTTTTTCTAGTACAAATGTGAAACAAATTGTTGGCCAAAGCAAAAAAATGATCTTCCTTTAATGCAAAGTGTATTGTAATCTGTGTCTAGTTTATTTGTGTTAAATATATGGGTTTCCTAACTCCTCTGAAACCTGATTGTATCCCAAAATAGTGCCCTGGAGCCACATCAATTAAAAAACAAGCACCTTTTGCTGCAGCCCTCGCCTTCAATTTAGTGCCAACCTCCACAGAAGGTCCACTCTGTCCTATTGCTGTGGTTATTTCTTGGGACGGAATGATGACCAGCATCATACAACTCACTTCCTTGAGTCCAGGCTGAGATGCATCATCACCTTTATCCTATTTATTGGGACGGGCACATATCATTACATAAGCACCTTTCAGTCCAGGAGTAAGGACTACCCACTGATCACATGACTTGTTCCATTCATAACCTCTCTACATTGCAACCAATGGGGGATCCAGGCACCCTACAATCTTGTCTCAATGAATGCTCTCATATTCATTATATTACAGTCTTAAACATCCAGTTAGGGCAACAGCCTAATGACAATGATCTCCATACACTTATGTGGGCTTCTCAGGGGAAACAGCTATTGGACAGCTTTGAAAGCCTTATCCAGTTGCTATTTGTTTGAGCCAGAGCTGAAGGTGTCTTTGGTGGGCCTTTTTCTTCCTCTATATATGCTAAGCACCCCACTGGCAGGCCTAAGTGCAATCAGTTGCATGACCAATGCCCTCTAGCATCTATGAACTTGACTCTCTTGCCAAAAATTGGTAATTATAAATGGAACAATCGTACACAATTTTCAGAATATACATCATTGTGCTGAACTGGTGCTAAAGCTACAGGAAAGTGTTTCTTAAAATCCACTAAGGAAACCTGTCGGTAAAACAATAAAGACATTTAACTGGCAATTGGTTTTGCCACGACGGTGAGCTCCTTTGTGCCGTGTGAACAGCACACATTTTCTTATATTTATTTCTATCTAAACCTGACTTTTCAAAGAGCTTTCAGCAGGTTTGAGTTCATCTAGCATTATATGGATTCACTCAGTGTTGTGTAGCCCGAGCAAGAGAATGGATTCCATGGCACGTTAAAAGACAGATGAATGCATATTGTGCCATAACGTTTTACAGCTCAGATTAAGGAATAAGCTCTGACAAGAACTTTAGGAAACTCACACGGCTTCAAACAGAGTTCTCGGGCTGATTTTTATTACATCTTTATAGCAGAGGGGCATTTGATGACGTGTTTCATCTTTTTCAGCCATTTGGGTCGCAGGTGTGGATTTTTAGCTTTCAATGACTGCCACTTCAGTAAGTCTCTTTACTGGTACCGTGACAGCATTATTGACTTTAACCTTTTGTCTGCTGACAATGTGCACAGCATGTTCCACATGTAATGCGAGGTTCATCTCTGGTTACACAGCAAATACAATGAATAAGACCATGCATCTTAGGTGTAAAAGGTGCAGATGAGCTCCTAAGATAAGATTTTAAAGATCACAGAATTTCCATTGGCATACAATTTTGAGGAGTTCATAAAACAATAGCAAACTGACCAATGGTGACCAACATAACAGGACAATGACGCCTGTGGCCATAACGTAAAAAAAATTTGGCACCATGGGCATTTTACAGCCTCTGCGCCACATCTGGACCTTAGGTTGACGCTGCCTGGCCCACGTGAGGTCAATCGGAGTGTGTCCCTAAATTGGCAGTTCTGATTGCCAACCTGTGCACAGTTATGGCTGACTGACAATGGATGCACCACCCCCTGAGGCTGGTGCATCCACTGCCAGCCATAGCCCAGCGGAAGCCCCCCTCATCTTCAGTCATTGGTTGCTAGGACTGCTGGCATCAAACAATATAAGGGGCACTCTAATGAGGACAACTAATAATTGGTTCGGCCCTCCACAACAGTCCCAGTTTCTAATGTGGCCCCTTGAGAAAATGAATTGTCCACCCCTGGTATAGACCATCAAGTTAAATTATTGACATGTATATAAAGCCAAACTTGATCTTTTTAATTTTGGATAGAGTAGAGAAGGGTTAAGACCCATGTCAGTTTTTTTTGCCATCTGTGTTCAATTGGGGAGATTTCCTTTCACTTCCTGTCCTGTAGGCACAACAGGAATTAAGAGGACATCCACTCTTGACAATCATTGGAACAAATGTCTCTCCCCTTGTTCTGATGACAACCCAAAATTTTGGTTTTGACTTCACTTTGTATCCCTGTGACAGTAGTCACCTGCACAAACAAAGTGAGTAAATCTCCCAAACAGGGACACAGCCAACAATACTAAAATCAAAGAGGTTCCTACCCCTCACTACTCTATCCAAAACAAAAAAAAATTAAAATGTTGACTTTACTTCCATTGAATACCAAACCTAAATAAACAATATTAAATATACAGTATATTACTAAACTATTTTACCCATTAACAGCCTTTTAATTATGTTTAACAACTCTTGTGATCCAGACACCCATGCCTAACAAAACAGCCGAGTTGGGGACCATATGTTTTCTTCACTGCAGGTAAAAAATCCAACTTAGCCACCAATCCCCCTTCCCCTGGCTCTAATTGGACAACGATGTAATATTACCACATGATCTGTCCTTCCTTCCAGTCTTGTGGTTAGACTGACAGCACCATGCAATGTGGTAAACTGGTTTTAATTTGCACTGTTGCCCCTTTCCCTTCCAGTTTAGGTCCTGCTTTGCAAAGGATGCAGGAAGCTAATATAACTATTCAGATTATTATACTGGCTGTATTTAAAATGAAATACATTATATTCTATATTGTAGAATATTCAGAAGATGTAAGGCACTCTTGTTTTGGGTTTGTATCAGCCAGGGTGGTGGTTACTTCTGTGTGAAGATAATAGTTTAATTTTTTACTTTTGCCTGAAATTCAGCTTTTCATAATTAATTCATGATCCTCCTCCGTTTTCCTTATTTTACACCCCAAAGGCAAATCTTATAGTTGTATTGTGAAAGATCACAATATGCCAATGTTCTGATTTCAAGGTGCCTACCAGACTGAAGGCCGCCTACCACCCATGCTTGAGTTTGGACTGATTCATTCATTGGATGTATTAAGCAGCCATGATCTTCCTTCAGAATGATTCAACACCATGGCTAATACAAACCCAAACCAAGAGTGACTTTCCTCTTCTGAATCCTCTACTATATAGAATAAATAAAAGTATCATCTAGAGGCAAGAGTCAGACCCACCTGTATCTATGGCAGCTAGGTGGGCCTCAGAACTCATGGGGTCAATGATGCTGATAGAATGTGTAATATAAAATCCCTAGAGGGGGGTCATTCATACTTTCAGTGTTCTAAAGTGATTTGTATTAGAGAGGACTCTCTCAATAACCACGTTCAAGCTCCAGTATAAATCCATGGTAAGTAGGCATATAGAAAAGAGGCATTTAAAAAAAAAATGTTACATTTTTGTTGTACGTGTACCTTTTTTGGAGCTGTCTGCTGCCCAATCACATGACATCCCAGGGTCCTCTTCCATTCCCCCTGCATTAGCTATGGGCAGTCCTAAAAGATGCATAAAATGTCTCTGCATCATTCTCCTGTTAGCCTAGGGTGGCCACCCTTTCGGATGCGTTTCACCCAATCACAGGCTTGGTCATAGAGGCTCCGGAAATCCGTTGTGTGGCCAGCTTTTCTTCTGTTTGTATGGCAGTGAAAAGGGTGGGTATTGCTTTGGGACCCTTTTTAAATGGAGACAATTTTGTAAAAAAAATTTGCGTTAGTAAGCCCCCTTCCAGAAAGCCATAACTCTGGGCACCTGAAATAGTCAGTTCTTTCCATGCTTTGCTGGGTACAGCCATGCTAAATTTAAAGACAAGTCACACGACACAAGCAATCATGTTCTACTTCAAGTGTGTGTTCAGACTTGAGCAAGTGTTCAAAAAATTGCCTCCAAAAAAGTTTCATCGATGTGCATAACTCCTGAGGAGATCTCCTGTTCTAATCAATCCAATTAATTTTGCCCCAACTGAACAAAGCGGATTGCGTCGCTGGTTCACAGGCATTTTATTACACCTCAAACACACCACTTTATTAAAAAATAAACTGGTCAGGTGACAGGAGCCTTTGATCAAATCTAATACTTGTGCAGGAGGCTGGAAATGTGAACGTGTGAATTAATGGCTTTGTAGCCGGTGGAAAGAAGAAAAAAAAAACTCCAGGAAGCCGGCAATTTAGGTAAAGCGCAGATCTCGAATGTGAAGAGTGCTATCGAAAAAGGCACCGGACCTGACCATAAAATGTTTTAACAAGGTTCTGCCACTTGGCTGGAAGTGAGGCTCCCATAGTATCTAATATAAAAACAAGTAGTAGGGCCCTGACAGAAAGGCTACATTATTTTCAGGAAGAAAAAAAAGCCACAGAGGCTGGAAGCTAAGGGGTCGTCTCAGAAGCGTTCAATTGTTTTTAAATTCTGTTTTTACAAGGAGCGTGAGATTTATAGGCTCTTGAGGGGAAGAAAATGATGTAACTTGAGTAAATCAACAGACCATTTATCCCTGGCCCTGTTTCCTCTCTGTCACCGAGCTCTGGAGCTGGCCTCTGAACACTCGGCTAGGAGAAAAAAACCCCAAAAAAACAGACATCTTGCAGGGATATTTTAAAGGAATAGCCCTTTACCCCACCCCGTCTGTTGCCTAATATAGCAATCTTGCGAAGCTGCCATTTGCAGCCCAGATTTTTTTTTTTTAAATGCACAATGCAGCCATTATAGATATCCATTTGTCCTAATCTACAATGTTGTTGCAGCTTTAAAAAAAAAAAAAAATAGAATGGTCTAATTATCACAATGTTCATGTTTGGAAGGCCGCGTGTACCAATGTTCTTATTTATGCTTAAAAAAAAAAAAATGGGCTAATTTTTACAATGTTCATGTTTGGGCTCCAGTACCAATGTCCTTATTTCTGCTTTAAAAAAAAAAATAGAATGTTCTAATTATGACACTGGTCATTTTTGGGAGGGCTCCAGCACCAATGCCCTTATTTCTGCTTAAAAAAAAAAAATTGAATGGTTAATTGTGATAATGTTCACTATTGGAAGGGCTTCAGTTTCAATATCCTTATTTCTACTTTAAAAAAGTAAAAAATAAAAAAATAGAATGTTCTAATTATGACAATGCTCATGTTTGGGGGAAGGGGTTCCAATGCCTATTTCTGCTTTAAAAAAACACACAAAAAAATAGAATGGGCTAATTATGACAATGTTCATGTTTGGAAGGGCTCCAGTACCAATGTCCTTATTTCTGCTTTAAAAAAAATAAACAATTAATGGCTAATTATGGTAACATTCATTCATTCATTATTGGAAGGGCTCCAGTACCAATGTCCTTATTTCTGCTTAAAAAAAACCTGTGGCATTGCAGGCTTTGGTATGATGCCATGGCGTTTGAAATGGGGAATGATTGAACACTAAGCAAATAAGAACCTCTCAGGATAATACTATAGCTGTCAGTAATGTATATTACCATATGCTTGAATAAATCAACTATAAAGTCCCCCCCCATATGTTTTATTTAACAATTTCTTGGATATTACAGAAAGGCTTGGATTTTTTTTAATAACGTGTTGTAAATGTCAAATAAATTGCAGTAAAACAAATCAGTAATCATATTTCCGTCATGCTTATAGCAGCAGCTCCATCTGTTCTCTCTTAAAACTATTTTTGTTGAATGCGTTACGGGATCCTATATGGACTCGGTGATTAACATCTACTGAGAGACCTAATGTATGTGGGTCTGCAGAAGAACAAAAATGGATGCACAGTCTCCTGGGGCTTTATCTTTCATGACGGTAATGCGTTTTGATAAGAAAGCTGGGTAATTAAAGAACGGTGTATTGTGCAAAATCACCAATTTGCTTGTTTGTGGAATTAAAACAAACTGCAATAAATAAAAATTAAAAAATTCAATGCATTGCTGCCATCAAGTGTCTATTATTATTCAAAATGTATATTATGATTATTATGATTATTATTGTTATTATTATTATTATTGTTGTTGTTATTTGTATTATTGTTATTATTATTATTAGTATATTATTATTATGTTCCTCCTAGGAAACAGAC
>NW_017306273.1:4090589-4096381 GCF_000935625.1 Nanorana parkeri
CAGAAATATTTTTTAAAATTGTTTAATCTGCTTGAATACATATAAACTTCTAGGAAAGTCAAATGACAGTTTGGTTTATCCTAATATATTAGGCACTAAAATAAAATAAAATAAAGATAAAATGAAACAATAAAAAATAGAATTGTTTTGAGAATAATTTAAGTTTAATTTTTTTTTATCTATTCTATTACCCTGCGCCTTTTTTTTCCAGTGTACAACACATATTGTAGTGTTCTTGAAAAGCGTAATATTTTGTTTATCCTGTATTTGTGTTCACAGGCATATTTTTTTTAACCACAAAAGGGGGTATAATTTTCTTCAATCAGCTCAGGCTCATGATTGCAATTACCGAAAACCTTTCTGATGCTCGGCATGATACGCTAGGGACAGGTTTGGAGGCCCACAGTGGGTGGCAACTTTTCATCTGTTTCTTAAACTGTCCTTTATTGTAAGGTTTCAGATTTGGGCTAGAAGCAAAAGACTACATTTGCTAATTAGTTACCATAAATTGCCAGATGCCACTAACTATAATGTATCTGGTATGAGATTGAATCTTTACAGCAAGTGAAGTTTATTAAATGAAAACGTTGGGAATTTCTTTTGTGCAAATGGTGCCACTAAAAGAAGTCTGTCTGGCATTCTCAAGCACCAAAACTGTCTTAAAAACAAACTATTGGGTTTATATATCCAGATAAATATATATAGAGAACAACAGCTGCTCTTGAACCGTAGACCTCCGCTCCTCCCAAGACCTCCTGCTTTCCGACTCCCTTGTCAACATGCTCGCCTCCAGGACTTCACTAGAGTCTCTCCCATCCTCTGGAACTCTTTACCCCAACTTGTTCGTCTATCTCCCACTCTTACTGCCTTTAGGCGATCCCTTAAGACTCATCTCTTCAGGGAAGCTTATCTCACCTCAACCTAACCACTGAACCGTCTCATTCTCAAACAATTCATCCCCACACAGCTACCTCCTCATGTATCACTGGCCCTCCCTTTTAGATTGTAAGCCCTCACGGGCAGGGCCCTCCTTACCATCTTGTCTTGAATTGTATTGTGATTGTAATGTGTTCCTTATATTGTAAAGCGCTGCAGAAACTGTTGGCGCTATATAAATCCTGTATAATAATAATAAATAGGACCGTACTCGAGATTTGGCTTTACAGAACTTCACCAATATCACAAGAACTAATTCTGTTCTTTTAAAGGACGTTGTTTGTTTTACTGGTGTTCAAAGGGCTTGTAAGTGTCCCTCAGCTCTTATCTAATATATTAGTGTGTTTGGCTTGTTCCTGACTTCCTATTATGAGCCAAATAGAAACCTTTATGCCTTCAGTAGCTGTAATCATCGGAGATTCGGAACTCAGAAGAGTTTACCTACTGTTTGCTCATTGTGGAGATAAAAAGATCATAACTGTAGAAGGTGCACAGCCAGAACTTCTTAGTCAAAATCAGGTTCATTTCTAAGTCAAGGAAAGTTGAGGGGAATAAAATTAAGTAATGCCAAAAATAACTTCTTGCCCTGCCAAATTAATCTAAACGTAATGGTTTAGATGACAGAATCGGCCACCACGAGGATTTGTGACCTGTTTTTGACTCCAGTCTGGTTTGTCATGACTCCAGTCTTTCGACAGTCTGACTCTGAGGGGTACTTTGTGGTTATTTTACCTGTTGCGCAAAAAAAATAAATACAAGGGGACTTTGTTGGATCAGAGATGGGGTAAGGGACAGCAAATACAGCACCCTCCAAAACCGTGCCCAAGAGCCAAAAGAAGAGCACTTTGGTGGACATGGCTGTGAAGGAATTTAGAAGACCTCAAATGTTTGTAGCTATCCAATGATATTCTCTCCTACTTCCATGTGGCCGAATGGTCCAAGAAGCTTAAAATATTTAGAGTAATGCTGTACTCCAGCTGATAGAGGAGGGGCTGCGAATGATGAAACTATGGTTCAATCAGTTCATAATTATTTTTTGAGCTGAGAAAAGTTTACTGAAAACTTCTTTTTGAATTATATACAATATATATGTCTTGAGAAAGAAGGACTGAGCTCCATCAAAACGTTGACAGTAAAATGCAGATGCTTTGACTTACCTCCACTGCAAGACCCACGAGTGCCTCTATACCTACTTTGTGTGTGTGTGTATGTATATATATATATATAATACTGCCTGCCATCCGGACTCAGCAGGTGACCAGCTCTAGGCTACAGCTTCAGCTTTTCTGGAGGTTGGTGGTACTGCTATGTTGTGAACAGTCATAGGTAGCAGGAGAATAAATTACACATATACACAGCTCTAAGGCTCCATTCACACAAAGAGGTTGTAAATTCAGCAAGGTTTCCCCGCGTTCGTACATGCGGCACGGAAATGCACACATTTTAACATATGCGTGGTTATCGCACGTTTGCGGCTACTACTATAGCCGGGAACATGCCGAATCCACCCAGAATATCACGCGGGAAGCATGTTTTTGTGCCACAACCACGTCACCCAGGTGTGAACAAAGTACACTTTACTGTTGTAGTTTTGCATGTTTCCACTAGTTTGTAAATGGAGCCTAAAGATGGCCATACACCTATGATTTTCTATAGATTTTTTTCTATCAGCCTATAGTCAGATGGAAAAAGTGCAACAGATTCCTTCATCTACGCTAAAATGAGTGTTGAGTGGATGGAGGAATCTCCCACGGGCCAAGCTTCAATATCTTGCTAGTCGGCCCCACTGGTCCTCAAAATACCTGAACAATCTGATTGGGCGCAGGCATTGTTCAGGTATTTTGAGAGCCAGCGGGGCCGACTAGCAAGATACTGAAGCTTGGCCCAGCAGGAGATCCCTCCATCCACACAGTTTAGAGCAGATGGAGGAATCTGTTGCACTTTTTCCATCTGACCATAGAAAATCTGCAGAAAATCTTTAGGTGTATGGCCAGCTTTAGAGTCACAGCAGAGGCACACCTCCTCCATCTTCCTGGTGGAGACAGGACTTCATGAGTCAGCTGTACAGAGTCTATCAGCCGCTATGCAGCCCAGTATGCTCTGCAAACTGAGTGTCGTTGATGCACCCTAAACAAAATATTATTTTGTAAAGCAAATATTTTATACAAATAATGAGAAAAATACAATATTTTAAATAATGTTTTAAATAAAAAAATGTTTAAAATGAAATAGAAATTGGAATTCAATTGATAAAAGCAAATATAATTTCCCTTTAAGAGTCAATTAATGATATTTCCTATGACCTTGGTCTGCAGTCCCAACCATATATAAAATAAACAATTTCACATTTTAACAGTAATTAACAGAATAAAGTATATATATATATAATTTGTTTTTCTCAGATTTATCAGTTCTTTTTTAATCAGATCATTGCCTGTATAGCCAGATAAAGTTGTAGAATGGATAAACAATTCTTTTATACAGTTGAAGGCTCACAAGAGTCACCATTCCCACAGCTGTGTATGAATACAGCCATATTTTAGCCAAGGCACTTTTAGTCAAGTGCAGTGATTCCTGTGCGTCAGATAAAGTATTACTGTCCATTACAAAACAGTGAGAAGCATAACAGCAAAACAATAATTAATTATGTTATAGAGAAACTAGACTCACAGTAAATTTAAACTTCTTTCTATACATAAAATATCTAAAATTCTTCAAGTGTGATGCCATCCCTTTAAACGCCGACACAAAAACCCTGACACATGATCTGTCACAAGAGGAGCAAATGACTACCCCTGTGGCCTTTCTGCTTTGTTTATAGGTTAATCTCTCCTGCTAAATCCTACAGGAATGGAACGCTGCAGTATGGCTCAAAACCCTCTATTTTAATCAGAGGCGAAATTCCTCAGACACAGAGACAAGTGACAGATGATTCCATGCTAAAGAGCAATAGAAGACAGTCTTTATCTGCGTGGCCTGGGCTCCAATACGCCAAAAACTAAATTCCAAGCTTCGTCCATCTCAAAGCCAGGTCTTGTTCTCTCATCTGATGGATAAAAGGAATTTGGAAGTTCGATACTGGTCCCAAGAGAGGTTATAGAAACCCACCAAGGCGATCTACAGCAAACTCTATGTCACTCGCTGTTCAGACCCATCTGTGCAACGGTCTCTAGCTTTTATTTGTCCGAATGAAACTTTCATTTCGTTAAACTGAAGGACAACCCTGGTCTAAATAAAGCTCCATTTATGAAATGGGAATATCATTTGTTGTGCACATTTTTGTTCTTTTTTTAGTTTAATTTAATTTAATTAGCCTTTCTCTGCTTTGTTCTGCAGTTCTCACTGGTGCTTTATTTATTTATTTTTGTAATCTGTACACACACAGAGTCCTTTGGACACACAACAAAAGGAAATGGAATAACTTTTGGATGACTATAAGCTGCCAGTAATGCATAGCACAGCACAGGGTAATCTCAGCAGTGACATGCTTCCTATGAAGGGCCAGTCCACCCAAAACTCATAATTTAGGTTTGGGTAAATGATGGAGAGTTCAACCACATGACAGTTCCTTCTATCTCGGGGACTCTATTGATGAGAACTCTGAGCTGAGTTCCCGGCTCTGCACCTCTGTTGTGCCCATTTTGAGGGGTTTCTACCATGCTTGCTGGATTTTGTATTTATTTTATATTATGGAGAATGTTATTGCAGGAGATGGAACATGCAAGTTGAGAAGCTGTTCCCTTCTAAATGGAGAGAAGCATATATGCAAAATAGCAATTCCCGTGTACTTGGCATTTAAAAAAAGAAACATATGCTAACTCCCACCAACTCCCTCATCTATTGCCTCAGATGGCATCTCTTTGGGTCAGGTGGGGGGCGGAAGGCAGAGCGGCATGGCCGCTACATTGCAAAATGTTTGCAGTGTGCCTGCTGCCACCTTTCCGGCCACATCATCCCAGGTTGCTAAAAGTTTGGCGGAGAGAGATGTAAAGGGCCATACACATCTCCTTGGCCAGCTCTTAGCAACCTAGGACACTCTTTCCGGTATCCCGCCCAGCTCCTGGCAACTAGTGATGTCACTGGTTGCCTGGAGTTCAGCGGGATTCCTACTAGAGCATTCCAGGTTTCTAAGAGCTGGCCGGGAAGATGTGTAAGGGCCATGCACATCTTCTTGGACAGCCCCTAGCAACCTGGACACTCTTTTTGGCATCCCACCCAGCTCCTGGCAACTAGAGAGGTCACTGGTTGCCAGGGGTTCAGCGGGTTTCCTACTAGAGCATTCCAGGTTTCTAAGAGCTGGCCGGGAAGATATGTAGGGAAGAAGTGGGGTATTAGCAACATTAGGGTCAGTATAGGTTTGGTTTACAGACCTGGCAAATTCTTCTTCTCTTTAGTTTGGGATATGGTGGTGAAGGATTAAAAACTGCATCAGTGTGTCCTCACTGGGGAGATTCACTCACCAGGTACCCATGGTGTATTTTCTTCGTAAAATGGAAAAGAGTGAGAATCTTGACAGGTTTTTATGGCTGCCTGAGTCCCTGTTGGTTTTGGTGTGGCCTTTAGGACAGAAAAATTAAGCAACAGGTGCACTTAAATGCCCTTCATTCCTCTACCTCTTCTCTTGGGTGCCAGGAGAAGAAGATGTCCCCTTGTATATGCTCTTAGTCCCTTAAGTGGTTGCTTACACCGGGAAATGTACTTTCCCCATGTGGCAGTGCTGGTGCTTGTTGATTGGAAGATCTTTATCACACGGAGTGGGTCACATGCTCCTCCTCCCTGTAAGTGCCGGGTATTTTTCTTTGCTCCCGGTATCTGAACAAAGCAGTAGGGAAGCAAAGGAACGGTGAGTATATGCA
>NW_017306273.1:4096453-4159525 GCF_000935625.1 Nanorana parkeri
CCCCCATGGGAAAACAACAGATTTGCTTTAATCTGATCAAATTTGCCTTGAAACATTAAAAAAATAAAATAAAAAGACAATGCATCTCCTTTAAATTTTAAATCCATAATGTTATATAGTTTAATGGGGGAAAAAACGATAATTTTTGTTTCTGAGTGGGAGACCCGCTGTCATACGTAATATTTTTTTACGTGATTCAGAACGTTGACAATAAGCAAGCAATGCAGCTTTGAAAGGCCAGGGTGGCTCAATGCCCAACCAGTGTTTTAGCTGTCGAGTCTCCTTTCATATATCTAAAGTAAATCTATAATAACTCAGTCTCTTTTTTTGGCTGCAGCGTAGCATAGTTCCAGAAAATACACGGTAATCCTGGCCTAATTTAATGTTATCAATATAAATCCCACTTCTTTCTTGGGTCCTCACTGGTTGGTCTTTATAACGTATTGTGGTGAGCATTCAATTAAACTCGGCAATGACAGAAAGAGGCCGAGAGCAGGGGAAAGGATGAGAATAAATAGTAACAGAAGAAGAGCTCTGAGAAAGAAAACAAGAATGTGCCTAATTTGTAGCTGTGTCTCTTACATCAAAATCAGTGTTTCTTCTACGGGGATAAAGTGCCTTTGACCTTCGCATTAAGAGGAGTGTTTCCATGTGAGCCGGTGGCCTGGGTTTGTGCAGATGTAGGTCTGATTGCACGGTAATGATCAAGACTCATGTTTGGCTGAGGACGGAAATTGCTAGTTCCTAGCCATGTTGTCACGTGAAGGAGATGATTGGTTGACATGGCTACTGGTGCTCTGAGACATGACTCCATGTTGTTGTCATGCCTTACCCAGAGAAAATGTTCCCAGTGCTCAGCATTAAAGATAAAATGTGATGAAAATACTTTTGCATGATATCCATGTATCTGCATGCCTTACAGATTTTAAGTTTTAAAGAATAAAAAAAAAAAAGAATTAAAAAAAGGGGAATTTCAGCCCATGCGCTAATGGCCAATCCTGAATTAAACCCCACAACATTGGTACGTGCCTTTTTGTTTTGTCTTGCTGAAATGGAAAGAGCTGGGAAATACAGAAAGGTGTGAAAACTTCTTTACATGAGAACATGGGTGGCCAACCTTGACTGGCTTTCCTGCATCACGGAAATTCATTCTAGTATATAACTAATGGCCTGAAGCTCAAGGGAGGAGCCTGGGGATAGTATGGAGGCAAGAAGCACATGAGAGGATCGTATTTTCTCCCAGCTTCTATTACCTCTCCACCACACTAATCCCCAACTCCTACAGCCACTCCTCCCCACCTAACCCCTCCCCCCACGTCTATAACCCCACCTCCACACATAATCCCCCAAAACCTTTAACCCCTCTTTCATACCCCCAGCTCCTATAACTTCCTGCACCTTACACATTATGTCTCGCCAGAAGTGACTTGCCCACTTGCTTAAGGTGGTGGCAGTGGGTGTTTGCACATGGCTAGGGGAGGATCTATGGGACCTGTTCCTAAATCTTCAACTTTAAACACTTGAAATCTTGATTCATCATTGGGTGGACATCTGGAAATTGAGGTGGCGTAAACCCACAAACCCTTCCTTCCAAGTCCCACTGCAATCTCTTCACTCTTGTCACTACAAGCCAACCCAATGCACCCCCTTACTTCTTTCCAGGTGTGGTATATGCTGCCCATGACAAGTCAATCAGAAGGGTAGGCGTACACAGGTAACCCTGTGTAGGATGGGCACTTAGGTGACGGGTTTGGGAAATAATATATTGGTTAACAATAAGCGAAATCAAGGGCAACTAAAACCTGCTAAAGCTGAACTATCCTACAAGTACCTGCTGATCTTGCCAGTGAAGTCACCTTATTCAGTTTCCTTTGATGGGGTGGCAACAATAATGAACTGATCCATAGCGTAGAGAAGAGTTATCACTCCCATGTAGGTTGTGCCTGCTTGCACTATAGTGGCATGAGAAGATGTTGCAGGGGGCGTGGCTATCAGCATTGTCACTGCAGCTTGCCAATCTGCACCAGATCACACCTAGTCTCTCCCACTGCTTTCTGGATCCACAGCCCGGCCTCTGTTGCTGAAACCTTCTCACTGTAAGCTGCAGTGTCTGGGAGGGGGAGTGTGTGAGACACAAATGAAGGAGGATTTGGCTCACTCATGAAAGGTGAAGGAAGGCTTCCATTTACTTTATAAGAATCGTGCATCACATAGTAACTGGATTTGTTTCTTGTTTAGACTGCAATACACTTTAGTTGTACTCAAACTCTATGGTTGAATCATGTGTAGGATGTGTTTTACCTGTTTGTAAATTAATGCAGATAGTCTTGTGATCCACCCATTGCTTTGCTTTTATATGGCCTTACAGCATGAGGAGGGTTCCAACACTCTTTGGAGCCTGCAGTTCCACAGACCCCATACCCCTGCCTCCTCCTTCCTCCTGTCTCTAATCTGCTGGTGATCATCACCACACTGGTCCCCCACATAGAGCTTGCTTCATCGCCCACCTAAGTGCTTCTCCTGCCGTCCTTCAGCTTTAGAATCAGCTATTACCATTGCAAGCTTGATTTCCATAACTCACCATCAAGGCAGATTAAGGTAAGTGCATTGACTGAACTGAAAACTCCTTTGTTGCTTCTCTCACCTGTTCTTAGAAACATAAATGGTGTATATACTGGGCTGAAGTTTCCTCTCACCCTAGGAGTCATTCTGTGGATCATTAACGTTGTCCTTTCGGCTGGCATCCAGCAAGAGTATGAAACGGTTAACCATATCACCATGGCTAATCTATCTTTCACACTGGTTCCAGCTTTTGTTCTCAGTGCGTCTGTTCCAAACCATTGTCAGTATGAGCTGCCCTCTTTACCTTCCTGCTACGGGGCCAAGGAAATGCAGAAGTTCCATTGTAGTGTACGCTGACTAGTTTACCTTATCAGGAGCAAAAGTACACATGCATCGTTTGTTTCACACCAAAAATATAAAAAAAAGGGCTAGGGAAGTTACCGCTCTCCAGCTGATATATATTTTAAGATCCCAGCATGCCCTGCCAACCACAAGTCATAGAGTATGCTGGGACTTGTAGTTCAGCAGCAGCTGGTGGGTCCAGGTCACTGCCTTTTATATAACACCAGAATTACAGAAGACCGTTATGGCCTAAAGCTAAACTATAGACAGATATATAAGCAGGGGCTTTCTCAGACTTTTCACCACCTGTGGCATCTTGGGGGGTGGCTGGTGGTACTCATGGTGCAAACTATAGCAAAAAGTGTGCACATTGCCTGGAGTTGAACGGGACGCCGGCCCTAGCATCCCAGGTTGCTAGGAGATGTGTATTCTGTTCTGCCTGCTGCCTCCCCAAAGAGATGGTGACTGAGGCAAAAGCCTAAGGATGCCTCATTTTAGGGACAGCGTTTTATATAAGCCACAGCGCTAGATTCCCTAATATATCCTTAAATGTACTTTTTTCAATGCAAGCAGTGTAAATACCAGAATTTGACCTGGTATCAGCCTCTTTCAATCCCTGTGCAGCAGAGCTCATTCTGGGGCAGGGAGGGGCAGCACAAGGGCACACCATCCGTTGTGCTGCAGTGCAAACAGCATGCTGATAGGCTGAGATAACAGAGTGAGAGAGAGATGATCTCATCAATCTTCTGCTTCTCCTTGTAATGTCCAGTTACAGGGACTTGGTGGGGAGGGGACCCGTAAGTGTTACTGGACTGCAGCAGAGAAAAATCAGGTCTCCTGCCTTGCTAGTCAGGGTTGTGTGGTGTCAGTGGCGTCACAAGGGGGTGCGGGGGGTGCGGACCGCACCTGGGTGTCACCATTGGAGGGGTGACACCAAAATGACTGACAGTCTAAAAAGCCAGGCGCTCGGTCATGGACCGAACGCCTGACAGTATCAGGAGAGAGGAGGGGCCCCGGCAGCATACCTTATCGCGCCGGGTGGCTGTCCCCTCCTCTCTCTGCTGGCGTCCATCACCAAGATGGACGCCATGCGTGGAGGCGTCTCGACAGGGTGACACTCGGTTACCGCTCCGGGTGTCACCCAGCCTCGGGACGCCCCTGTGTGTTGTGTCAGAGCGATGTAAATCTCAGACCTGGATTAACAGAAATACAAATCTATTTCATCTGTGCATTTAGCGGTTTGCCTGGAGTTCAGCTTCAAGCATTCTGAACAGGAAACTGAAGAGCATGCAGCTAAATACATAATAGTAAATAAAAAATCTGAACTGTCTTCCCCATTGAAAGACTTATTATTGTGCTCAGCCAGTCTTGTGATCCAAGCACCCCTACAAGGCAGTACAGCCAAAGGCCATCTCCGGGCAAGCAAAAAAAAAGTACCCTTGCATTGAGGCTCCTCTGCACTGCGAGGGTTAAGTGCTTACTTTTGTCTAGGGGCTGGAACAAACCAGAATTACTTACCTGATTCCCGCTTTCCCAGCAGTCAGCTCTGTCCTCTTCTCCCCCTTCAATCTGACTGGTGCAATGTCCTCACGTCCCCTGCAGGTCTATGTAACCTGCATTAGATGTAATGATGTCGGTGGTCTTTAGATTGCCGAAGCAAAGGCAGGAAGAGGCTGCAAGGACCGGTCTAGAAGCCCAGAGGAAGCCATTGGGAGCGGGGATCAGGTACGTATATCTGCTTTAATCCAGCCCCTAAATAAAAATGAGTACTTAACCCTTGCAGTACAGGGGTAGCCCATCTGCAGGGTACTTTTTTGTTTGCCTGGAGATGAGCTGTAATTGTTGTCCAGAATTCAGCTTTAAAGTAGAATTAAACTTTCAAACTTTTTTCAATAATGAGTCCATATCAAACAAATATAAATTGCCCATCAAAGTATTTATTTACATTTTCACCCAAGCTCTTACAGTCATCATGTTTCCAAACAGCTCCAACTCTCTCAGCTCACCTGCCCTAAACTTCCTGTCCAGTACAACATCACAAGGGACAGAGTAGACTCCAGCAGCCGTCCATCTACTAGCTTGGAGAAGGGAGGAGAGTGAAGCAGGGAGGGGAAGGGGTCGGCTTTCCTTGCTGTGTCTTTGTGGAGACACACACAGTTTGCTAGCCCACACAGGTGTGGCTCCATAGGACCCTGCAAGGGAAAGGAGACACCTGGACAGCAGTGAAAACCCATCAGGACCTCTAAGCCTTGCCGCTCTATTTAAAACTAAAAATAGGTTTTTAGCTTGACATACACTTGAAGGGAAGGCACACATTGACTGCATAGTTATCAATGTTTTATATTTACTTCCACCGATAATTTGCAGCTGTCCCATGTTTCCAAACACGATACTGTCTTAAAGCACCATGGGACCCTAAATTATTATTATTATTATTATTATACAGGATATATACAGCGCCAACAGTTTGCGCAGCACTTTACAATATAAGGAAGACATTACAATCACAATACAATTGAAGACAAGATGGGAAGGAGGGCCTTGCCCCTGAGGGCTTACAATCTAAAAGGGAGGGGGAAGTGATACATGAGGAGGGAAACACCCCCAAATGGACTGCTTTAGTAGGTATTTACACGCTAATGTCACCCCACCACTGAGGGTTTAATAACCCTTTAAATAGTATCTCCTCGTTGCTTGGCAACGATAGCAGGGGTAAAAGTAATACCAAACACTACTTAAAGTTCTATGATACAGCAATCATTCTTGTGTAAGATTCCCTTTTGAAGCCCCCTAAAATGTTAACAGTTGACATCTGAATCTATCCCATTGAGATATAGAGATTGAACGTTACCACTTTTTAGTACTAAGCCCAGAAGCATTTCTCGGGATAAACCTTCTAAACTGACAACAGTCGCAAGGACAGTTTTTTGTAAATACAAGCTTCTCGACCCGACACAACACTTTATTTACCAGACCTCACAGCGTTATGCGACCAAACTTTATTTCCTCATGGGGTGGATAATAAATTGTGGCTTGGAGGGTGCTAATAGCACTCACAAATATTCTTATTAATGCTTCCTGGTTTTTTTTAGAGCTGGGCCAAGTCCAGGGAGAATGTATTACAAGCTTTCCCGCTGAAAAATATGGCTTCCTCTAGGCTCCGTTCCAGTTCTAACTGGCAGCTAATGCTTTCACACATTTACAAATCCCTATCTCCTCCCAACGAGCAGAGCTGGAGAGGAGGAAGATGTTGATTAAGGACAGCAGATGTCAGAGTATTTAGTAGGAGCTGAAAAGCCAAGCTTGTATCTTTTGATGAATGCATTGAGAGTGCATGGAGCGGAGAAGACACTGCAAAGCTGGATTAGACACTGCAATGCTTTCACACGTGCTTAACTGTCTGAGATGGAAAAGAAGGACTCTTTTTGGGAGCAACATTTTTTGGGGGGCCAAACGACAATGCTTTTACAACCCCCACACATGTATTTATTATTACAGGCATTTATATAGCGTCAACAAGTGCTTTACATATCGTACATTCACGTCAGTGCCTGCCCTCAAGGAGCTTACAATCTAGCTCACATACTGGGGCCAATTTAGCCGGGAGACAATTAGCCAACCAGCATGTCTTTGGAGTGTGGGAGGAAACTGGAGGAAGCCCAAGCAAACACAGGGAGAACATGCAAACTCCTTGCAGAGAGCATCCAGGGAACCCTAGTATGTGCAAACCACTAAGCCACTGTGCCATAATTTCTGACATCCACTGTGGTCAACATCAGCCCGAAGTAAAACTGCAGAAAAAAATTGACAATTCAACAAATATGTGATTTTGAAAATTTGTATATTTTAGAAAATTGTGCGGGTACAATCTACCCCATCTCACGTTTTTATTACTAATTAATTACTTTTTTGATAGATAAATTTGTTTAGCATTCTTTGCTGATAGAAGTCAATGAGTCAATTTAGAGGGGCGACTCATCCCTTATTAGATGGCTTTGTCCTAATTTTCTACCAGACAAAGGGAGCTGCAAAGCAGGCAGCATTTGCTGCGCTGTCTCCTTAGCTACCCAAAAGTGCTGGGGATTTATTTGCAATGTATACATTTTGTGTTTGTACAACAAATATTGTATACATGTAGAAGAATAAATGGTTAGAAAAAAAACATCTGTTTAAAAAAATAAACTTGAAAACATGAAAACTGAGCAAAAACCAAAAGAGTTCCCCTTGAAATTGCTAAATAATGCCATTGGTGTTTTTTACTGGACATTTCATTAGCTCAGGCAGCATCTTATGTTGAAGGCATCTATTTGGTGATACAATGTAGATAATATTTATCACAAGGCCAAAAACAACTCCAAAATGAGTGACCAATGTATATCCAATACATCCATGCAAAGATGGCATTTCAAATCCATCCACTGGCTCTGTGTATGGTGGAAGACTCCAGCTATAAGATCTCTACACTATCTCTATATATGGTTCCTGCACCTCTGCTTCTGCATTAAAAGTGGTCCTGTTTCTCCTGCTCCGGAGCAAAAGTTGAGTTTGCTCATAATGGTCGATGGAAATATGGGTGGAGTTCAGAAAGTACACAAAGACCTTACCAATGGTGTTCCTAAGTATATACTGGGTGATTCAGCATTTCGGCAACCCCATGAAACTAAACTGCTATTTTGTGGGAGGTCATCAGCTTTTTAAAGGTAAGCTGTGGAAGGTAAGGTGAGAATATAAAATTGTATTTGATCTAGGAACGGTGTCGTGAATTTGTAACCAATCACCTTCCTTTAAGCCGGCAGATCTAACTAGCCACATTAATATTCCAGTAGGTGGTGAGCTGACAGTAATTATGGATGAGCGTAGACAGCCGCAGTAGTATTTTGTGCTGTCATCTCACTTATAGGGACATCAAACACACGTATACTCCACAAGATCTCAAGAGTTATTTCTGGAAATGTTGAATCTGGTAACGGCAATAAAAGAAAAATATCTTGCCAGCCAAAATAAATGTCTCTTTGGAACCTGTTTAAAAGGCACTGGAATATTTGTGTAAGTTTGGAATTCCAAACCCAGTAGATGAACAAGTTAGTTGTTGATAGATACTGAAAAGGACGAGAGAATCGAGCTGGATTTTAGTGCTGTACAAAACTATTGATGGGCCCCGAAAGTAGAAGACCTGAATTTGTAGGATGTTAATTACTTATTCTGATGATGAACTTGGCTAGATGTTTGCAATTTTTTTTCCAGAATCTTGTGCAACCCCCCCCCAGTTGCATGCACGCCAAACTGAATTATATCCACTTGAAAATATAGGTTTGCAGACACACAAACAGGCTCATGGCAGTACAATAGGTACCCTTCGGCACATTTCTATCATGTGACATAGTTAAGCAGATATTAAAAAAAGAAGGTGAGATTGGTATACTGCTATAAGAGATTTGCATGTAAAGCAAAACAACATTTTCAGCATTTATATGCTACTTTTCACTTATTATATTCTGTTTATATTAGTGGAACTAGAAGTTTTCAGGCATCCATCCCAAGAGAACTATTATATGACTCACCGATAGAAGATTGTTTTCCTAATGAGCAACTCTAGACATTAGGTGAAGCCAGTCACCGAGCTACAAATACTATCAACCATGTCTTTACAGCGTCACTGAGAGTGTACTTCCTAAACTTATGCAGGGTGGCATCCTTTTTCCCTCTGCTTCCTTTGCTGTTAGTCATATTCAAGTCCTACAAAGTCTTGGGAGTCATAGTTATGTGTATGAATTATTATGTATAGTCACACACCAAGTAGTGGTGATCCTGGCTATGTGGTTAGGAATGCTTAATATAAAAGATCATCTCAGTTGAAAATTTGTTTAAAATATTTATTGCACAAGAACCTCAAATACAACTAATGTGTTCAGGGCCTACTCAACTGATTGTGGAAGAATTAAGATATACTTTGCTAAAAATCTTGGATTAGGGCTGACATGGGGCTGAAAATGTCAAAATATGCTGAGGGCAGGTTCACACAATTTTCCGGACCAGATCTGGTCCAGAAATTATGTGAGAACATGCTTGCAGTTCCAGTGCATTCCAGCCCAGACAAAATGAGACATGCAGTATTTTTCTGGTCTGGTCTGGAACGGACTGTACTGGTGTGAACAGAGGCCAGAAATAGCATAGAGATACATTAGGATGCATTTTGGGTCCGGAAACAATCTGGTCTGGACTGGAGATTATCTGGATGTGGTGTGAATGGGCACTCAACACCAATGATGCAAGCTCAATGAATCTGGACAGAGGCAGCAGCCAAGTCTACACACCACACTTTTTTCATTGGTTCACCTCCACCAATAATGCCTCTTCTGTAGTTACATTGGAACCAATTATAATTCCCATTTGTCCTGTGCTACCACATACTTTATCTAACAGAAGTAGTTGTGATTGAATCAGAAGATAAAAAGATTCACATATTTCAGGTCCATCTTATCCACATACCTGAGTAGAATTAAAAAATTCAGAAACCGAAGAAATCATCATTCATATTTAGAGTGATTCCCCAAAATTAAAGAACCCGGATAGACAGATTCCAAATTCCAGAACTGTATCATTCTCCATAATATAGGAAACAAGGCAATTGGGACTCATGAACTGTAGGCTAGAATAGACAAATATATATTACAGAGAGCCAAAAATACACAATCTGCCAATTTTTTATTGATTCCTTGCTCACAACTGTCAGTAGGGCTGAATGAAAAATGAGAGTCTTCGTGTTCATGAAATTTCACCAAAAATGGGGAGATTTAAATGGGAATGTGATTGAATGGGATGAACATAAGGGTGTTTTTGGTCATTTTTAAAGATGTAATAAGTTTAAAGGGTTCCTGATGGCTACAGAAGCTTCTTTCAACTATCTTGGCCCCCTTCTTGTGACAAAAAACAGCCGCTCATTAGCCTCATTATTTTACTTTTTTCCACAGACATAAAAAACACAACAAATGAAAGCAAAAGTACACAAATAAAGCCCAAATACACATATATACATATAAAATAAACTACCCTAAATACAAAGAAAAACACAAACGTGGACCCTCCGAAAAAAAATGATAATCTAAATTGAGATTTTCCACCTTTTCAAAATGTTGCAAATGGCAAAATCAGTCATATTCATGGCAAAATCAATTTCACCAAAATGATTCTGCTCATACTCACTGCCAAGGACTTGCTCATGTCTGCAAGTAAACTATGGCTTCCCCTTTGGACGCATTTTCTAAATTTGGACATTCGGACACATATGAGTTGCTGAATCCCAATGCACCCGAATGTGTACGAATCCGAATTTCCGTTTCCGAATTTCGGATCCCGTACGAATTTCATTCAAAAACTAAAATGAATTGAGCATGTGACTTTTCTGGCCAATCAGATGTGTTTTTCGGTTTAATGCGTCCGAATAGGTCTTAACACGCATTTTCGTTGCGTCAAAATGGGAGCTTGATAGTATATGGCTCCCATGTTGCCTTAAAAAAAATTTGTGTTCAGTATATACATATAGTACTAAAGCTGAAGCTCCTAGACCCGAATGGCATTCGGGATCCGAATTTCCGAATTGCTTTCGGGAGCTCCCGAATGCCATTTGGGTCTGGGAGCCATATACATATATTACTAAAGCTGAGGCTCCCAGACCCGAAATGCCATTCGAGTCTAGGAGATTCAGCTTTAGTATTAATACCTATATATGGTTTTCTGTGGTATTCGCAACGAATATTCGTAAACTTATCCGAAACTAATGAAAATTCGGATTTCGTCCAAATCGGAAACCCTAAGTGATTTGAATTTCGGATCTGAATCCTGAATTCTGACATAACGAAATATTCAAACCGAACCAAAGTTTCTGCAACTTACATGTCTAATCCTTGAACCTTGCCTGGTCCCACTACAATGAACTTCATGTGAACCCAACAAGTCCTCGGTGGTATTTTGCAATATTGGTGGTTTTTTTCAATCAAATAAAACAGTATCCTTTAAGTAACATACAAATAACTTTGCATTTTGCACCTTTAGTGCTTGCTCCTGAGGTCTTTATGAGTAGAAGGACCTTATAGGTAAAGTTTGAAACATGTCAAAGTGTTTGTGCAATGTTTAATATACTGTATACTGTGTTTTTTGACTGAATAAACACCCACAATTTAGCAAGACACCGCGGAGGACTCATGTTCATATAAAGTGCATCTTCCACCTGTTTTATAAGAAACCTTTCGAGAAGAAAACTTTTGTTTTTGAAATGCTCTGTGCAACTGTTTTTGACTTTGTAATCCAATTAACGATGAACTGCTTACTGATTGATACTAAACATTATTGCAAAAGGTGCCTAGCATGCAGTAAAAAAAAAATACTGCCTGGGTACGGCCACCGAAGCACTGCAAGCTACAAAGAAAGCATGAGAATGCCTGTGGCCAAGCAATGATTTCATACGGGCTGAACAAAAACTTTATGGTCCGAAGTTTCCTGCAATGCTTACAAACATATCCATGCATGCAAAACATCTCTGCCTTTCTTTTTGAGCTGCTTGTTGAGGTACAAAAATAGCTCTACATGTCAGCATGTCTGCAAGGAACAACGAGAGGGTTGCCTTCTCTAAAACAAGCCGTGACATCTTGTACTGTAACAGTGGAACGATTGTTGCAAGGGTAATCTGGTTTTCATTAAAGGGAAGTGATGGGTCCAATTTCTCAGCAGGACGGCTTGCTAGCATCCCCTTGCTTGTGCTATGTGTTGGCAGTTAAGTGATGTGGCAGCAAGGTTCTTACAATCCTTAACTTTACATGCATTTGCTTGGTTAACCCCTTAACCCCTTGAATTTGCAGAAACAAAGTGTGTTCAAGCATTGGTGCACTCGCGGCCTCATATTGAAGGTGTGAAAAAAACGGCTAGTTTGCGTTGAGAACTTACACGTACCAAATAAAAAGTGACCATAACCAGACGGTGTTTATTCTTTTCAAGACGCAACATGACCAAAACAATCACACAGCAAGTCAACTGATTTGGGCTAAAAGTCTTTCATCGTCCATGAATTTTAGATATGTCCCAGTCATATGACTCAAATAAGCTTTGCCCACCCTAGGGAAAATTGACAAGTCTTTAATGGACACCAGCATGGGTTCAATTTCAGTTTTCATCCAACAATGCTCAACTTCTAGCATTGATGAGAGCAATGAAGAATATGCCAAAAATCTGCAGATGGTGTGATTAAGTTTCCTGCCAGGAGAGATATTTTAGGCTTGTCTGCAGCAGTTGCTGATAGCCAATCAACCATTATTCTGCAAGCTTGTTTCCATCGAAATTGTGTTGGTTGTATTTCCTCTCTATTGGGACAAACTCAGTTTAGAAACTCGCATAGATGAGAGTAAGAGCACACTTTATAAAGGTGTCTTGAGGTTGTTGTTTTTTTTCAGATTTAAGCATGCCATACACCAGAAGAATTCTGTTCAAAAAACTAACAATTTTTGAAAGTTAATGGTGATGAATTGATGAACAAAATTGAAGAAGCAGGATGAGAACATTGTCTAAAACAAACTCTAATAGTAAATGTGGTTTTCGTTTGGGAAACCCCATTCATTCTAAAATTTGAGTGTTAAAACTAAATAAAATATTGAATGACTTTCGTCAAGTCTCTGATGACATTTTCGAAGGATCTGTCAAGATTTTTCAAATGAACAATAATCTACCAAAGTATGGACACTTTAGTGTTAGAAATAGTTAATAGTTTGGTTCTCTACCTGGCCTGCTGGAAGGAGTGCTGGGAAATTTTTGTGTTGTTCATTCAATGATAATTGTATAACCTTTTTTACCTTTCCTTTGCTAGTCATCAACTAATTTGAGTGGCTGATGCTTTATGTCTTTGGAGGTGTTGGTTTTGTGGTGCGTGATCCCAAAGGCTTGGTCTCCTAAAATACCTTAGGTTTCTACATCTCGAAGCACAGTTACTTTTTTGATTCAGTACTCAAACCAAAAGGAAGAGAGTACCAGACCAATGGTAAAGTTCATGTAAGAAAGTTAATTTATGGATATAAAAATCTGTTATGAAGACAACACCTTTCATGGGTTGTAGGGAACCTCCTTTTTCAGATCTGGAAAAACTTGGATTGAAGAAAACTCTTATTTAAAGAGAGCTTTAGAGCCCAGCTGAACTTTCAGCTAAATTGAACTAAGTACATTTGAGGTGCATTAAAACAAAAGATGAATAAAGTCTCACAGCTATTTTTTTAAAAGCAGCCACAGTCTAAGTAGAAAAGCCTGTCACCTGCAAGCATGCTGCAGGGAAGGATCCTTGCTCTCTGCGTGGATGCAGTGGTCTCTCTCCAGAGGTACAGTTAATCCCTTGCTGAGTCAGACCTATAAATCTGCAATCAACAAAGCTCATGGCTAGATTGCTAGAGAACTCTAGCTCTGTCTCACAAAAAGAGATCCCACTTTAAGAGATGGGATCACTCTAGCAGCTGGTGTGCCAGCAAACAATCTTACTAGCTTTCTTGTTTTGGGGTCCCTCTTTCTGGGACTTGGAGTTGTGATCTTTTGGGAAAGTCTTGGATTTTTTCAGGGACTTGGGAGTTATGAGCCGCGCAAACAAAGCGAGCAGAGTACTGTCTTGTATTAAAAAGGAATGTACTGTAGAGTACAAAGCGATAATTTTGCCACTTTATAGATTGCTGGTTCGGCCTCATCTAGAGTATACAGTCCATTTTTGGTCACCAATCCACAGAAAGGATGTCCTGGAGTTGGAGAAAGTCCAGAGAAGGGCAACTAAACTAATTAAGGGGCCGGAGGACCTAAGCTATGAGACAAGGTTATTAAATTTAAACTTGTTCACGCTGGAAGTGAGGAAATTAAGAGGGGACATGATTTTGATGTACAAGATGTTTAGTGGTGATGGCAACATCAGCAATAAACTTTTTACAGTAGACGCCATAACAAAGACTAGAGACCACCACCTAAAACTGGTGGAGAAAAGATTTAACCACAAGGAGCGTTGGGGCTTTTTTTTAGTCAGAGCGGTTAAAGTCTGGAACTCGCCGCCACAAGAAGTGGTATCAGCAGAGAGTATTGAATCATTCAAAAATAATTTAGATACCTTCCTCAGAGACCGTAACATACAGGGGTACAGGTACCCTTAAAAACAAGGACACACAGGGACTCTTGTCTACACATATACACATGCACAATCACACACAAAGGTTTAACTTGATGGGCCTGTGTCTTTATTCAACCTCAAATACTATGTAACTATGTAACTATGATGTTTTTGGAAGCACATGGATTTTTTCAGGGACTTGGAGTTGTGATCTTTCAGGAATGTCCAATGTTTCAAGAGAAACATTTTTGTTTCTTCAAGAGAAGGTGCTCAAAAACTGAAAATGTAGGTATGTTTAGGGGCCCTTGTGATGGCCATGTACAGAAGAGCAGTAGGTCACAGGGTTGCTCCAGTGTAGGTATAAAAGTGAAGACACTCGATTCTTACCATGTAATGTATCTGATGTAGTCAAGCATTAAAAAAATAATCAAAATCCTCTTAAGACAAGAAATGTTGTTATGTATACCAAGTTACATGAATAGACCACCCATCTGAACAAGTGACAAGGTTATATCATTGTATCCTGGCCAATGTTAGTCTATACAATCTTCTCTTGTTTGGCAATTTCCATGTCCATTAGTACTTTTTTTTCAAATATCTTGCAAGAGTTGAATTATGAACGACATCCATTTTCTTTCCTCATGTTGACATTACCTACACTGAATCGACTGTCTAAGAAAACAAAATACCCAAGGAATTCCGTCTAACTTTTTTCCCCCCCTCCTCACAGTTTTGCTAGAGTCACTCAAATTTTTTTTCCTTACAAATGGGATATTTTAACTTGGAGCATTAACTTCATCACTTGAAAGAGGAATTCATTCGGGAGTTATCATTTAACCGACTGATTGACGTAGCCAAGAACAGGATCGAGAAATGAAAACAGGCACAGAGACAGCCGTAGAAGAGGTCAGGGACTAGGGAATTCTAGTATTCAGCCATAGTAATTTCAACTCGCTGTGGTTTATCTCTGTGAGAAGGATCATTTATCCTCTTCATGGCAAGACAAAGGGAGATCTTGGCAAACGGGCCGGGGACAAAAGGGGACATTTTGTAACTGTTGAATGCTAGCGTATCAGCAGATTACCCGGCAAACGTTTCTGTGTTGCGAAGCGAGGGACATAACGCGTCGATCGCAAGCCAAAAAGGGAGCGAAACACGATGCAAAAGCCTTGTTGGGCCCTTTGTGTAAAAACTTCTATTGACAAAAGTCTTTGTTTCATCAAGTTGAATTTTTACATCGAAAAGGAAGAAACAAAACTCTGACCCTTCCCCAATCACAAAGAAAGTCCTGTCATTGCTGCAGTTTTGTGTTGTAAATTTATCAATGGTCCGAGAATTAGACAACTTGGATATTTCACGTTCTGTAGGTGGTGTCCATTCTTCTAAGAGTAAAATTTTTAAAAATCTTTTTACTATAGCAGGGGTAGGCAAACATTGACCCTCCAGCTATGGCATTAGGCATTGCAAGACTCTGACAGCCACAGGCATGGCTCCCAGAGGTGGCAATTTGTAGCTTCACCGTAGCTGGAGGACCTGAGTTTGTCTACCCCTGCTCTATATCTTATATAAGAGGGGTAGGCAACCTCAACACTCCAGCTGTTGTGGAATGACAAGTCCCATGAGGCATTGCAAGACTCCGACAGCCATAGGCATGACTCCCAGATATATTGGCCGCTGAAGTTCAACACAAATCTTAAAAGTCAAGTTTGATCTCCATCCTATCCTACCTCTTGAGCCTTCTTATTGGTCAGTAAGGCATTAGATATCATTAAAAGACCAAGTGGTTGGCTTTGGAGGCACAAGAAGGTGGGGCCAAGTCCAGCATTTGCACTAAAAGTCAAGAATTACGTATAACTTTGGTTGCTAATTTATCTGGATCTACTGACTACTTTGTTATGCAATTTTCATTGAAGGTAATGTTTGCCAATGCTTTTTTTCCATCATATGCTCAGTTTCAATAGCCCCTGGTTGTGACAGGTCCACTTCATAACACAACCAGCCAACTTTCAGCCAGCCCTTCTCCTATAGTCATATAGTACTTTGGTGCCCCAGCTCCCGTTTCCTGCTCTGATTCCTGCCTGTGCCCAACTAAAATTCTCTTTAGCACTACTGCCTCTCAACAATGTAACATAGGGTGTATGAGCAGAGGCGGGGGCAGGGGGGCATGCACAGCAGAGTGCAAGGATTGACTTTGTGAAGGTATGGGCCACAATTGCAGAGGTGAATCGAGGTTGTAAATATGGGCACCAAAAGGTGCCTACTGTATAGCAACTGGGGGGTCCTAGAGTTATTTTGCCCCTTCCCTCTGTTTGGAGTGCTGCTGTGCAGTGGATTACAGAAGGCTAATATCAAGTTAGAATCAGGAACTTATACCAGTTGCATGCAGAGAAAAGGAAAGCACAATTATTATTTTTTATATACTGTATCTGTCTGGAATTTAGGGTTAGGAGCGCAGATCTCATCAGCACAGTCCCTGAGAGATATAAGGGGCTGCTACACAATTTAACTCTCAACCAGCCAAAAACAGAAACATCGCTTATGATATTCAGATCAACCGGCTAAATGGGTTACCACAACAATACTGTTCTTTATCACACACCTAGCAGCTGATGTTTAAATGTTGCCCACAGCATATAGATGGGCCAATGCTGTTCACATGGCATTCTCACCACTAAATGGAGCCTTCCCGGCCTCCATGTGCTCCTCAACTCCATCTAGGGGCTGCAATGGCGTGTGAATGTTACTCGCCCAGCTATATGCTGGATGGAATGTTTATTCATCAGCCTCTTATTATGTAAGGGTATCCTAAGCCCAAACTTTTTTTTCGTTTTGGATAGAATGGCTTTAACTATTTGGGGTTACATGGTAGGAAAAAGTGGGAATGGGTGTAACAAGACGAATATTCCTGCTGACAGGTGAACTGATTCATAGTCCAAGTTTCACTAGTATAGTGAAAACAGAATGACAAGAAGTCACTTGTTCCCAGCGACATGCTAAGCTGCATTTGAACTCTGGTTCAAAATGGCCTCCTAAATTGTGTCCACCGGAAACCGCCGCACTGCAAGCACAAAAAATTATAGCTGTTCCCTCAGCATTTGACAGCGGCAGCTTGATTTATGCGGCAGCCATCAATCAAGCTCCCGAATCTAGCCTGGTAAAACTGAAATATCGCATATGGAAATCCAAGCTTTGCGTCCTTGGATTGGCCCTGGCAGACATGCCGATTTCGGTCAGAGACATAAAGGACTTCATTTACGCTGTCAATTAATAACATAAGGACTTAAATACTTTTAATATGTGAAATGAAATATAAAGCGTAGAATGTAATGTATGTGTCACTTTTTAGGGCCTGTGATTGGAAACACATGTTGCTGCGTGAAATAACATTGGCATTGTCCTGGCAGAGAGCTGGTGAAAGCAGCTTTTAAAACTCCAGTCAATGCCAGCATTCACCACAATCCTCGATCCACTGCTGCCTGAAACATTAATGGTGAATTTTATGTGCTGGCTGTATTTTTACTGTATGTTTGACTGACGTGACATGCGGGATGTTACGAGGAAGCCTTGCCCTTCTTGACTATTTTTGGATATTTTATGTCTTGTAAGTTTTTTTGTTTTTTTTTCATAGGCTGACTATATATACTGTGTATATATGATATTTTATATGGTTTATTCTGATCATAAACCTGCACGAACATTGTATATCTTTCTAGAATTAAAGTATAGATAGGACAGAAATGAAAGAGAGGGGAGAGGAGAGAAAGGAAGAAGGAAGGCTGGGGAGCGGTAAGAAGAGTTGAGACAGAGGACAGGATGGTAGAGCACAGCAGGGAAAGTAGAGACATAGGAGGAGGAGAGAAGAGTTAAGAGAAGAGATGAGAGGAGAGGAAAGAAAAGGAAAAGAAGGGATGGAAACGGAGAGAGGGAAGGAGGAGGTGCAGTGAAGAGATGGTGATAGAAAAGGAGGAGAAGAGGAGGAAAAATTAAAGGAAAGGAGAAAAAAGGAGTGGGGAGAGGGAAAGTGGGGTTGCAGAGGAGAGGAGGGGAAAACTGGAGAGCATGAAATGGGAGCGAAGGGAAACAGAGGAGAGGATAGAGGGAAGGAGAGGGTTTGGATAGGAGAGGAAAGAGAATTTGAGTTATGGCAAAAGAGGAGAAGGGGCAGAGGTGGGTAGGGGAGAGCAGGGGTGAGAGGAGAAGGAAGGGGAGAAGTAGTGATGGGGAAAGGGGGGCACAGGAAAGTAGGAGAGAGCAGTGGTGGGATGGGAGAGGAAGGGAGAGATAGACTCGGGAGCAGAAGCAAGTGGAGGGATGGGAGGGTAGAGAGGGAGAAGAGGTGGAAGGAAGATGAGATCATAGGAGGGCAAGCAAAGGAAGGGGAAGGGAGTGGATAGAAGAGGATAAAGAAGGGAATGGAGAGGAAGGGATAGAAGTGGAAAGAAGAAGAGGAAAAAACAGGAGGGTAGAGAGAAAAGTACAGGAGATGGGGAGAGGATGGGAAAGGAGAATAAGGCAGGAATGGAGAGAAAAGGAGAGAAGAGGAAAAGGGAGTTGATGGGTATAGGTATATGGTACAGGTGAATTCTGTATAGATAAAAAGAGACAGTGGGAAATGGAGAAAAACAAGAAAGAGGAAAATAAAGAAATAAATGAAGTGGAGGGTTAAAATATTATAATGCAAAAACAGATCCTACAATACAATCAGAAGGTTTTTCACTGGGATGGCAGCATGTGACGGGATGGTCTCTGTAGAATCTTCAGAGACACCTTGCTGTCCGCACTGTGAAAGTCAAGTGCCTTGCGATAACTCGGTATCAGCTTATAAAGCTGCCTCTGGAGAGGTGTCTTGTCAAATATCTATTTGAATGCTTCTCTTCAACTCCAAGTTCAGCAGTGAAATGTAACACTGAGATAATGACACTTCCCTTCAAGCTTGGCGCAATCATTGCTGCTTTTTGTGGACCAGAAGAGGACGGTGTGTGAAAATGTGCAGAGCTTTGTCTCTGTCCTGTTATATGATTGTGAATTCTAAAAAAGAACTTCAAAGGGGTCATCAAATTATAACGAGGAGATTGCCAGCACAATTTGTTATATTACAGAATACAAATGTAACCCTTTTGTTGCAGACTGGAGGTTTCAGATACAGAAATATACCAATCTCAGCCCCATGATATCCTCATATTATAAATAGGTGGGTTTTATTGAAATTAAGACTCCCCCATTATGTAAATTCCAGATAGAAGAATGTACTAGGTTTTTGTTGCTTCACAATGGGAATCCAGACGGCAATAAAAGGTCTACAGAAGTCTGAACCCTTGTCCCTACTCCATAAAAAACGTAAAAATCTGTCCAGAGTTCCCTTTGATTACTTAATTTAATCTATTTTGTATTGTCTGCTTGTAACATATTTTATTGTTTTATGTTTATTGATTATTTTTATATATTTTCCATGGAAAATGTATTTGCTGTGATCTGCTGACACTCTTTTTTATTTTATTTTAATGGAGTCGGTGTAGGGAACAAAGTTGTGTATAGTGAAGCTGACAGAGACTAAGGGGAATTAATGCAAGGGGAAGTTAAGGGACAAGAGAGGAGAGAGGAGCAGGTGAGAGGAGGAGAGGAGAGATGAGAGAAGAGGAGGGAGGGAGAGAGCAGTAGAGCGACAGGGAGGAGAGGAGGAGAGAGAAGGGGACATAAGAAAAGAGAAGAGGAGAAGACAGGGGAGAGAAGAGACAAGGAGAAGAGGGGAAATGGAGGGAGGAAGAGTGGAGGATAGGGAAGGAAAGAAGGGAAGTGGAGGATAGAGCAGTTGAGCGACACGGAGGAGTGGGGAGGAGAGGAGGAAAGGGGAGATGAGAAGAGAGAAGAGGAGAAGGATGGAGGGAAGAGTAGAGAGAAAAGGAGGGGAAGAATTGAAGAGGGGAGAATGGGCGAGGAGAAGGGAAAAAGGAAGGGGAAAGGAAGGGAAGAGAATAGAGGAGGGATGAGGAGAGGTGGGGACAGGAGAGGAGGGAAGAGGAGAAGATAGAAGAGAGAGGCAGGGAGGAGAGGAGGAAAGGGAATGTGGAGATGAGAAGAAAGAAGAGGAGACAATGGGATGAAGAGGAGAGCAGGGAAGGGGAGATGAGAAGAGAGAAGAGAAGAAGGACGGAGGGAAGAGTAGAGGGAAAAGGAAGGGAAGAATTGAAGAGGGGAGAGAGGAGAGGGGAGAATGGAAGAGGAGAAGACAACAAGGAAGGGGAAAGGAAGGGAATAGAATAGAATAGAGAAGGGATGAGGAGAGGTGGGGACAGGAGGTAAGGGAAGAGGAGAAGATAGAAGGGGAGAAGAAGAGAGATATGTAGAAAAGGGGAATGGGGGGACGACTGAAGATAGGAGAGAGGGAAGAAGGGAAGCAGAGAAGAGAGTAGTAGAGGGACAGGGAGGAGCAGGGAGTATACGAGGTAAGGGAATTGGGAAATGAGAAGAAAGAAGAGGAGAAGACGGGATGAAGAGGGGAAAGGAGTGGGGAAAGGAGAATAGAGGGAGAGAATAGAGGAGGGATGAGGAGAGGCAGGGAAGAGCGTAGTAGAGCGTCAGGGAAGAGAAGAGCGAGCAGAACGTGAGATGAGAAGAGAGAAGAGGAAAGGGAAGAAGAGAAGAAAAAGGAGGATAGATGAGGGTAAGGACAATAGAAGATGGGAGAGGACTGAAAGAAAGATGAAAGAATGGGAGAGAAAAAGGAAGGGGAAAGGAAGGTAAGAGAATAGAGGAGGGATAAGGAGAGGTGGGGACAGGAGAGGAGGAGAGTTAGAAACAGAAGGGGGGGTAGAGGAGAATAGGCCGTCTGAAAGCCCTGCTCAGTTTATCAACAGAAAAACTGTCTAAAAGGGGCCTCCAGCCTTGCAGGTACAAGGTGTGCCCGCTCTTCCATTCTGTTAGTGAGGCAGAGCAGTCTCTTTAGCAGTCTCTTATGTCTATGTACATTTATTTGAACTACTACCAGCAAAGTAACGGCGAGGGAACCCTGCAAACCTCCGCAAGAGCAATCTGTGGGAATCCTCGCTGTACTCCTGTATATCGCCACTCACAAAGTGTTAACAGTCTGTTAAGAATATACTGACACCCTGCAAACCTTTCCAGAATGAGGCCGTACATCCTGAGACAGTGACAGAGGTGGACGCCCCCCAAATCCTAAGCCTGTATAGATCTCCAAAAACAGTTTGCAGCTCCGTCCTAAAAGCACACGGACAGTCGCAGAGCTCCGCTCACATTAAGCGGGGTTACGGAGCCACATGTTTGTTACAGGCATCAAACATGGCTATTCCCAGGAAATATATCACCACGATGAAAACGTTACAGGCTGCCGGCTCTCCTGCCAAAAAACCCATGCTGCGGATTTACACATTTGCCATTTCAAATAAAATCATCAGACTGACAAAAAGCACTTGTGCCGATGGAGCATACCCCGGCCTCAACTTCCTTTGGCTTATGGCTTTTCCAGGGCTACGGGCCTCTCATGTTTTCTTGTGTCTTCTCATCAGGGTTGGTGGGATGCTGTATACACATAATATATACTTCCTGTGACACCTGCCTGCTCTTTGCATCTCTGCACTCCTCCCTGTACTCTCGCCAGGCACCTGAATTTGACCTGGTATCAGCCTCTTGCAGACCTTTTACAGCAGTGTTCAGACTAGAGGATGGAGAAGAAGCACAGGGAGCAAATCAGTTGTGGTGCAATGCACATGTACTAACCAGGGACATGCTAATAGGAGAGATTAGACAGGGGCATCCCAAGGCTGGGTGTCACCTGGGGGCGGAGACCGGGTGACACCCCACCATGACATAATCGCGCATGTGCGTGACGTTGACGCGCACGCACTGGTCTTTTTGATGCCTGCCGATGGCCATCTTGGTTGTGGACGCTGGCAGAGAGAGGAGGGGACGTTCACCCGGCGGGATAAGGTATGCCGCCGGATCCCCTCCTTTCTCCTGACACTGTCGGGCTCTCGGTCTGTGACCGAGTGCCCGACATTTCCTAGGGGGTGACACCAAAATGACTGTCAGTCATTTTGGTGTCACCCCTCTAATGGTGGCACCCGGGTGCGGCCCGCACCCCCCTTGTGACGCCACTGGATCAGAGGGAGCTCATCATCCTGCTGCTTTTCCTGCACTGGCTGGGGAAAGAACAAGACCTGTAAGTGTTACTGCATCCGAGAAAAATCAGGTTTTTTTCCATGCCAGATGGGACCGTGCTGCTTGGCAGAGCTGTGTAAATCTCAGGACTGGATATACAGAAATATAAATCCTTTGTCAGGTAAAACAGCTCAGTTATATTTATTTCATTTGGAGGTTTATAAAATACGGAGACATTTGCGGATAAAGGAGCACTGGCCGTGTTTGCTACAATCAAATCTAACAGTATTCCTTTTCCTCCTGTTCCTTACCAAGAAATACATGAAATGAAGACACATTGCAGATCATTGTTTTCCTGTGCAGTGAGGGGAATTCTAGGGTGAAGGTTGGGTCACTCATGCCAGGAAAATGCCCCTTTCAACACTTAAGGAACACAGTGCAATTACTGATAGCGGCGCAGGCACAAGAAATGACATGGACTGTTCCGTATCTGTGTGTATTGTTAAGGTGGAAATACTTCCCCAATGAACAGCAGAGCCGGGAATTACCATAGAACAATATAGAAGAAACTTCCAAACCAAACACACCAATCAATCATCAATAAACATGTCATAGGGACGGCGGCCGCGCTCAGCATTCTGCTTTCTGGGCGATGTTATAGGGCGACTATAGGGAGACATATTGTATTCTGATAACTGGATGGGATTGATACCTGGAATGATAGAATTCATGATAGGGATCGCTTTTCTTTTAACGTTACATGCCCCACATTTGACTTTATTACCCTACATTTAACTATACATGCCCCACTTTTAACTTTATATGCCCCACATTTAACCTAATTGCTCCACATTTAACTTTACATGCCCCACATTTAACCTAATTGCCACACATTTAACCTAACATGCCCCATATTTAACTTTATTGCCCCACATTTAAAGTTACATGCCCCACATTTAACGTAATTGCCCCACAATTAAATATACATGCCCCACTTTTAACATTACATGGCCAACATTTAACTTAATTGCCCCACATTTAACTTAACATGCCCCGCATTTAACTGTATTGCCCAACATTTCACTGTATTGTCCCATATTTAACTTTATTGCCCCACATTTAACTGTATCATTGCCCCACATTTAACTGTATTGTCTCATATTTAACTTTATTGCCCCACATTTAACTTTACATGCCCCACATCTAACTTTATTGCCCCACATTTATCGTTACATGCCCCATATTTAACTTAATTGCCCCACAATGAAATATACATGCCCCACTTTTAACTTTACATGCCACACATTTAACTTTACATGCCCCGCATTTAATTTAATTGCCCCACATTTAACCTAACATGCCCTGCATTTAACTTTACTGCCTCACATTTAACGTTAGATGGCCCACATTTTAAGGCATTGTTGCAAGTTTTTGCGTGTTTTTTCCTGTGTTTTTCAGGCGTATTCAGTCTTGAGTCTTTTTGTTATAGCCAATGTAAAGCTAGTTGCTAGGAGTAGATGGTTATTAGGTGCCAAATCACATAAAAAAACGTGCATTATGGGCATTTTTCAGGGCCAAAACGGGTGTGAATGGGCACTATTGAAACAGATTGGATTCTTCATATTGAGCGTTGGGTACTTAAAGTATATATAAAGACTGCAATTGAACAGTAATACAACAAAAAAAAAAATAGTAAAATAAAATAATAGTAATAAAGGAAATAAAAAGAAGATTAGTAAAACGTTGCTCCTGCTGAGAGGCCGGCACAGCTCCATTTCCAGGCCAGCGGGCTTCGGCCCGTTCCGTCGGCCATGCGCGCGGAGAAAAGGAGACACTTTCCTAGCGAGACACTTCTGTCAATTGTTCTAATTTGCAGCAAATGAGCGGTAAGTAATTGTTAGCAGCGGACAAATCCACTCCGCAGACCACACAAATCCGCAGTTAAGTCTTTACCGTTACATCAGTCATGACGAGCCGGGAAAATCCATACGCCGGCTCGTTTGGGAAGAGCGAATGTCTTCAACTGACATGAATTATCTGCTAAAATCAATCGGGCTCAGCGATCAGGATGCCGGCTCTTTTACCTTTTGTTTCTTTTTACATTGGATTCCTACTGTATGCTTACCGTGTGTTTTTTTTGTGTTTGCACTTAAAATTATTATTACTATTTAAAAATGGTCCAACCAGGGGCGTAACTACTGATCACAGGGCCCCGTAGCAAAAATGTGATGGGGTGCCCCCTGACAACCGCTCTCTGAGATGTGACCAACGACACAAAGATCCCAAAGACTCCTCTTGTGCATCAGCTTTCCCATACTGTAGACTTTACAGAGGATGATACAGTACTGTGTTGTCTTCATATGTTCAATGTTTAATTTGTCTCAACAACCTAATGGGGCCCCTTTCCACCCCCAGGTCCCATAGCAGTTGCCTGGGATGCTATGGCTATAGTTACACCACTGGGTCCAACCGCCCAAAAGTAATATTTATGTTATGGTGGGGTGGGGGGGGGCTGGGGTTTAGCTCAGACATTCACTCATTCACTGGGTTCTGATATGTCTTTTGAGTTCATAATGAAAAAGAAATCCAACAGGTAGAGTAGAACCTCTTTGCGATGGTTGGGGAGGCTGAGTAGACCTGGGAAAACGTGGGTAAAAAGTAGTCCGTTTTGGGTGGACTGGCCCTTTAATTGCCTTTCTTACCATGATTCTTTTTTGCGCTATTGTTTTGGCTCCGCCCTTTTTAAAACGATTTACATTTGTAGAACAAGCATGACCACAGGCAGCATTCTCCTAACCCCACTGTACCGTCGCTGCAAGCCATGAAGAGTGCACCTCACAACAGCCTTGGCACAAGAGCAGAGCATGAAGGGAAACATAAAGGTTGTTTTGCGGCGAATTTGGGCCCCCTTGTCATGCAAAGTGTCACCAATGAAAGGGACATTTTACCCACTGGACACCAATGTAAGGGACATTTTACCCACTGGACACCAATGTAAGGGACATTTTACGCACTGACCACCAATGTAGGGGGCATTTTACCCACTGGTCACAAATGTAAGGCGCACTTTTCCCACTGGCCACCAATCTTACATTGGCATTGTTCCACAGAACCACCAATGTAAGGGGCATTTTTCCTATTGGCCACCACTGTAAGGAACAATTTCCCACTGGCCGCAAATGTTGGGGCCATTTTTCCACTGATGACCCATGTAAGGGGCATTATCTCACTAGCCACCATTGTAAAGGGTACATTTTCACCGACCACCACTGCAAGAGGCATTGACCACCGATGTGAGGCAATAGGAACTAACTCAGAGATCAGACAAAAAAAAGGCCCCAGAACAAATCAGATTTCAGAGTCCATATAAAGTTTAATGATCATGTTGATGATGATGATTATGTTCAAACAGCCAAAGCATTTCGGGGGCAGACACAACCCTCTACCTGAGGGCTTGAAACAATAAAAAAAAGGACGGGGGTAAAAAAAATTGGAAGAGTCACCCATGGAGATCCAAAGAAGGACCCTCATCCTCTGCAGTGAAGAAGATAGAAGACCCGGGACCCGACACGTCACGGATTAAGGTAAGTTAAAGGGGGTTTCAGATTATTAGCAAATTCAGGAATCACAAGGTGTGGATTTGTTTTTGGGATGGGGGGCAGCTTGGAGGTAGCCAGGAAATTAGAATTTCCAGCGATGGCCACCACCATAAAAGTTACATGATCTTCCACTGTAAATGTGAATATTCAGCCAAACAGAAACCGACCAGTTAATTAATTCCTATTGGATTCTCACTACTAGTACGTTCGCCCGCAGCCCACCCCTAAATAGCCGTCACATGGTATGAAATTTAGGGCACAAAAAAACTGTTGCCCTGCAAAGTGAGCAGGACGTGGCCACCTTAAAAGCCTGCCTTTGGCACTCTCGCCCCTCATTGTTCCGGAGTCGTAGATCTTCCCCGAGGCTCGGTGTGCTGCTAATAATCTTTGGAGGACAGTTAATAAGCCTCCCGATGAATGATTTGCAGGAGTTTCTGCACCGCTAATTTCCGTAACTATCACTCTATGACAGACAGCCAGAGGGACTGCGGGTCCGGCCTGCAGGCCAGAACAAGGGGGCTGTATTATTTGACCAAGTTGAAATTAGCGTATCCCATTACAGTGATCTCATGTGAGATTCCTTCTAAATGTGGAGAAAATTTGGAATTATGTATGCATCCAATGTAATGGAAAGGTCAGGTCACCACCAGCCACCGACGGTGAAGGAGCAGAGAGGAGATTTATCTGAGTTGGATAAAACCGCAAAGAACTGTGGTATCGACGTCGAGGAATGAGACTATATAACCAGCCAGGTCATGGTGGGAAGGGGCTAAAGGAGTCAAACAGTCCTCCAAGCCAATGGGTGCAGAGCAAAGCAAAGCCTTCATAGAAGGTATTGCCATGTCTCATTCTATTACATATCCCAAAAATAAGAGTACCAGTCCTTATTTTTCCACACCAGACAATTTTTCCACACCAGCAGAAGCTGCCGCAAGTCAGACAGAGCCCACCATTTCCTGGCTGAAGGGTAACCAGTAAGGATGAACCGATACCGTTTTTTCGGCATCGAGTACGAGTATCAATTTTTTTCCCGGTATTCGCCGATACTGAATACCGATACCAGAAGTCTCATTAAGGAAGCCAGGAGCCGTGTAATGACTCGCCACCTGGCTTCCTGATTAGCCGGAAAGCCGGGCGGTGTGTAAAGACTCGCCACCCAGCTTCCCAATTAACATGGAGCCGGCTTTCTGGCCAATCAAGAAGCCAGGGGGTGGGTAATGACTCGCCAATTGGCTTCCTGATTGGCCAGCTCTTGACCAATCAGGAAGCCAGGCTGCAAGTCATTACACGGAGCCCAGCTTCCTGATTGGCCATCACTGATGACATCACTGGGACTAAAATAATGTAAGTAATGAAAATGGAAAGGTTTTATTTGATAATTTCATTAGCATGTTGAGTGGGGGAGGAACCAAGGAAGGCAAACTTCAGCTTTCACAGAGCAAATAAAAGGGGATTCATTGTCAGAGTGTGCACGCCCTTTAAGTCTCTGGGACATGCACAGCGCTGTTTCCCGTGTAGTAAATGAGCCATTTTGTGCATGCGTTCTTAAGTCGCAGGCATCAACACCGGGGGGAATATTCGGGCGGATGAAGCCTTCCTCGGGTCAAAGGTTTTATCACAGAGCGCGCTGTGTTTTATTCGCTAGGAGGAAAGGGTAACGTATTGAGAGGCGGCGATGGCAGCGATGGGGGTAACACTATCCACCGATGAATAGAAAGACTTCTCTGAACATAAAGACTGTCACTATTCCAGTGTTCACCTCTCCCACCGCCGGCGCTCCCCAAAGAGCTGAAATAAACACCGCGCAAAGTTCTGAGCAACTTCACAAACTTTTCTTCGTGGAGATTCCAGGAATTGTACGAACAGCCACCCCCCCCACACACACACACACCCCAATGCTTAAAGGACTGCACTATTGAGTGTCTTTTTTATCTGCCTGGGGTCCAATCAGACTGGGGTAAATCTTACTAGTATACCTGCATTTGACTTCATATCAGGTTCTTGTGATCCCCTAGGCAGCAGCACTCAGGTTTGAAGATAAAAGGGAGGACTGGGAGCAAGGTAGGTGTGCTGTGTGTAAATGTGCTTACAGGGAACATGCTGATAGGAGAAGAGAGCAGAGATAAGGCCACATCTGTCTGCTGCTGTTCTTTCACTGACCAGTAAGCATGCTTGGGGTGGAGAGAGGCCACTGCTGTATTCCTTAACAATACGTGGTTCGTCCTCCTTGATTTACTGGTTGGCAGTGTAAATCTCAGGACAGATAGACAGAAATACAAATCTTTTAGCATGTAAAACAGCTCGCTTGTATGTATTTCAACTGTGTACTCAGCTGTTTGCCTGGAGTTCCATTCCCTACTCGACAGCGTAATGCATCTATGTGGCAGCACGGCAGATGGGACCTAATGCCCAGTTGCCACTTATATGCACCAATATAGGTTGTTCTAGGGTGTGCTCAATCTGCACCCCCAAACCTGTGACTGAGCTGTCACCACCATTACTGATAACCGCGAACTGGTAGGATGGGCTCCCAATTACCTCATCACTATACAGCCAATCACAGTGAACCCCAAGGGAGCCCCTCCTTCTGGCCTCTGGCATCACGGCCCGCTTACAGGGTCAGCTTCCAGCATGGATAGAGGAATCCCCACTGCCTGAGCAGTGTGTTCATCAATCGCAGAGAATTCTTGGACTGGCTCATTCGACAAAGGTCGGTTGACAAATGTGAGGAAGATAGGGGGAAGGGGTTCCCAGAGGGCCAACCAAAGCTCAAATTTGGACCACCTGACCTGCAATCGGCCGCAGTGTATCATCGTAGTCCATACTGGTCATCGTAGTCCATACTGGTCCTCTTAGTCCGTACTGGTCATTGTAGTCCGTACTGGTCATCGTAGTCCGTACTGGTCATAGTAGTCCGTACTGGTCCTCTTAGTCCGTACTGGTCCTCTTAGTCCGTACTGGTCCTCTTAGTCCGTACTGATCATTAGGATTGGATATTCGGACAAAGTTCGGGGGGGGGAAATGTGGATTAATTCAAATTCGGATGCATCTGAATGTCCGAAATTAAAGACATTTGTCTGAATTTCAAGTCGTAAAATACAAAACTCACATAAAAAAACACAATAAGAACTTCCCAGATTTGTCATGCGTGTTAAAAATAGCAAAAACAAAACAGCTTTTATGAATTTGGCGCAGGACCTTCTAATACGGCCAAAGTGCCATATTAGACGCAGTTTTTTGGGTTTCCAACCGCATTTGTGTTGTAGGTCCAAAGAGGGTCTGAAAAGTTGTCACGGGTGAAAGACTCTTGACTTTCCATATACTGAGATCTTTCCGGAGTTTCCTTGCGTTGTCCTCCAGGTTTGCCATCACTTTATCCATCACCGATGACTCGGGGCCGGGAAGTGAGAATACCTGTACGGCCGCTGCTCTGTCCAAGTTTCTGTCACTCTGGAATGTAATTAGTGGAAATTAAACTGGATTCTGTGGAGGGGAGGTCAGAGCGAGCCAGCTGGGTCGTATCCGTACTGGTCCTCTTAGTCCGTACTGATCATTAGGATTGGATATTCGGACAAAGTTCGGGGGGGGGAAATGTGGATTAATTCAAATTCGGATGCATCTGAATGTCCGAAATTAAAGACATTTGTCTGAATTTCAAGTCGTAAAATACAAAACTCACATAAAAAAACACAATAAGAACTTCCCAGATTTGTCATGCGTGTTAAAAATAGCAAAAACAAAACAGCTTTTATGAATTTGGCGCAGGACCTTCTAATACGGCCAAAGTGCCATATTAGACGCAGTTTTTTGGGTTTCCAACCGCATTTGTGTTGTAGGTCCAAAGAGGGTCTGAAAAGTTGTCACGGGTGAAAGACTCTTGACTTTCCATATACTGAGATCTTTCCGGAGTTTCCTTGCGTTGTCCTCCAGGTTTGCCATCACTTTATCCATCACCGATGACTCGGGGCCGGGAAGTGAGAATACCTGTACGGCCGCTGCTCTGTCCAAGTTTCTGTCACTCTGGAATGTAATTAGTGGAAATTAAACTGGATTCTGTGGAGGGGAGGTCAGAGCGAGCCAGCTGGGTCGTACTGGGTCATTACTGAGCATGCCAAATGATCTCGCACCTACTTGTCCCCATTCTGCAAAATGTTCACCGAAAAATCCAAATATTTGTTTTGTGCCATCTCATTATTCTCCATCTAAAACGTTGTCGTTGTCTTCACCTTTCTACGTCATTATTTTGGTTTGTGCTTTGTAATTCTGACATTCAGCCGCTGTATGGCAGGACCCATCTTTATGTCAGGCAATGCAATCAGCATCCGTGATGAGTGACTGCTGTTATAGAAAGAACTTCAGGATAAACCACCCGGAGAGAGCATTGCTTTCTATACTGTTTCTAGCCCTAGATGAAAAGGTTAAAATTCTTCCAGCTTGATGGCCAGAGCAGTCAGATATGAGCGCTGTGCTCTGCGTCCCATATGACAGTACTCCTCAATGCTACTAGAACTGCAAGAGGAGCCCTCACCGACCTGGGTCACCTTATCTCAGCTAAAGCAAAACAAATGGCAAATGCACTCATCAATTCGTTACCATTTTTTTGCTGTTTTACCTTATCTCAGCTACCCCTTCACATATGTACATTATGTTTTATATTACTAACAATGCTATCTTAGATAGATAGATAGATAGATAGATAGATAGATAGATAGATAGATAGATAGATAGATAGATAGATAGATAGATAGATACCGTATATACTCGAGTATAAGCCGTCCCGATATAAGCCGAGGTACCTAATTTTACCACAAAAAACTGGGGAAAAGTATTGACCCGAATATAAGCCGAGGGTGGGAAATGAGGCAGCTACTGGTAGATAGATACCAATAAAATTAAATTAATATTTATTTAAAAGAAAAACAATAACCTGGCTCTGTAAGTGGAAAAGGGGGTACAGGGCTACATATCATGTACTACGGATCATTTAACCCATTCATATTAGCAGAGGATAATTGTAAATCTATTGTTCAGTGCATTCTATATGTAGTATATAGTACATGTACATATAGAGTGCCTGCAACAATACATTTACAATGATCCTCTGCTAACATGAATGGGTTAAATGATCCATAGTACAGGGCTACATACAGATCATTTAATACATTCATGTTAGTATAATTGTAAATGTATTGTATGCCCCAGGAGTGTGAACATTTGAGGTATTTTTCATTTCTGGGCTAAAGTGGACAGAACCGCTAATACGTTCATTACAAAGCGGATTACATGAAATATTTCGGGCTTAAGGTGAAATTGTTGTGTACGGATTAAGCACACTATTTTAATTAAAAATGTTTCAGCCACGTTGAGATCAGATTTCCGGAACAAGCCATCACATGATTCTCTGTGTTGTCAGAAATCAGGGACTGCGGCAGCCATGTTGAGGCAACGCACTGCAATGTGGACATGTGAATGAGACCCTACTCATCGCTGGCTTGGATTTCCAGGGGATAGTCCTCAGGATTGGCCAAAGGTTGCTCAAGCACTGAAAACTTCATGGTGGTGGTCGAGGAAGGTGGGAGGGGTTGCCAGATGAGTATTCTAAGTCTAAGGGCTCATTCACATGTGTGCAGAGGCCTGTACATTGTGCAGAAGCCCCTTGATCATGATGCATGGTCCTGGATGCAGACAGACTGCATCCAGGGTTGTGCATCTGTACCTGTAGGCATGTATATGTGACATGTGACTCTCAGTGCATAAAGAAGAGCTTGGTGCCCATGTGAATGAAGTCAAAAGTGTTAAAGTGTAAGTCCTTTTTGGATGAAGGTTTTTATTGCTGGCTGTGGACCCATCGTTGATGTTTTTCTGCAGTTCCTGTCCCAGAAACACATCAAGATTTAAGTATCTCTAAATGTATTTTTACCAGAAGAGTCATTGATGGTTAGAACAGGTGTGGGGCGTCCACTCAACAGTAAGTGAATTTAAACATCATTGGGACAAACATTGACCTATACTCAGACAAAAAGGTTAAAAAAGAAAAGAAAAAAGGTGCAGATTCGATAAACCAAGTGTTTTTTGGTGGACCATTTGAGTAGACTTGATGGACCCTTTAGGTAGACTTGATGACCATTTTCTATGTTCCCAAGTGGAGAATCTCCCCAATGTAAGGTCAAAGTCAAAACAGATCTCCCCATTGTAAGATATCCCCTCCAGTTCACTTCCAGAGACAGTTATAGCATTTTGCATCTCGTCTTATTATCTCTTCCAGTGACAATGGCCACCAGAACAAAAAAAAAGGGTTGACCTCCCAAGAGAGCCCAACTTAGGTAGAAGGCACAAAATGGCATCCCCAGTGAGTGATAAAGCCCATTTTCATTTTGCATTGAATAAAGTCGGGGAGGGTTAGGGCCTGTGTCCCTGTTGAGATTTTCCCTCACGTCCTGCCAAAACAGTAAGTGAAGGGAAATCTCTCCTCCGGGCGCATAAGTAGAACACATTCTTCATAGAGTGAGGGAAGGTTAGAACATTATTTTTTTTTATCATTGTGGCCCATGTTTTCTTTTCCCAGTGCACTCCCAACATCTTGTCCTAGTGTCACAGGGACAGATGGTAAAGGATAATCTCCCCTGATGGAAATGTAAACTCTTCCCCATGCTACGGTATTCAAAAGAAGAAAACATTGGCCAGAATTAAACTTTAGCCTCATGTCTATTATGGTGGTGGTTGAAGGTCTAGTAAAGGCATGGGTAGGCACCAGATGAAACATGCTATACAGCGTCTGTGTAACGTTGTTTGCCTTACAGAAAGTACAGCTTTCCCTTAACTATATTTCAGCCTCAAGCCAGTCACAGTGGCAGGAAGTTGGCCTAACTCCCAGAATCCTCTTGGATGCTTGCTGAACTAGGCCAGTTGATTAGTCTACTGAATGGAGTTGAAGGGAAGTCTTTAGCAGTCTGTTTCATGTTAGCAACACAACCTACCTAGTCCATCTTCTTGGAGATTATCGATTATTTCTAAATGATTACCGGCTGAAGTTCTCTGACCCCGTTTTGACTCCGCCCAAGACTTTTTTTTTAGGGGTGGGGGGCAGGAATAAGTCTCAACTCCTCCTCAACTCCTCAACTCAACTTCTCTTCAGAAAGCAGCGACCCTTACTAACATCTGTTCCTCAGCAGTTTTCATAAATAGCTGTAAGTGGTCTATAATGTAATCATCAAGTGCGAGGCGTGCTCGAATTTCCTATCCAGCAACAGACTAGACCGGCCAATTGTCAGATTTTTTTCTTTTTTCTACATAAAATATAAAAGTATGCAAAGCTAAATAAAAAAACTATGCGAGCTCCGGCCGCCCCCTCTCTTCGGTATTTCCTGGTGTTTAAACATTTCGCGTTCGGGACTCCGAGACGGAATATTATCAAGACTTCGATCAATGACAGAAAAGAAAGTCAAATCTGGCCATGAAATTTGGAAGATGGAAAAATCTGCAGACAGTTAACCGGCCTATCCTCTGCCCCCAAAATAATTCAACATTTTCTATCGCCATGTGCTTTTTATTAAGGCCGTGACTTGTGCGCAGTTTTTTTTCCCCTGCAGTGTCTGAATAAAGTTGATTCAATTACTGTACCCTTGGATTTGAACATCGCCCCAAGGGAGAGCAGCGGTGTAATGCATCAATGCCTTTTGCGCTCAGCGCAGGGACCAGAATAGTGTTACCCATTTGCATTCAGACCGCTGACTTCATTAATTTGAAACTCCTGTAATTGGCTTCTTTTTTTTTTTATTTTACTCCCCAGTAGGTGACATTAGCATATAAATAGTGTTATTGTTGCAGGGGTGAAAGTTCAGCAAGCGATGGTCAATGTATTGAGTTGTAGATTATTGTTGATAAATACATCGCTGGCGTGATAGATGACCGATCGATGGATAGACAGAAAATGCAGTCAGGTGCTTATGTATATTGTGTTAGGTGCAGTGCGGCAATTTATATTTAAATTTGGCGTGCGATGCAGCTGACCGTGCAGTTTTCAGACGACAGATCTGGCCATTATTTTTGATAACTGAATATTGTATGGGATATGGTGATTCTGAGCACGGCGTTGTCTAAAAGATTTTCCATCGTGCTGGGAATTATGTTAAACCATAGAAAAAGGGAATCATCTTTGGCTCACACGTCCCAATCTCTTTGCCGCAGATTCTGACTCTGCTCTTTTCCACCTTTGTGTTTCCAAGCTCCTCCTGTAATACTCTCCATAATAGAGAATACAAAAAATCCGACATGGATGGTGGGAGTCCCTCATAATGGACACAATGGGTATGCAGATCCGGGAACACAATGCAGGGATGGTGGGAGCCCTTGATAAACAGCACTGAAGGTGTCCAGACCCAGGAACTCAATGCAGGGAAGGTGGGAGCACCTGATAATGAGCAATGAAGGTGTCCAGACCTGGGAACTCAATGCAGGGAAGGTGGGAGCACCTGATAATGAGCAATGAAGGTGTCCAGACCTGGGAACTCAATGCAGGGAAGGTGGGAACACCTGATAATGAGCAATGAAGGTGTCCAGACCTGGGAACTCAATGCAGGGATGGTGAAAGCTTTTCATAATGATCCAGTAGGTGTGCAGACCCAGAAAGTCAGTGCAGGGATGGTGGGAACCCTTCATAATGGACACAATGGGTGTACAGACCCAGAAACTCAGCACAGGGATGGTGAACGCCTGTTATAATGGTCAAAGCAGGTGTCCAGACCCAGAAACTCAGTGCTGGGATGGTGAGAGCCCCTCATAATGTTAACTGAGGGTGTGCAGGCCTGGGAACACAGCTTTGGGAAGGTCCCTCATAATGGGCACAATGGGTATGCAGAGGCAGGAAGTCAGTGCAGTGATGGTGGAAGCCCTTCATAATGGGCACAGCAGGGGTCCAGACCCAGGAACTCAGCACTGGGATGGTGGAAGCTCCTCATAATGGGCACAGCGGGTGTTCAGACCCAGGAACTCAGCACAGGGATGGTGGGAGCTCCTCATAATGGACACAGCAGAAGTGCAAATCCAGGAACTCAGCACAGGGATGGTGTGAGCTACTCATAATGGGCACAGCAGGTGCCCAAACTCTGGAACTCAGCGCAGAGTGGCCTTGCACTAATATTGCTTACTCTGATTTCACTCATCATCTCTGAGCTGGAATCCAAGTCCAAGAAGTAGATGGTGACCCTGGATGATACCTTAACAAAGATTGCTCTATTCTTCTGGAGAGAAAAGTTGATGAAGACATTGTATGGGGAAGTGCTGAGATCTCTGTGAGAAGTAATAAATGTCTGGAAGTGTTACACTTACACATTACTGAGCATTAACATGAAAAAATATATCAGATGCTAGGTCCACATACATCATCTTTATTTCTGTTAATGCCTTAAAATGTTAACAAAAACATCAAGGAATGTTCTTGGCCGATCTTTTATATAAAGCAAGCTGTTAAGGTTTAATATATCTTTAAGGTGGGACAAAAAAAATCGCTCAAAAAACAATTCTCAACCTGAAAATACCTTCTGACCATAGAGAGATCTCCCTTTCACTTCAAAGCCGTGCTCAGTCCAGCTGCTTTGCTAGCCTGTGGCCCTTTTGTGATGTGGTTAAGGGGTTAAAGGGATCCTTGGAGTTTAAAACACGACTCAGGCTGCTCCAAGCTAACCACAAATTCAGAACATGACTAGCAACATCTCAGCATTCTGCAAAGCTGGACGGCGGCCCACAGCACTGGAGGCTCTAATACCTCCACAAATCAATCTAAAGTTTCAGAAGGGAAAAAAAAAAAGTTTTTTAGCTACCAAAAAGTGCCAGAATTCCTTCCTGCCATGGAGATTTGATTTACCTCCTTCCCGTGTCCTACTCTGCCTTCTGGACCTCTGGAACTGGAGCTATGTCTGGCCAAAGACTAAGCTGGAAGACTGCGGTGGTAGGGCTGTAAAGCTTAAAGGGTGAGTCTATCCAAATGTGATGTTTCAGTTATGGGGCTCCTGCTGGTGGGCTAAAAACCTCTCCAGGGTTGATAATAAGAATTGCTGCAATGAAAACCAGAGCAAGGAATGAGCAGTTGACAAAGGGTTAGTCTAGTCAAAAGTCATGTCCTAGCTATAAATGGGACCTGTTGGACAGAATGAGCCCTTGGATTTTGTGTGTCTTGGAAGCTCCTAAGGTGGTTCTGCCTGCCATAATTACCTACTCTGTCCCTGTCCACCTCGAACCTTTGGTTATTCCTGCCCACCATTGTGTGAGGGTATCCAATGGTCCCATAAAAATTCACCAGGGATGGGTACCCTTCGTAATGGGCCCAGCAGGTGTGCAGCACAGCACAGAGATCCCATCAATAGAGTCCCCCAGAGACAGAAAAAACTCTAAGGTGACTTAACTTTCATCGGCCAAACCTTGCAATCACGTATTTGAAAGGACTGATCCTTATAATGGATCAAGGAATTGGATAAGTGGCTCTGGGCAACCTTTGCTATGGTTTTCTTTGTATGGTCATAAGTGAGTGCAGCTCTTTTCTAAGACTTCTAGGGACCTACCATAGCAGTCCTTGCAAGTGCCTCAAGCTCAGACCTAAACAAAGAAGCCTAATTCCTCTAAAGCAGGGGTGGGGAACCTCTGGCCCTCCAGCTCTGGTGAAACTACAAATCCCATGAGGCATTGCAAGATCCTCACAGCCACAGGCATGACTGGAATTTGTAGTTTCACCACAGCTGGACGGCCGGAGGTTCCCCACCCCCTGCTCTAAAGTCATTCTATGCCATTTACAGAAATGGCCATACACTGCTCGAATTCTAGATAAGTTCTGCTGACTTGGCCAAAACTCAAGCAGTGTGTGGCCCTGCGGGCAGCACTTCATTTGGCAAAAGTCAATTTTTCAATCAACTTTTGTCGAAGGAGACGGGCCAAAAATTGTCAGCCGAACACCGACTGCAGCCAATCAGCCATTGGGTGAATACCATTCACATGCATCTATTGCCACTAGATGGTACCGAGGAACATTTCCTATACTCCTTAGCACACTCTAGTGGCGGGAATGCCATGTGAATGACATACAGTTGGGCGTAAAGTTTATGCATCAGACCCCTAGTGCATGGCCAGCTTAATCCATGCAGTGAGACCTCTTTCCTATGGCTACAGTGGGTGGGGGCGGAGCTGAGAACCTCATTTGCAGAGGTTAACCCCCTGAAAAACCCACCTAAGTGCATGGACTGAAGCATCATTCTATGCGTCAGATGAACTGCATTCTGCACCTTTTCTTGTTTTGCATGAAGACAACATTTGCAGCAACACTCTTATTTGGTATTTTGGGGCAAAATAAGAGTTGATAAACAGGAATATCTAAAAGACGGCGAAGCTTAATGTCACGCTGAAGGTGTGTGAAGCAATTGTTTTTTCCAGGCAGAGAGCGCTGTCAAACACCTTACATTACCGTATAATCTCCTTGTGTTTTCTGCTTCTGTGGCGAGCGTGGTTAGGTAGCACGTTTGACACATCTCAATGTTCTCACCAGTCTGGTTTAAGTTTGAGGTCACGAAACCCTACGTGCCTATACTTAAAAGGTCTTTTCTACCCTACATTGACTTTTGCGCGCACACCGTTCTCTAACGCTTGCTACAAGTGATGCTTCCTTTTTTGCTTTCACCAGCTACTACCAGTTTACTGAGGCAGGACACAGCTCGGTGTCCAGTGTCTGGATTTTCGCCAACATGAAAATAAAAAAAAAACTCATAATATCAAAGCAATGCATAAAATAAAAATAGATATTGACAAATTCAGATACCAAAACTACTCATAGATGGAGAACCACTTTTAAAGCATAACGAATATAAATATAGGATCATCTACATTCATTAAAAATGGAAACTGAAAATATTAATAGCACCTCCATAGCTATGGGTTGATGGTGACGGAATATTTATATTGCTTGGCTAGTCAAGGGATTATGATGATTAGGTGGTAAGAGATATAATGTAATGAGTTGGCCGCCTTTTGAACATACCATTTGCCCAGCTGCCTCTGGCTTTGGTACTTTTTGAATCACTGGCCTGGAGCAAACAGGGGACAAGAGAAAAAAACCAGGACGAAGAGTGGCGACTGTGGTCCCCGGCTGGCACCAAAAGAGGAGGAGAGGGGGGCAGTGAGAGGAAGGAGCTCTGCTCTTCCTTTTGGAAGACTGCTGCTCCAATCCAATGATAAACCTATTGACAGGTTCCAGACAACAGGAAAAGGGAGGCTGCGGAACCACAGTGTCCTCATAGTGATGGTTAAGTGACTGACCTCATTCAGCTGCCTTACTGTGCACAACCTCCTCTGAAGGTGATCTGTAAGGGTAAGAGGGGGTGTGGCCAAATTGAGGGAGAGAGAGAGACCCAGCCCCATAGTGATGATGCCGCCCCCACCGGAGCAACAATACACATTATCACTCCTGGCCTTCCCTTTTTATCCTCTTCATTGTGAAGGCATGCCATGCTTGTTCACAAGGAGGGGAAGAAAGGGTGCTATGCCCAATACCTTGCAGTGATCTGTGCAAGAGTGAAGTGACAGGCAGTAGTGAAACTCTGTGGAGCACAGGGCCCCCTAGATGGTGGAGGCCCAGAAAAAATGGGCCAATGTGCTTCCTCTGTAATCAGGATAGGTTAAATGTAAAGGTCTGGATAGGTGTTAGTTACGGGGGAGGACATAGATGCTTACGAGGAAATTCACACCAAAACTTGCACCAACTTGCACCTATGACTATCTAGCATAAAGAATTAACATCCTACTATAGTGTGTGGCCAGGCACATGGGAGTCTATGATGGCACCCTATGCTCATTAATCCGCTATGATCTAGGTTGAATTGCCGTGGAGCCTCCCTGAAGCTAGCCGAGACCCTCACATACACATGTCTATTCATCAGCCGAAAAACAAGACCTCAAATAAATAAATGCTAATGAGCAGCACAGAAGAGATGTTCAGGCTTCGTCAGGATGAATGACATCTTGTTCCACTTCCCCTCCCCACCTGTAGCCTCCGAAACTCAGCCACCGTCCCCGAGGACGTCGCAGCCATAGGCACCACAGAAGATATCTGTTTCCTCTTCCACTGAACCCCACGTACATCAATCAAACGCTGGGCATCCTGCTTCCTAGTGGCCAGATAATACCAAAACAAGTGCAGCTTTTTACGACACATGCTTTTTCATTGCCTTTTGTATATAGAATACCATGGATTGACTGATATATAGCCAGGCACTGGCATCTTAATGCCGGAAGTAGATTTAGGAAGGGGAAAAAGTCAGTGTTATGGATGGAGAATGGTGGAGCATGGGAAAGGTAAGCAAAGGGGAGATCTGCCAGCAGATTAAAAAGAAATACAAAATAATACACCTCTGTATTCATCTTTTTTAATTGAAGCAGTGTTCCTTCCTTAATTGAAGCAGTGTTCCTTCCTAAATTTGACCTGGTATCAGCCTCGTGCAGTCCCTGTACAGCAAAGTTCACACTGGGAGAGGAAGAAGCAGCACAAGGGGCCAATCAGTTGTGCATATAGGAGGAAAGAACAGAGTGACAGAGAGTTGAGTTCATCAGTCTGTTGCTTCTCCTTTTCACTGTCTAGTCACAGGGTGAAGGAGGGACAAGGCCAGTAAGTGGTACTTCACTGCAGTAAAAAAAAAATCAGACCTCTTGCCTGCACCACTGGACGCAGGCAGGCGCCCCATAAAAACCAATGGTGCTGTTGGGCCAAGAGGCATCACAGCAACCAATGGTGCTCAACACAGCATCATTGGTTGCTAAGATGCTGGCAGACCCCTGGCACACCTGCCTGCGATCTAGCAACCAATAGCGCTGTGTAGCTCATCCCCCATCTAACCAATGATGATGCATTGACCGCACAGCACTACTGGTTGCTAGGACTCAGACAGAGGTTTGACGGGCAAATGATTTGGCTCAGCAAACTGCGAATGGCTTGGGTTCAGATCGAAGTTATGGTGGACCCGAACCCAAGTTCATCCGTTCTTGTTAGTAGAAATGCATGAGCAGACATGCCAGCTTTTACCCAGGTGCATTGGTCCTTATCCTGCCAATCACAGGGCATAGAAAGTATGAGGGGGGGTTGAGCGACATCAGGATTCACATGGTGTTGCTAAAACTGGCCTGCGGTGTAAAAAACAAACATGGTACGCGGGTACGCGCAAAAGTATGTGGTACTGCAAATACAGGGTATGTGCCAGTGTGTGCACTCTCAGCACAGGACAGCAGAGTTGGCTGATGCATGTATGCAGTGGCTCAGTGCAAAGGCCTAGCTACCATGCCGCTGCATATATGCAATATACTGTTGAGAACAGGTTAAAGGCTTAGCTCACCTTTTGGACCATGTTTCATGTTACAAGCATGAAACATGGTCGTAGTCCCCAACCCCCTACCATCTAACCACACCTCCAGAACCCTCCACTTAGGTTAATTGCAGGGTGCTGCTTCCTACAAACATGATATTCCTTTACCTGAGCGTGTACTCGTAATCCATTCATTACTTCCTCTAGCCTCAAAGTAGAGGGCCGATCATACGGACTCAGGGCTGGGGGTAAGCAATGCAAGGGCCTGTGCGTTGCACCCTTAACATGGTTGAAATGCTCTGCAGGCCTAAATACAAAAAAAATCCTAAATGTACTTTTTTTATTGTATCATTGTTGGTCCATTTATTACATTTTTAGAAAAGGCGGACTGTGCCTTTCACCCTCCTTACCCGTGTCTCTGTATCAAACTAGATGTCTGTTTGTCCTAGCTGCCTTTGTCAACGCTCAGTGCATCTTATCCCTAAACTTCAATGTGGCGAGGAATAACAAAAATGCACTTTTGGCGTTCCTCTTCCTCGGCTGAGTGAGAGGCAGGCTGTCAGGGTGCATTTTGATGGTCGTAGTCCCCAACCCCCTACCATCAAACCGCACCCCCAGCACCCTCCACTTAGGTTAATTGCAGGGTGCTGCTTCCTACAGACATTATTTTCTTTAACTGAGCGTGAACTTGTAATTAATTCATTACTTCCTCCATCCCCATAGCAGAGGGCCGATCATACTGACTTGGGGCTGGAGGGTAAGCAATGCAGGACCCCTCAAGGTTGAAATGCTCTGCAGGCCTATATACAAAAAAAATAAAATCATGAATGCACTTTTTTTATTGTATCATTGTTGGTCCATTTATTACATTTTTAGGAAAGGCGGACTGTACCTTTCACCCTCCTTATCCATATCTGTATATCAAAACTGGATGTCTGTGTGTCCCAGCTGCGACGCTCAGTGCATCTTATCCCTAAACTTCAATGTGGCGAAGAATAACAAAAATGCACTTTTGGCGTTCCTCTTCCTCGGCTGAGAGAGAGCGGCGGGCTGTCAGGCCCTTTCAGCGGTGGTCTCCCTGGGATTCTGCTATGTTACAGACTTCTCCATTGTGTGCCGGTGGCCGGCATCCACTCCTGGGCAACCGCAAACCTGATACTTCGACCACACTCTATAAAGAGGCTTTGTAACGGGGGAGACTTATCAGACGACCGTCTTCTGGGCTCTTTTTATTCTTTTATTATTATTGTGAGCCCCCCCCCCCATTACATTGACGTTTTACGACTCTGATACGAAATATAAGGCCGCGTCTGGAGTCTGGAAGGAGGAATCGCGACGTGAAAACTTACAAGGAGGCCGACTTCTGGTAGTTTGGCTCGTTAATGATGCATGAGCGGATCGCAGTAATAAATGCTCATACGTATATTTTTTTAAACAACAGAGGGCGCCTCCATCCAGGCACAGTACATTACACAGGCCTGACACACAATCATAACCCTCCATCACTGGGGAAGGGGGGGGAGGTCTCATGTATTCATTTTCCTGCGAGCCAAGCTGTCCGAGCTGTATGTTTTAGCTGTACATATGTCCCATACATGAACGGGAGAAGCAGCTTGGCTGTTATCGGCTCCGAATCTGTATTGAAAGAGAACCAGTCATGGCCGGACTCATCCAAGCATCTGCAAAACAAGAGCGCCCGTTGACGCCATCTCGTTTTATCTGCGCCACAACGCAGAATTACAGCACGCTCAAAGCACATGAAAACTACTTCCATCAGGGCCAGATTTACTCTCTCTGCTGCCCCAATTCCAGGTTCCTCAATGCGCCCCCCAGTATGCAGGCCGCATACAAGTGATTTCGCCGACATCGCCGAGAACACTTGTACAAAACAAGTGGCGGCTTCCCCGCTGTACATTTAGCCCCGCTTGCCCAAAACAGTGCTAAATGTAGAAAACAACTACACTCAGAACTGCATGTCCCGGGCATCGGGAGATAGGAATTCCACACCCCTGCTGCCCCTCTACTCCCTGCTGCCCCTCTACTCCCTGCTGCCCCGAGGCCGGGCCCTTGGTTGACATTGTGGGAAATCCGGTCCTGGTTACCATTATAATCTATGAGGCTCTTCACATCAGTGCGTTGCTTTAGAAGGCAGCATGTTGCAGTTTTATAAAATGTTGCATGCTGCATCCTTGTTGTGTTTAACACAAATTAAAGGCACGCACTACAACATAGCCAATAGCGGCCCATTGAAAATGCGCTTTTATTATTGCGTTTTTTCAAGCCACAATTACTTATCTGCCGTGTGACTGTGGGATGAAAACGCATGCAAAATGCACAATAAACACACGTAAAACGCATCTTACATTACAATCTAATACAATGCATTAGGAGCACATTAAAAACGCATTATGCGCTTTGATTAAACACGTGTGCATTCTGTAACGTGATGGGTGAACAGCCCATAAGATGTTAACTTGACTTTGCTCTCCACATATTTAAAGCGGAACTCTAGGCAGGTATAAAAGATGCAAATGAATGCAGCTACATTATGTGTTCATGAACACATATTAAATTAACTTCTTAAATACAAGCCGTGTAAGTACCTGAATCTCACCTGGTATCAGCCTCTTACAGTCCCTATACAACTGGGCTAGAGTGTGAGAGAAGGAAGCAGAACAAGGAGCCAATCAGTTCATGTGCTGACAAGAAGCATGCTGATAGGAGGAGAGATCAGAGTGACAGAAAGATAAGCTCATCACTGTGCTACTTCTCCTTTCACAGTCCAGTCACAGGCTGGGAGCAGGCCAGGACAACTTGGGCTCAGCAGAAGTGACTTAAATGATGCCGGCCATCAGACATTAGAGGACATCAAGTGGCAGAAAAAAGATATGGCGGGGGAAATCTCCGGATTAAAGGTAAATGTTGCAACAAAAACTACTTTTGAATTTTTATCTTTTAACAAGATATTCAGTTTATCTTGTTATTTATTAACACTGTTCTGCCTATTGAGGAAAATTACTTTGTTCCCAGTGATAGACACCACTGTATATACTAGAGCACTGATATACCCCACTGTAAACTAGAGGACTGATACTAGACCACCGATAGACACCACTGTATATACTAGAGCACTGATAGACACCACTGTATATACTAGACCACCGATAGACACCACTGTATATACTAGACCACCGATAGACACCACTGTATATACTAGAGCACTGATAGACACCACTGTATATACTAGAGCACTGATAGACACCACTGTATATACTAGAGCACTGATAGACACCACTGTATATACCAGAGCACTGATAGACACCACTGTATATACTAGAGCAGTGATAGACACCACTGTATATACTAGAGCACTGATAGACGCCACTGTATATACCAGAGCACTGATAGACACAACTGTATCTACTAGAGCACTGATAGACACCATGGTACCTACAGGACCACCAATAGACACCACTGTATCTACTATAGAATCAATTGACACCACTGTATATACTAGAGCACTGATATACTCCACTGTATATACTAGAGCACTGATATACTCCACTGTATATACTAGAGCACTGATAGACACCACTATATATACACTAGAACACTGATAGACACCACTATATATATTAGAACACTGATAGACACCACTGTATATAATAGAGCACCGATAGACACCATTGTACCTATTAGACCACCAATAGACACCACTGTATCTACTAGAACACTGATAGACACCACTGTATCTACTAGAACACTGATAGACACCACTGTATCTACTAGAACACTGATAGACACCACTGTATCTACTAGAACACTGATAGACACCACTGTATCTACTAGAACACCGATAGACACCACTGTATCGACTAGAGCAATTATAGGTATATGTACAATGTAGTAAAGTTCACCTAGAACTGATATTTCAGCTTTTGGCAGATACCACTGGTCTTCCACTGGTCACTGGTCTTCTGAATCTTAGAGAAGCTTCATGTACCAAGCTCCACCCACTCACTGATGGTATAAGAAGGGGCGGGTTTCTTGATGATGACAACAGTGGACAACGCCTGCGCAATGTGTGTTGAAACAGCCACTTGTAGTCTCTATTGAAAGCCCATGTGGTGGGGTGACATTGCAGGAGCACAACTAGGAGAGGAAGACAGAGTGTTGTCACCCCATAACAGGAAATGCCTAACAAAGGGACCTTCATGCTGCAGAATTAAAAATATTGAGACCTTTAAAATGCCATGAACATGTTAGATCTTACAAAAGGGTGTCTGTGTATGATTTCAGGAGACACTTTTTTCTTACTTTGACAGGTACACTTTGAGCTGCCTGCTCCCTTTCTCACGATGGATAAAAGCTTTGTGTACAAGGAAAGTGTGACACGACACATCACAGGCTCATGGTCATGGATGATGGGGAAAATTCCTCACACTTAATGCCACCTCTTGCACCTGCATTTTATTTATTCAGAAGGCGAGTGCTGTCACAATGGCGTTTCTACAGAGACGCGTCCGCCGGGTCGGTGAAGATGTTCGCAATCATGCGACCTGCTCAACAACTTTCTCTTGTTTGCAGGAATGTAAAGTATTTGTTTATTTCGTGGCACTTTCAGAAATGCAATACCTCCGCTCTTATTCTGCCTTGTAGGAGAGATAAAGTGGACCTGTCATCAGATATATTTTAAATGACATCTTAAAGGAGAACTTTGGGGTTAGGGCTTTTCCCCATAGTTCTCCTAAGGGTCACGAGAGGACATATACTAGCGTCCTCCCGTCACCCAAAGCTCAGTATATTGCGAGCTACAGCTCGCGGTATACTGAGACGCCGCAGCTGGAACGGATCCCGACAATTCTGTCTGAATCCACCTAGCTGCGTGAGTGACAGCTGGCTCTACCTATCTAGAGGCAGAGCCAGCTGTACCGGCCCTCCCCCGTCCGTTCCGCCAGTCAGCGCTGGAGGATTGGACAGGGGAGGGGGGGGGATCCCTGCAGGGAGCCGTGAGTGACAGTCACGGCTCTCTGCAGGAACAGGATCGAGAAGTGAGCGAGCCACGGTATGTGTTCGCTCACTTCCCGATCTACTGAGCCGACCTGTGACAGTCTCTTTGTCACAGGTCGGCTCAGATTATGAGGTTGAGTGAAAATCACTCGCCTCATAGTTCTCCTTTAATCATCCCGCAGGAATGTAACTTCTAGGACGAGCTCATATTTAAGCACTTAGGTAAATCCTTATGATCTCACATGGATGTATCTACTAAGGCCATATCATATTTAATAACGTAGTTACATTGTTATGATCATCTGATAGGAATGTATCTTCTAGGACTATATGATATTTAAAGGAGAACTATGGGGTTAAGGCTTTTCCCCATAGTTCTCCTTAGGGTAACGGGAGGACACAAACTAGTGTCCTCCCGTCACCCTAGGCTCAGTATACCGCGAGCTGTAGCTTGCGGTATACTGAGACGCCGCAGTATAGCGCAAGCTGCTGCTCGCGGTATACTGAGACGCCGCAGCTGAAGCGGATCCCGATAATTGTACCGGGATCCGCCCAGCTGCGTGACTGACAGCTGGCTCTGCCTATCTAAATGCAGAGCCAGCTGTACCCGCTCCCTCCCCCGTCCGTTCTGCCAGTCAGCGCTGGCGGATCGGAGCGGGGAGGGGGGAATCCAGCCCCTCCCCTGTCACGGCAGAGAGCCGTGACAGGATCGAGAGGTGAGCGAACGCCGCTATGTGTTCGCTCACCTCCCGATCTACTGAGCCGAACTCTGACAGTCTCATTGTCACAGGTCGGCTAGAACTATGAGGTGAGTGAAAAGCACTCACCTCATAATTCTCCTTTAATAACATTGTTACATTGAAATGATCACCTTTACATTGTAATGATATCTTCTAGTTTTATATCATATCTAATAACGTAGTTACATTGTATGATCATCTGATATGAATGTATTTTCTAGGGTTATATGATATTTGATAATGTAGTTACATTGTAATTATTATTATTATACAGGATTTATATAGCGCCAACAGTTTGTGCAGCGCTTTACAATGTAAGGAAGACATTACAATCACAACACAATTCAAGACAAGATGGTAAGGGGGGCCCTGCACCTGAGGGCTTACAATCTATAAGGGAGGGGCAAGTGATACATGAGGAGGTAGCTGTGTGGGGATGAATTGTTTGAGAAAGTGATAGTTCAGTGGTTAGGTTGAGGTAATGATCATTTGATAGGAATGTATCGTCTAGGACTATATGATATTTAATAACATTGTTACATTGAAATGATCACCTGTACATTGTAACGATATCTTCTAGGATTATATCATATCTAATAACGCAGTTACATTGTAATGATCATCTGATAGGAGTGTATCATCTAGGGCAGTGGTTCTCAAACTGTGTAACCTCAGGACCCACATTTGTCCTCGGTCATTAACCTCCATGGCGGTATTCCCGAGTGTAGCTCGGGGTTACTTTTCCATACCATAAGCGGTAACCCCGAGCTACACTCGGGAATGCCACATAGCATTTACTTACCTTGTCCCTCGAGCTGCGCTGTGTTCTGCGGCCGATGCCGGCTTCCGTCTTCCGGGTTCCATCCCTTGCGAGCGAACGCGTCTCAGGGGGGCGGAACCGGCGGCATATTTAAAAAAAAAGACGAAAACAATTTGAAAAAAAAATAGACCGAAAAATTACATGAGAAAAATAAAAAATCATACCGCCAGGGAGGTTAAGTCGCGACCCAAGTCACACTGGAGTGAAATGTATGGCAGTGTGGGCTGCTGTGCTGTGATGGAGCGCCATCCATATATGGATTGCTTATACAGCTCCCATGCGTGCCTGTAGAGGTGCCAGGAGCCAGAATGTGATGTCCCTCCGGTCCAGGCACTTCTACAGGGCATGCAAGGGAGCAGTAACCAATAAACGTATGGATGGAGCTCCCTTTCTGCCATACCCCCAGCCCACCCCACCTCAAGTCGACACTTGGCGCCGGGCCGCATATTTTGAATGGCTGCTCGGTGTGAGAATGGACAGTGCTGCGCTAGAGGGAGGCAGAGGAGCCTCTCACCTAGAAAAGTGGAGGGCATCTGATGACCCACTGAACACAGGGTCGCGACCCACCAGTTGAGAACCAAGGATCTAGGGTTATATCATATTTAATAATGTTGTTACACTGTAATGATCATCTGATAGGAATGTATCTTCCAGGACTGTATGATATGTAATAACATAGTTACATTGTAATGAATAGGTGAGAAATTGTATCTTCTAGGAGTATATATATATATTAATAACGTAGGTACATTGTAATGATCATTTGATAGAAATGTTGCTACAAGGATCATATGATATTTAATAACGTAGTTACATTGTAATGATCATTTGCTAGAAATGTATCTTCTAGGGCTAAATGATATTTAATAACGTAGGTAGATTGTAATGATCACCTGTACATCATAATGATATCTTCTAGGATTATGTCATATGTAATAACGTAGTTACATTGTAATGATAATCTGATTAGAATATATCATCAAGGGTTATATAATATCTAATAACATTGTTACATTGTAATGATCATCTGATATGAATGTATTGTCTAGGATTATATCATATTTATGCGATTGATACAATGTATAATAGATTTGGGGGTTGATTATTAGTCTTGTCATGTTTAAATCGTTGTCCTATCTGAGCGAGAAGTGGTCCTGGCGCTCGGCTTCATCTCTGGTGCCAATCTTCTCGGAGGAATCCTTCGGATTGGGAGCAGAAAACAATCTCAATGAGGTTAATAAAAAAGGTCGGCTGAGATTGTTATTTTCCAGTGACGGCTGATTGTAGGAAAACAAAAGGAGAGCCGGCAGGGTCACATACAGTATGCAGCAGGAGAGATCCTATTCATGGTGAGTTTGCCCAGGTGTGAAGTGACATCACGCCGTGACACATTTGTGTTCACAGGCAGCCATGGAGGGGCGATCCCCAGCGCTGGAAGCGCTCTGTCATCTCCCACACTGCGCCTCCTCACCTGAGCAAATGTTCAGCCGGGGCACCGTGTGAAAGGGCAGACCTACCAAGACAGGCAGAGTATAGAAGCTGCTATTGGGCCTGAGGAAGGCGTTCTTGCAGAGTCTGCGCTTGTTCACCTAAATTCCCTTCACATTCCTTGGACAGAAAAATAGAAACCCAATCACTAAAATCTCATAGAAGCTTTTACATGTTGCTCTCATTTTAAAAGTCAATATTTTTAACTCTGCAGCTTTCACAAAATGAATCCCTGATGATGCGGCCATGAGGAGCACTGTTATAGGATGACAGTACTTTCTACCTGTCTCCAAACTGTTCTTCTGTGTTGTCACCGTCACATGGGCTTCCAGTAAGTGACAGTTTTAATACACATTGCCCAAACATGGTCCACTGTTGTCACCATCAGGAAACCCGCTCTGAGACATGGCATGCAGCGATCACTGGAGAGCATGTAGACAGGAAATGGATGCAAAGAGGCTGAAGGAGATCAGTAGAACTGAGATGTAACCAAGGATGGTAAAAAAGGTGAAAACAAGAATGTTATTGAAACATACTGGTAACTGTCTAGGATACTCAGTGCTTTAGTAAAGTAAATGTTATTCACTTAGGACTTAAATCTATTTATATGAACTTTAAAAAAGGTCTTCCATATAAGGTTCTTTTAGCACATGAATTGACTGGTTGCCGTGGGTTACACATTTCAGTAGGGTCAGCTATGAATGGTTGCCTTTGGGTTATTCAGTTCACAAAGGTCATCTAAGATTGGTTACCATGGAATACTCAGTCCTTAAGGTCATCTATGACTGGTTGCCATGGTTTGCTCAGTTCCCTAAGGTCATCTATAGTTGCCATTGGTTACTCAGTTCCCTAAGGTCATCTATGACTGGTTGCCATGGTTTACTCAATTCCCTAAGGCCATTTATGACTGGTTGCCATGGTTTACTCAGATCCCTAAGGTCAATTATCAGTGGTTGCCATGGGCTTCTCAGTTCTCTAAGGTCAATTATGACTGGTTGCCATGGGTTTTTTGTTCCTCTCCAAGCCTGTAATATTGACATTATCTGCTTTAAAACCTAACTGCAGCCAAAACAGATCAGGTTTGAATACACCAGGAAAGAGAGCCTCTGTCAGACTTATATAGGGTCCCTTCTTGGGAAAATGTCCCCTCACTTCCTGTCAGGACAGGAAATGATGGCAATTTCTCCAAATGAGACACAAACAACAAAAACACATTTGATTTATACTGCGAGGAAGAATTTGAATGTTTTTATTGCTTTGTGTGCCGTTCTGTCCCTCTGACAACAACTCCCCTCCACTTCCTGTCCTGGTGTGACAAGTGAGGGAAGTCTCATCTGATCCTTTAAAGATCATTTTCTGTTTCCTTGCTTAGAAAACAAAAACATTTGCAGCCCTGCAGCCTCCACCCAGCCCCAAATGGTGAATAACATTTAGGCCCCATTCACACCAGAGCTGTTTCCGCGCAATTTTTAAAAGTGTGTTTTTGGGCGTTTTTAATTGCGTTTCAGCACTGAAATCTATATGGGAAACCCGCTGATCAGCGCGAAAAAATAGCTCAGGGAGCATCTTGGGCGCAGGGGTGTCCCAAGGCCGGTGTCACCCGGAGTGGAGACCGAGTGACATTCCGCAATGACGTCATCGTGCATGCGCGTAACGTCAGTACGCGTGTGAGCGATAATGTCATCACGCATGTGCGGTCATCTAATTGACGCCTGCTGGCGGCCATCTTGGTGATGGACTCCGGCAGAGAGAAGAGGCGAAAATCACCCGGCGGGATAACGTATGCTGCCGTGTCCCCTCCTCTCTCCTGACACTATCGGGCTCTCGGTCCATGACCAAGTGCCCGACTTTTTAGAGGGGGTGACACCAAAATGACTGTCAGTCATTTTGGTGTCAACCCTCCAATTGTGTCAACCAAGTGCGGGCTGCACCCCCCACAGCCCCCTTGTGATGCCAGTGCTTGCGCAGCAGGCGGTTCAAATCGTGCGGAGCCGCTCGATCGTGGTTCAGCGTGGACAAATCCGTGCAACCGTACCTCCCTGGTGTGAACGGGGCCTTATATATTGTACTCATTGCTACATCGTATCAACTGCCAACACGATGTGATCCAGCCAAAGTTCTACAAAGACTTTGAGAAAGTCACACGGCGTCTGATTTTTTTTTTTTTCCTCTTCGGGTTTGGCCGCCTTTTGGCGTTAATAAACCGCGGCGAATATCAATGCACGGTCTCACCTGCCCACAATTCACATTAGTCTCCGTGACTAAGAAGCGTCGTGTTCACTACATAATAACGAGTGAATGGAACAGATCCCACAGCTAACGTTACAATACTCTAATGAAAGGTCTTACACTGGAAGGAATTAAAGGGGGTCACAGTACATTACGGTCCTGGTGCCGGAGGAGAAAAAAAAGCACAAAAAATGCAAAAAAATAAAATAAAAAAATGATATTAATAACACTTTTTCAGCTCATGCAAATGGCTCGGAGCAGGGGAGTCGCTCGGGTTTTGTAATGCAATTCACGAATGATTGTGATTCAATTATGCTAAATGGAAACAAGTTTATTTCATACAATGGCGCAGGCACTTAGCGAATACACAAGCTCCAAGCAGGTGACTTATAGTCTAAATTTCAACGGTATACTTTTTATGTTTTAATTCGGCTATTGAGCCGTTGTGTGATCTAATGGCGTCTTTTATTGCCGAGGGGAAGAATGAGACTCGTTACTTTCAAGCAAGGTGCCGCATACAAATTACGCAGCCATGCATGTTGGCATAGGGTAGGGGGGCCGCTTGCGTATATGCACTTCAGCGATGTTGTCGCATGAGCTTCTTTGCCGTATTCATTGCGCCCATCCATTTCCAAGAGCATGCAAAAATGCTACGCACAGGTCAGCATTGCCTAGCAGGGACATTGGGGAGGCAGCAAAGTAGAAGCTGGTAGGTCCTACAACCCACATTTCTATATTGGTTGACAAACACTGTATCATGTTTTTTTCTGCTCATGACAATCACCTCACCACCAAGATCCAGTTTTAGGTCTTTTGGTGACATTAAACACCACTATATAACTCCATTAAGTTTTTTGGGGGGTTTGTGTAACACTCGGAAGGGTTTTTAGCATTGTCTGGGTTCCCGCTGGGGTGATCTCAACCCAATTCTCGGTAAATATTGTACTATGATTCTACTCATGACACCTCGCCACCGTGACAAGCTCACCACCATGCGCCAGTTTTAGATCTTTTGGTGGCATTAAAGTGTAAAGAAAATGAAAGGAAATGAAAGGAAAGAAAGGAAAGGAAATGAACGTAAGGAAAAAGGAAAGGAAGGAAAAAAGGGAAAAGGGAAAAAAAGGAAAGGATAAGAATGGTAAGGAAAAGGCAAAGAACAGAAAAAAGGAAAGGAGAAAAGTGAAAGGAGAAAGGAAAGGAAAGGAAGGGAAAAAGGAAAAAGGGAAAAAGAAAAGGATGAGAATGGAAAGGAAAAAGGAAAGGAGAAAGGAAAGGAAGGGAAAAAGGGAAAAGAAAAAAGGGAAAAAGAAAAGGATAAGAATGGAAAGCAAAAAGGAAAGAGCAGAAAAAAGGAAAGGAGAAAGGAGAAAGGAAAGGAAAGAGGAATTGGATGGGAGGAAAGGGATTCAACAAAAACAGGAAGAAAGACCCCTTAATGTGTTTTTGACAGTAGAAAAAAAGTTCCAATTATGTTATATAGTATACAGTATGTAGAACTGAAATTGGAAAGAAAAGGGAAAACGGAAAGAGAAGGAAAGGGAAGGGAAGGGAAAAGGCAACGACATTGGAACAGGAAGAAAGAACACCTAATGCGTCTCTGACTGTATAACAAAAGTTCTCCATGGATTAAAAACAAAAAGTGGTAAGCAGAAAAACAAAACAAAGAGAACATACAGTACGGTATACGAACAGAAAAGGAAAACCAGTGGAAGAAGGAAGAAAAAAAACAAAATATAACAGGTCATAGAAAAGAAGATTGGCAAACCAGGAAATTAAAAGTAACAAAGAAATAAAGAAAAATACAAAGTATTTGCAGAATCAGCGGGTAAGGACGGATAAAAGCGGAGAGGAACCTCCTGCACAATACGTGACGCTGAGTATGTTTGCTTACTGTAAGCAGCCGTGTCTGAGGAGTCAGCTAAACATTTTTGCAGCGGTAACCCTGCAGGCCAGCGTCGGCTCGGTGTGAGACAGGACTGACCACCAGGGACCTGAGTGATAAATGGCCAGTTTATAAGTCTGTCATGCCACTGACATCCCCGGGGACACGGGGGACTCTCTGAAAATAACATATTACCAACCTGTGGCTACGGCCATGATCAATCACACTGATCAGATATGGCAATCATCAAGCATGGAGAGGCCTGGCAGAGCTCACAGGCCAGCATGACAAATGAGAGGGCCACAGGAAGGAAGTGAGTGAGTGAGAGAGACGCTGATGGCGGGTCAACCTGGGTAATGTACAGGCACCACAGTGTATAGCAGAGGGGCCTCATCTGATGTGTCAGGGCCATAACTGGGCTTTTAATGCTTTGCTTATTTTTACAGATAGAAGCGGATTTAACTATGTGTGTGGCAACAGCTTCTAAATGGTGATTCTGTCAGCCACTCTTTTCCAGCCGATCACCTGTACCTACATGATGTGCCACCATTGTTAGCAAGGACCTCTGCTGACCGTTGACTGCATTGCCTACATAACCACCACTGGAGCTCCCCCTCACCCCAACCCCACCTTTATTCCACCTAAAGAAGGGACCTTTTTGTTAAATACTGAGGGCATCAAAACTGGGGCAGACAGATCCCGGAGCAGTTGCCCAAGGTAACCAATCAGCTTCTCTCTTCAGTTGGCTCAGGTAAACTTTGAAAATGAAAGAGAGAAGGTGACTGGTTGCCATGCACAACTGCTCCAGATTCTGACTGCTCCTTTTTTGATAAATCCCCCTTTATTTGTTTTCGTGATGCTAGCCTGTGCTACAGAATCCAGACCTATTGGGTTGGTTTCATACTGCTATGCCCTATCCAAAACTAAACAAAAAAAAGGTCTTGGCTTCAGTTGCTTTTTAAGTTAGCAAATGGTAAAAAAATATCTGGTCTGGGCATCTGTCCCAAAATGTTACAATGGCACATCTCTTGGACAGGTGACACCATAGCAGGTGTCCACATGAGAAGACTTCCAATAACCTCTTTTGTTGGTGACAACTGTTACATTGTGGATTTCCCCTCACTTTTTGTGCTGTATATATGGAACGAGTACTACACCTGAGAAATTCACTGTATATACCAAGAGCCTACTACATACAGTATATTATAATGATATAGAAATCCAGCTGTAGCTGCCTTCTGCAACTGCCTAAGTCAACCTTGGCATTCCAGCTGTTGTTGGCATTCCAGCCGTCCAAGGTAGGCAACCTTGGCATCCCAGCCGTTGTTGAGCTACAAGTGCCATGATGCTCTACAAGACTCTGACAGCCACAGGCATGACTCCCAGAGGCATGATGGAATTTTTAGTCTGCCCGCAGCTGGAGTGCCATGGTTGCCTACCCCTAGCCTAAGTCAGTTAGAGCTATAACAACCCACATGATGATGAAAAGAAGCCGACGTAGTGAGGTCTTGGTTATATATCGATTCGCTGATCTGATCACTTTGAGGCTGTGTGCCAGAGTGCCATTGTTAGGTCCAGGCATCAAGATGGCGGAGCAGGGAAGCCATTTTGACGCTAGATTTCTATTTCATAGAGTTTTGTCGACATCCCTGAAGCACAGTAAGATGGCCACCTCCAGTACGAGTAATTGACAGACACCATTTAATCAGAGGCAATTAAAACATAATGCCTTCATATGTATAATTATGTCTTTGTTCTCTTTTATCCCATGTCAAGTGTAAGAAACACGTTAATTGATAATCTTTTGACACATCCATGTCATCTCCAGAGGAAGTATTTGACATGAAATAACATAAAAAAGCCATCGTAGACAAAAAGCCGTTCTCATGAAGCCGCTGTGACTATTTGTCATAATCTGAGCTGTGGTTTTCAACATGAAAGGTGTCTGCAAGATTGAAGGTCTTGTATATCTAATGTGCGGTTTGATGTATATCAAAATGAAAATAAAAGTATAATATATCCAGACTGAGGTACCCAGAAAAATTTCAGGAGCTCATCACAACTGATCATAGCGGTGTCCATTACTCAGTTGACATATTGGCCATGACACCCATGTAAGGGCAGTGTTAGCAAAGTCTAGACCAGGGCTAGGCAACGTTGGCACTCCAGTTGTTGTGGAACTAGTCCCATGAGGCAGAGCAAACCTCTGTCAGCCAACAGGCATGACACCCAAAGGCATGATGGCATTTGCAGTTTGAGCACAGCTGGAGTGCCGAGGTTACCTACCCCTTCTCTAGGGACAATCTTTAAGCCTTAGAACATGGAACAATAGGCTAAGAGAAAGTATAGACACTGTCAGTTACCTGGAGCTTGATACATGTAGAGCGACCTTAACTGAAGCTTGCCATAGTTAAAGCATATGTTTTTAAAAAAAATTGGGATAGAGAAGGGAAGGATTAGAACCCCGTCAGATTTTTATCACTGGAATGTATGCACGAGAGGCACACTGTATTATAAATGATTGTCTCATCGATGAAGCTGAATTTCTCCGGTGAGGCTGTTCCCATACAACAAGGGACCCCCAGATAAAGGGGGAGGTTCCAAAAGAAATCCAGTAGATAGTAGAAGGGCACCACACCAATGGTAGTAGAGTCCAGAATACTTCTTTACTTATAAAATCTCAACAAGATAAGAAAGCCAACATTTTTGGGGTCTTGCACACTCCTCCTTCATCAGGGTTTGTAAGTAATTCACTTCAACTCATTTTTTTCAAACTATTTTTAGATATAATATCAAAAGTTTGCTCCGGCAGGTAATAGAGCATGACACTGTCACCAGAGTAAACTTCTGATACTATTTGTCTAGAAATACTTTTACCCTTTTGAGTCCAGGCATTCCTGAAGTGACTTTACTTAGAAGCCCTGATGAAGGAGGAGAGTGCGAGCCCCGAAAGGTATTGGCTTTCTTATCGTGTTGATTTTTGATAAACAATGAAGTATTTTTTACTCTATCACCATTCGCATGGTCCCTAGCTTCTATCTACTGGTTTTCTCTTAGTACCCCCGCTTTGCTTGGGGGTTCTTTGTTGTATTTAGAAATAATGAAGTATTCTGGACTCTATCACTACTGGTGTGGTGACCTTCTTCTATCAATTGGATTTCTCTTAGTACCCCCCTTGCTTAGGGGTTCTTTGTTGTATGTTATATTCAGAAATAAATAAATATTCAGAACTCTTTCTGACTTTATCACTTTTCTGATGACTCTATCACTATTGGTGTGGCCCCTTGCTGCTATCTGAAGGTTTTTATTACTCTCTGTGCTCCCGATTGGAAGATTAGCCTTCTTTATTTTTTATTGATACCATAAATAAGTTGTACTAGCTAAGACTTAACCCTTGGATGGTTCAGTGGAATTGCAGTTGGCTAAAGAGTAGATCAGATCAGAATGGGGTTGTATTCGTATATGGAATTCATCAGTACAGCAAGTGTACTAGAATGATCTACCTCAATATCTACTCAACAGAAGCAGGTGAATTCTGGAATAGAGCCACCGGCTCTGTTTAGGTATAATTAATCATGAACTGCTGCCAGGTAAATGCTGTAGCGGCAGCATTTCCTGTTAAGAAGGCCGGTCACCCAAACCAGCTAACTGTGAACTAAGAGACAGGTTTCCTCAATGCCCTCCTTACCACAGCTCTGCAGGGTGCATCTTTGTGTTGCGTAGGATGGCCTGTAGACTTCTGCCCTTAGCGAGAGAAGGAAAAGTGGGGGCTGCAGAAGGGTAGAGATTTTCTGTTTCAGAAAAAGTTAGATTTGCCCAGAGCCGAGCTTTAAATATTAATATTCACATTTTTCAAACAAACAAGAAAGAAAAGTGACACACTAATGAAACAGGAACAAGTACAGGTGAGATGCTGAGTATAAACATTCAGAAGATCGGTCAGAACATGATAAAGCACAAGGGCACCAAGGAGGCCACTCTCAACAGAAATGCAACATCCCACACCCAAGGAAATCCAGGGTTAAAGACATCCGTATATGTACAGTACAATGAGAGCACCAAACAAGACAGTATGAGAGTTCAAAAATGTTTAACAATAGAATGGTTTCCTAAACCACAACACAGAACACCAACGCGTTTTGAGAACTTCCCTTTCTTCAGGGCCGAAATGTGATGGGTAGTTTGGATTCAAAAACTGGCACACATCACCAGGGATAAATTACTTGCTGTGTAGGGTATAGCCAATATCATATGATGAAACAACTGTCTGGCCTATGAGTTCCTTCCACAAATCATATGCCTATATGGTGTCATAAAGGTTCCGAATATACAGCTCTGGATTCTGTCCTTACCCCCAGTCCCCAGAGTGCTGAAAAAAAACGTATTGTCCACATCTTTTGACAGGTGACAAATATGGAGAACAGCAACGGAAAGGGTAACATCTCCGTATCAGTAATGATTCGCCAAGGGACTCGGTACAGATGGCTCTCAATGTTAAGTTGTTGGTGTTAAGGAGGTCTTGTCTCAAGACGCTCTTTTGTCTGCGTTGTCACTTGGCCTGCGGAGCTGCTGCATCCATCATTTTATCATTACCAACATCTGTGTTGATTCTGGGCAAATTGCGAGGGCCTGTCCCATGCCAGCGGCTAACAACTAGCCTTCTCCACTTGACTGAGCACGCAGACAACACAAATTCGTCTGCTGCAAGATGAATGACAAAGAAAAGGGACTCCAACAAGACATTTATGTATGGCTTCTTCAGGTTACAGGCAAGAAGATCAGAACACTCCTTAGAATTGGGGGAATTATAAATCATGAAGTCAAACAATCTCTCCAGCGCTGTTTTGTTCTCTTCAAGGCAGCCTTTACCAAGGAAGGGCATATGAGACCCATTTCACACAATGCTTTGTGGCCTGGGATGAATGAATAGGATGAATCAGCCCTACCAACTGATTCAGAAATTGGTACCACCAATCTGTCTGCTATGACCACACTGTGCAATAACCCCATCTCCCAAGCTCTCCGGGGCTACTGCTGTCATCATCACAGGGGCATCCTGCATTAAAGTAGTTGTTAACCCTAACTGAATGACATGTATTTGCTACTGTGTATTATAAATTACCATTTTTTATACTTGTTTTCACAATTATTTTTTTTATTGCTTATTGGGGAACAAGGGCCTTCATAGCAGGATCACCAAAGATGAAATTTAATGAAATTAACACATATCAGATGATATAATATTTTGGTGATTGGGTTTACTTCTAAGTTAAATCTGGATTCCAGATAGATCTAAAATCAAATGTAATCCATTTATGAATGCTGCAGTAATTCCTTAATGAGGTTCCTGTGTGTGTGAAAATCTTTGCAGATATGAATAGTAATGAGGTGAATGGAGTCAATGTATCATGTTCAGTAAGTATTCCAGTTAAGAGTAATGTGAACAATGTGTCCACTTATGAGTAAAACTGCCTGTGAATATGATCACTTGTATTTTGCAAAACTCAGTTCACCGATAAAGGGTTAATCCGTTAGGTGTAGTTTGGGATGCCCAGGAAGGAGTGATGTGTGGCGGTATTGGAATCCAGTAAAGAGATGCCGCTCACTTACTTTGTAGTCGGGGGAGGTAGGTGGGTCTTAAAGAAAGCAGAGAATGCGGAATGTTGGTACAGGACCCCCGTTTAGGGAGAAAGATGCTCCTCTTTCTCCGGAACAGATGGGAGGGAAGCATCTTTTTCCCCAAAATGCATTTTACTCTGAATTGAAATACCTGCTGTTCAAGATACATTGTTTTCATTGACTTTATTACTATTCACATCTGCAAAGATGTTCACATCTACTTTCGGGGGAAGCACAGGACCCTCTTTATATACTTATCTTTTACATGAAATTTTAATGTGACATAAATAGTACCAGCAGCCACCATTGTTTGATAAATGTGCTTCTGTGTACATTTAAGCTCCGTTTTTCTAAAGTTTTACATGGTTTTTATTTATAAATACCCCTGGTCAGTATATTGACCAGTGCTCAGTTGTCATTGCATTGGACGTCATGATGATGAAGAAAGAACGGTAGCAAGACCGGCAAAGAGGAGCGGTTTTGGGGGACCGGTTGTCCATCTCAAACCCAGGAAAGAAGCCTGAATACTGAGGTTAGCATGGCTTTGTTTTACCAAACCAACTAGATAATATTATCACTAAAACTCTATACTATACGTTAAAATGTTGGGTGGTCACCCAACATTTTACCATAGTACCGATTTAAGGCTAGAAAAATTCAATTTTCATTTTACACATTTTATGTACGTTCAATAACAAACACATTATGTTAACAGCTACTCATGCAAATACACCAACATTTATACAAACCCCCCCATGATGCATCAAAATATTTGACTCCTCGGAGGAGATCAAGGTCTTTAAATATTGATGTTTCTGTTTTTTAGAAACCCGAAGGAACAAAAATGATTAATTGTCGACAGGAAACCAGAATTAAAAATAAAAATCAGTCCTACAATAGATGTACTTTCCTCTCCATCCATTTCTCAGTCTGTAATAACCATGCCGCCAAGATGGAAAGACCTCTCATCGTCAAGTCACCTCCATGGCGTTCCCTCGCAAGGCAGGTGTTACTGTAATTAGCTATTGTTTGACTATCAAAAGTCTGAGCTGATTAAATCCACTAAGCACAAGTGCACTTTTTTATTTCAAAGAATATTATGAACGACACGCTGAGCCCCTTTCAATGTGGACCTTCCTTCCGGAGACTGCGAGGAACCCATGCCAAGAGTAATCAAAACGTAAATCTGCATAAACCTTCGGGGTTTTTAATTCAAGCAGAGCCCTTTCATGGCAAATATGTTACTTTATGAGCTGCGGTCGTAGGCAAGGCGAGAAAAATGTGACTTCTTAAGAAAAATGACTGGCATCTCTTTAGTGATTAACGCAAGATTAATGGAGGCCCCCACTGCTCGGTCTAAGTCCATTCTATCGCTAATTCATTTAGGTACCATTACAGATGCACTCGACAAAAAGCACCTGCTAGGAAGTCATGTTTTGGCAAGCAGCGATAGCCATTATGGTCAGACCCTAAATACATTTTTTATTAGTGAAGCCTCGGTAAGTGCGTTACTATTTGACAGTGCTTTCAGGTCTTTGCGCTATTTAATGTATTCAATTAGTTAAAAAAAAAATCAGATGACTTCTATTTTAATACAGCATTGTACTCAGTTTATCTATGATATATTTAAACTAAAGATTGGTTTCAAATTCACCAAAAAAAAGAAAAGGAGGAAATAAAGACCAGGCACGGCTTTATATAGATTCAGCACAAGATTTGAGGTATTAAATATGAATTTGGAATTTGTTATCAAATTTTTTTTTTTGTAGCCGTCACTTAGGCCGGGTTCACACCATTGTGCTGCGTTAGCCATGTTATTACGTTGCATTTAGGCTGCCCACCAAAGTGCACTGAAAAAAGTGCAAGGACTGTTTCTTGTAACCTAATGCACAGTAATAAGCCAATGTGCATTGTGGTACGGTGCAACACATGCCTATCACCAAGGTGCATTGGGGTGCAATTCACCAACACACGTATTGCAATAGCGTGAATACAGCCTGAAAGGTAATGTATTGATTTCCCAGTCTATTGGCATGGTTAATTGGGTTGCATTACCCCAATACGTGTAGCGCAATAGTGTGAAAGGAGCCATAAAGGTCATGTATTGATGTTCCAGTCTATCAGCAAGGTGCATTGGGGTGCATTGCATCAATGCCTATAACGCAATAGTGTAAATGGAGCCTTAAAGGTAATGTATTGATTTTCCAGTCTGTTAGGCAGGTGCATTGGGGTGCATTGCGCCAAAGCCTATAATGCAATAGTGCGAATGGAGCCTTAAATGTAATGTATTGATGTTCCAGTCTATCAGCAAGGTGTATTGGTTTGCATTGCATCAATGCCTATAAAGCAATAGTGTGAAGGGAGCCTTAAAGGCATTGTATTGATTTTCTAGTGTCTATCAGCAAGGTGCATTGGGGTGCATTGCACCAAAGCCTATAATGCAATAGTGTGAATGGAGCCTTAAATGTAATGTATTGATGTTCCAGTCTATCAGCAAGGTGCATTGGGGTGCATTGCATTAATGACTATATCGCAATAGTGTGAATGGAGCCTTAAAGGTATTGTATTGATGTTCCAGTCTATCAGCAAGGTGCATTGGGGTGCATTGCACCATGTGTAAAACAACAGTGTGAATGGAGAATTAAAGGTAATGTATTGCTTATTCCAGTCTATCAGCAAGGCAGATTGGGGTGTATTGCCCCATCACATGACTGGAGTCTTAAAGGTAATGTATGGATTTTCCAGTCTATTGGCAAGGTGCAGATCTCTTTTACAACTAAGCTAAGGATCCAATACAACAGCTGCCTTTATCTGATTGAAACTTTAAAATGAGCCCAGCAATAAGAGTCAATGTGAACAGTCACTGGTGTGAGTCATTGGTTTATGTGTACATTACAGATTGAGCTATTGAGGTCTTTAAACAACATTTTTTTTTCTTTGAATGTGAAACCTGAAAAGGAGCAATGAGCTTCACCTACTGGGTAAAAAATACAACATATTATTAAAATAAAAATATTTGATTTATCTAACTAAAAAATACAATTTTGCCCTGATCATAAAAAAGAAAGAAAATGTGTGTAAACAATCACCATATAACCCCTTTTACCATTAGGCCTGTCTGCCATTTCCACAGATTGTGGTGCTATGTAGCCAGTTTTAAAGAGGACCTGTACTGTAAACCCAGTTTGTCTTTAGAACTCCCACTAAATAACAGGTATAAGAAATATAGAAAGGTAGGTATCTTTAAATTCCTTCCCTCTCTGGTGATTGTCATGTGATCAAGCATTGGTCACTAGACTTGTGCGCCGTCAAAAAATTTGTTCCGTTTCGTTCCTTTTCGGAATATCCGTTATTTCGTATTTCGTAATTCGGATCCGAAACTCAATTCGGATTCGTACGAAATACGAATTTTCGTTAGTTTCGGCACATTTTCGTAACTTTACGAACATTCGTTATGATGAAGTTAAAAAGCAAAAGTACGTTTGTTAATATTGGAGTTGATGTGGTAGTTGTTTTTTTATCCGAAATACGAATTCCGTTAACGGATTCCGTATCTGAATTTCGTATTTCGGATAAAATAAAAACTACCATCAACTCCAATATAAATGTACTTTGCTTTTTAACTTCAATATAACGAAAGTTCGTATCGGGACGAAAATACGTCAACGGAATTTCGTATTTCCTACGTGTATTGTAATGCAACTCTCAGCAGCAGAAGAGAAACCTCTGATTGGTCAACCAAAACGAAATACGAATTCCGTTAACGGATTCCGTATCTGAATTTCGTATTTCGGATAAAATAAAAACTACCATCAACTCCAATATAAATGTACTTTGCTTTTTAACTTCAATATAACGAATGTTCGTAACGGAACGAAATTCCGTCAACGGAATTTCGTATTCCCTGCCTGTATTGTAATGCTACTCTCAGCAGCAGAAGAGAAACCTCTGATTGGTCACCCAAAACGAAATACGAATTCCGTTAACGGATTCCGTATCTGAATTTCGTATTTCGGATATAATTCGGAAACTGCAATTCGGATTTCGGATGCTTCCGAATTTACGAACTTCAGGAAAATTCGTACGAATTTCGATTCGTAACTAAACGAATCGCACATATTGGTCACTGACCTCAGGGAAATGGTTTTTAAATATGATCTACAGGGATTAGTGGATCTGCTTTACCTTTAACCCTTCCCTTCAGTAAAGATCACATGGCCATTGCTTTGGCATTGGGTCACGTGACTGACAATGATTGGGAGAATTCAAAGATTCCAGGGAAAATGTTAAGCACTCCCTACCTGTATGTATCTGTTATACTCATTATTTGGGAAAAGATCATTTTTTCAAGGGCAATTTCCCTTTCTGTTATAGGACAGGAAGTAATGGTAAATCTCTTGACTGGAGACACCAATAAAAATGCATTTTAATTAGAAAAGGAGGCATGTCTAACAATAATTTTTATTGCTTTATATGCCTTCCTGTCCGCGTGACACCTCCCCCCCCCCCTTCATTTTTTATTCTGTCACAGGGTCCGGAAGTGAAGGAAAACCTTCCCAAAGGGGTCACACATGCCTGTTCAAGATCTTCCTAGCAATGTACACTGAGCTGCACATGTGCATGGTTACGGCATGTGCCTGTTGTGGAGATATTTCATCCCGGCATGATCAATCAAGATGGCCAAAGATCCTGCAACCCGGGAAGAGACCAGGTGAAGATCTCAGCACCAGCGAGGGGGCTCACAGATATTGCATGGCTGGAGGGGAGGTGAGTATAGTCCTCCTTTAAGCTCTTCCTCATCCTTGCCAAAAAACTATGAACTAATTTGGCTGGAATTAGATTTTAAATGTGATGCAATGTCTTTTTGGGTCCACCCCCAAGCATTCTGGGCAATAGATCCAACACCTGCGTCTTTGATAAAACACAACTTTTCATCTGTCTATCTAAAAAAAATAAAACATGCATCTGAAATCTTGACTCGGTGAAGACCCGGAGTGTATGTGCTCTTTTTCCACTAAACAACGACAAGAATGAGATGGTTTCAGTCACACCAGGCTCGAGCCTTCCCCACTCTGTAACTCCCGTCTGGCATTTTCCTCTAAAATGTATGTGTTAATTATCTTGTCATGCCTGTAATTTCTCCCTGTAGTCTATTAATTAGAGGGTCACACACTAGGACTGTGTTTACCCAATAGCTTGTCTTTTTTTTTTTTT
>NW_017306273.1:4159564-4168454 GCF_000935625.1 Nanorana parkeri
AAAGGCAAAAAAAAAGTTTACCCATTTGCATTCAGCGTGAAAGAAAACAGAGAGCAGTATGGGAATCGTGTTCACTGTATAATGGAATCTCCAAACTGAATTATTGAGCTTTTAGGGATTTGAAATCACCATGGTATTGTCTTTTAAAGAAGAACACCACTCTATTTAAAAGAGGAAATCTATTGTTTCCAATAGAAATTCTATTTAGATCTCTAAATATAACCCATTAATGATGTTGTGTTGATACAGAGCAACTAGGAAAACAAAAGAGGAGACCGGAGTGCCACAACCTAGCGCAATGACTCTGGTGGAATGGGGCAGAAAATGTAAAGTATATAGAACTCACTTGAGTGTGGGTGAGCACTCGCTTCAATGCGGAGGTTAGCTTGGAAGTTGTGGTGTGATGGTGTTGTTGGGCGGCATGGTCGTATCCATCCTTTGGAGCGGTGGTGTGATGGACCACGGTGGGAGTAATGGTACTAACAGGATAATGAGACTGGAGTCTCATTATCCTGTTAGTATGGTTACTCCCACCGTGGTCCATCACACCACCGCTCCAAAAGATGAATACGACCATGCCGCCCAACAACACCAACAACAACACCATGACTTCCAAGCTAACCTCCGCATTGAAGCGAGTGCTCACCCACCCTCAGGTGAATTCTATACTTTTCATTTTCTGCCCCATTCCACCAGTCATTGGTCATTGCACTAGGTTGTGGTGCTCCGGTCTCCTCTTTTGTTTTCCCAGTACACACGTCAGACACCCCGGTACGTATCTACCAGGAGCTGCACACCAATGCAGTCTTCTTTACAGCCAAAGAGCGCTTAAAACATTGGACTTCCTATTCACAACTTTTCACCTAAAAGGGCAACTAACATGCAGATTAGCTGAAGTTTTGAACCTAAGATTAATTGGTTGTCTATGTGTACATTGAAGACTATGAAGGTGATTGACTGCATGCAGTATGCACGTGGCTGCTGGGTGTGTCAGACCCGTTACATTGAATTTAATTTTTTTTTCTTGTTGTTGTTTTTCCAAAATTACATTGGGGAAATATAAAATTCTTAGCTTTGAGGTAAAGACATTATCAAGGACAAAGACATTGGAAGAGTTAGCAAGATTTGACTGCCAAACAACCACTTTTTTAGATTATTTCATGAACTTACACTCTTGTGTTGTCTAAGACTGGCATCACAGCAGCATTAATCACATTTTTTTTTGTCTAAGAATCATCATTAAGAACTTAGACAGGATAGATTTATCTTGTGTATGCACCCAATAGTGGCAAACCTTGTGTATATCTCTGTCATTGGCCAGATCAATGAAGTAGTCTCTATAGGTGACCCCCGCCAATGGCTGACTATCATAAGAATTTTGCACATGGAGCTCTTAAGCTGTACCTGCTAAGGTGCAGCTAAGGAATATATCAGCCAGGCTAGCATCAGTAACAGGCCAAGTACTCAAGATCACTGCCTGTAACAGCCGTGGGAATATAGGGGAGATATTCCTGCTGGGTCGCTGGGGAAGACCTGGTGAGGGAACAAATAAGAATTATCCTTTGAAGGATTAGCATTATCCTTTAAAGGGTGGTACTGGTCAAAAGTGTTATTTCAGGTATACAAGAGGTCTGAGGGAACTCCATGGGTGACACTCTCCACTGTGTTTTTTGCTCCAGCAGTGGCGCTCCTCCTATTGCAATCTCTTTATTATCTGGCATTGAGAGTCAAACACATTTATGTGTGGATACAGGTCTGGTGGGACCTCAAGTGGTCAAAACTAACCACTGGATTCAAGGAAGATATAAGTATACCTTGGGTGACATAACTGTTTGAAATGACTAAATATGATTGATTATTCATGTAGTTGCTCACCCTTAAAAATGTAATCACCTTCACATATATAAAACTGACTTCAAACAATTAATTTTGTCTGGGGATTCACTATATGGTCAAAAGTATGTGGACAGTCCTCCAATGTATTAAATCAGGTGCCTAAAGCCAGATATAAAGACATTTTGATGAGTTTGGTGTGGAGGAACTCAAGTGGCCTGTACAGATCCCAGACAGCAACCCTATTGAACACTTTTGCAATAATTTGGAATACTAGTTTGGATTCAGGTCTTCTAATCCAGCATCAGTACTTGACCTAACAAATGCTCTTTTGGCTAAATGGGACCAAATTCCCAAAGACACACTCAAAAAACGTGTGGAAATCCTTACCAGAAGAATGAAGGCTGTTGGGGGGCTCTATATTAATGCTCATGGTTTTGAAATGGGATGCCCAGCAAACCAGATGTGCTTGTGTGTGGTGGTTATGTCATTCCGACCTGGCCAATCAAGATGGCCAAAGATCTTGGACACGGAAAAAAAAAAGATGAAGATGTCAGCTCCAGTGAAGGTGCCTGTTATAAAACCTGAGGGTTACTCAAACAAATCCTAGAGTATAGTTTTACTTTAATAGAAACGTGTCCTGAGAGAAACATGGAAGCTGCCATTGCTGTCCTCTTCTCTGAAAAATGCTACTTTCTTGGTTCTCATGCTGACCTCTAAGTCCCATAATATGAGCCTCTGTCCTGAAGCAAGCATGCAAAAAAAAACCTTCAGACATTTCTCTTGCAAACATATTGAGGCCAGAGGGTCTGCATAACAGGAAGGCAGACAGTGTGTTCACGAAAACACAATTGCTATGCTCTTATTTAAGACAGGTTTACTTTAAGGCAAGATAACATTTTTGACTATAAGTTGTCTCATAGGTAAGGCAGAGCACAGGCAACCAACAAACGGTGTACTCTGATGACAGGTACACTTTAAAATACACTCATATATAAGGGTTCATAAGCAGAATTGCACTAACCATATAAGATATGACAAAAGGATCCTTCCTCTGAAAGCCAGCAAACCTTTTAAAATAGATATTAAGGCATCGCATGAAACGAGACCTACAGCATCAAGTCTCATGGAGTCTACGCCAACATGGGGGATAATTATCTAGAAGCCTCCGTGTAAGCGTGATTGATAAATGTTAAACAGAAGATTTCATCACCTTTTGTTTCTTCCCCAAAGGATTACTAGGGCCTGTTTAATACTTCATTCGATCAGACGTCTCTTGTGTTTCTCAGCCCTCTCCGTGCCAAGCAGCGCTAACCGTCCCTTGGTCGTCTAAGTCCCCTTAATGAAGATTAAGATGTCAGTTCCCCAACACTGTTTAAAATCCCAATTTTATTAACTTCTTAAGGGAGGCTAGAAAAAAAAAACCAGGGGACATTCTTTAATAAGGAATTATACAAATCGAGGGGAAAAAAACAAAACACAATTAGAAAGAATTATCAGGAAATGCGCTTTTGGAATAATAAAGAACTATATTATCTTCACATAATGAAAGTTATAAAGGTGCTAAGCAAGCACATACCAATACAAGTTATTTTTTAATCTAGCAGCCACAGCCGTTCTTTGCTACCACAGAAATATGGGTTTAAATCACAGCAGAGGATTAATTTATATTAAAACAATGATACAAGACATAAGGGGTCTACGTGCAACCCAGCAAATAGCCAAATTACGTCTTTCTAGATCTAGTCTGCTGGTTATATGGCTGAGAATGGAGAGAGGACATCCTTCAAGGTCAACAGATACTGAATCCAACGTCAACTGGACAATGGCAAGCTCTGTCACACCGCCTCATTGTATTTATGCTTCTGTTGTCCTTTTCACAAAATTCAACTTTTCAGATTGGTCATCTTTTGACATATTTTACCGTCTCATGTTGGGAAACCAAAGGGGTTATTCACTAAAGAGCCGAAGGATCCAGCCGTAGCTTCAGCTGATCCCTCGGCTTGCTTCGGCCTCCTCTGCCCTTCGGTTAAGTCGCAATAGCCCGTACAGCAGCCGAGCGGCTCAGCCGAGCCGAAGGCATGTGCTTCAGTTTAACTGAGCCAAAGTGACAACCGAAGCAGGGAGAACGGCCTGCCGAAGGGCTGGCCGTTCTCCCTGCAAATTACATCTGGGGATAAGCATCCCCAAATGACCTGGGGACGCTGGTCTGTCAAACAATAAACAATAACAACTGGGGGGAGCCAGCCGTGACATCACAGCCAGCTCTGCCCATGTGTTATTCATTGGTCGGGACCTGCTAGAAGACTCTAGCAGGTGCCGGCCAATAGGAAACAGTTGGGCGGAACTAGCTGTCATTGCTAGCTATGCCCAATTGTTTTTTTTTCCTTTCATTTATTTTTATTTTCTTTAAAATATTAAATTTTGTTATAATTGTTCTCTTTTGTATTGTTTTTAAACTTTTTTTTTCACATTCTTTTCACTTCTTTTCTATTCGGCTCGATACCTCGGAGGTACCAAGCAGAATAGCCAAGCTGAATGCCGCTCTGCGGCATCTGGCTATTCACTCCCTGCCGTTCGCCCCTATGAGAATAGGGGCGAACGCCAGCAATTGAGCTGCCGGGGCTTCGGCTCAGCCGATCCAGATGTTGGATCAGCTGAGTTGAAGTCCTTCTGCACTTCAGCTCAGCCAAACATACAGAGCAAATGTGCGGCTGACCGAAGGCAGCCGCTGTACGGCTGAGTTTAGCCAATGTACGGCTGAAATCAGCCATGCAAGCCAGAAGTCAATAGCCAAACAGCGTTCAGCTCAATTCACTTCGGCACGGTTATTCACTCAGCTGCCTTCCGCAGCTCTGTGATTAACCCTGCACATGTTTACACGGTATTGGCATACAAGTACAAGCATCATTTGATACATAACTTGTGTTATTCAAATTGATGCAACATTAGTCCCCCAAGTGTCCCATGCCAATGTTCTAAGTCTAGTTATGCCCTTTTTCCAACCCATTTGGCAAAGGAAAACACATATTTCAGATTTGGATGAGGATTGGTTAGACTTCTTTCAGGCTTTATGCTAGAGGAGATTCCCCACAATTCCTATGCCAGTAACCAAACAGGAAGTAAGGGGAAATCTCTCCAGGAAAAGATAGCAATATCTCCTAGCACAGGTTTTGTCCCTACCACACACTATCCACATCTAAAAACATAAATGTTTTGCCTGGAGTGACACTTTCAATTGCCAGTAAGTTGGCTTAATATTTGGCAGAAGACATATTTTCTTTTGAAACAGAAACCTATTCCCTGAGAGAGGGAATTAGCCATTTTTAAAGAATGAGATGATCATGTATATCTTTCTTATTTGAGAATGACCCAATACCAGCAAGTTGCCTGAAGAGAAACAGTTAAGAATGGGCACATGTAAGAATGTTACTCTCCAGTCTTAAATTGTTTAAATAGAGCAGTCTAATTTTGGCCCCACAGGGAACAGAGGTTGAAGTTGGCAGAGGCATACGTATGAGAAAGGAGTTACTTGAAAATTATATCTTCTAAAAGTAAGAATTTATTGATTAGAAACATTCATAAAGACACCATCAATGTGTTTTGTGGCTCTGAACTTGGCACGCTTCCTCAGGATGGGGGTAAAAGACACTTTAAGATCACAGGCACGATCTCCTCTGTTATCTACACATGGCCAGGTTTTGAAAGTTTCTGATCAATAAATACCTACTTTTAGAACATATATTTCTCGAGCGTCTCCCTCTCATACGAATGCCTTTGCCAACTTCACCCTATGTTCTCTCTGGGGGGGTAAACATTCCTACCATACTGTAGATCAGAATCCAGTGAACACACAGCGTGGGATCGTCCAAACTACCCAACAGGCATCAAACATGACTATCCTCTGCTTGGAGAGAGACATATTCTACGCAGGTTCTGTTGATTCCCATATGGGCCACGTGAGTAAACATTTTACCATATCCAATTGCTCTAAATTCACTCTGTTAACTTCTGTATATCTACTACACTGAGTGGCCAGATTATTATGATCACCTGACGTTTGTTAGCAAATTAGCTATAATTAGCTATAATTTCGCGTTGAAGCTGCTAGAAGGCCAGACCATTATAAATAGGGAAGCAGGTTGTTTACCACGACAGTAGAAGTGATTCGTTTCTGAAGATAAGGGTAAACAACGCGATTTAACAGCCTTTGAACATGGGATGATTGTTGGCGCTCGGAGCCATGGAGCGAGTATCAAAACAGGAACATTCATTAAATGTTCAAGAGCGGCTGTTGTTAAAGTGTTTAAAGACTGGACTGTGAGCCGAAAATCTGGGTCTGAACGTGCGAATTGTGGCCGTCAGCGACTAGTCAATGTAAGGGCAGAACGGGGGAGGGGCAAGACTGGTACAAGACAACAGAAGAGCAGCAGTGCAGTGTCAGATTCCTCGCATCACCTTTCAACATCTCGTGGAGTCACGAAGTGGCCCAACGAAGTACTGATGGGGTGGTCATAATAATCTGGCCACTCATTGTACACTCAAAAAGATCTCTCCCATGGCATTTTAACCTTTTTCTTCTCCCTTCTTGGCATTCTTGGAGAATGCCTTTATCAATCTCAGGGATGGGTCTATGTGCTGTCATTCACTTGTATTGTCAGCCAATTGTCAGGCTGTATAGCCTCACGGAAGCTGTCTTGTCTCCTGCCCGAGCTCAGGGTTGATGACTGACACTCTGAGAAGTAAGACCCCCATCTTTAGTATGAGTGACTATTTCTCAACATGGTGACCAACATGCAAGTGTACAACATTAACATACTCAAGCAGTCCTGTCAACGTGTCTTATCTAGTCTTATCTGATTAACATGCCGTTGTGTGTTTTTTGCACCAGTTGGATAAACGCCCTAAATGGTCAGAATGTCAAAAGCTAATTTATCTCTATTTACAGTGGGGACATCCCTAATCTGCTAACAATTGCTACAAAAAGATTTGTGTAACCTATTAATATTGGATCGTATATCGAACATATACGATGTAATATTGCATAACGGTGGCACCTGGCCATGTGAACAGTCTTTATACCACAACTCCTGGTCTTCCATTTGGTCTTCATGTTCAGCTCGGCACCTTCTAGACATATTATAGGTTAGATCAGCCACATTACTAATGGCACCCAACTACCCTCCTAACAAAGACGTCCCATCGGAGACCATAAAATATTAATGGCGCTGAGGTCCCGTCTTGAGAAACGAGGACATCTACCGGATTTAATAGCCCCCATTCTTTTCTTGGGACCTGGCCATATGAACAGTCCTTATACCACTGCTCTTGTTCTTCCATTTGGTCTTCACGTTCAGCTCGGGACCTTCTAGACATATTATCGGTTATAGTACAAGACAACAGAAGAGCAGCAGTGCAGTGTCAGATTCCTCGCATCACCTTTCAACATCTCGTGGAGTCACGAAGTGGCCCAACGAAGTACTGATGGGGTGGTCATAATAATCTGGCCACTCATTGTACACTCAAAAAGATCTCTCCCATGGCATTTTAACCTTTTTCTTCTCCCTTCTTGGCATTCTTGGAGAATGCCTTTATCAATCTCAGGGATGGGTCTATGTGCTGTCATTCACTTGTATTGTCAGCCAATTGTCAGGCTGTATAGCCTCACGGAAGCTGTCTTGTCTCCTGCCCGAGCTCAGGGTTGATGACTGACACTCTGAGAAGTAAGACCCCCATCTTTAGTATGAGTGACTATTTCTCAACATGGTGACCAACATGCAAGTGTACAACATTAACATACTCAAGCAGTCCTGTCAACGTGTCTTATCTAGTCTTATCTGATTAACATGCCGTTGTGTGTTTTTTGCACCAGTTGGATAAACGCCCTAAATGGTCAGAATGTCAAAAGCTAATTTATCTCTATTTACAGTGGGGACATCCCTAATCTGCTAACAATTGCTACAAAAAGATTTGTGTAACCTATTAATATTGGATCGTATATCGAACATATACGATGTAATATTGCATAACGGTGGCACCTGGCCATGTGAACAGTCTTTATACCACAACTCCTGGTCTTCCATTTGGTCTTCATGTTCAGCTCGGCACCTTCTAGACATATTATAGGTTAGATCAGCCACATTACTAATGGCACCCAACTACCCTCCTAACAAAGACGTCCCATCGGAGACCATAAAATATTAATGGCGCTGAGGTCCCGTCTTGAGAAACGAGGACATCTACCGGATTTAATAGCCCCCATTCTTTTCTTGGGACCTGGCCATATGAACAGTCCTTATACCACTGCTCTTGTTCTTCCATTTGGTCTTCACGTTCAGCTCGGGACCTTCTAGACATATTATCGGTTATGTCAGCCACGTTAATAACTGCACCCAACTACCCTCTTAAAAAAAAGACGTCCCTTCGGAGACCATAAAATCTTCATACCGCTGCGATCCCGTCTTGAGAAACGAGGACATCTACCCGATTTAATGGCCCCCATTCTTTTCCATATTCATCTGCGATAAGCGCGCACCGAAGAAAAAAAAAGAGGATGATGAATGCGGCAAGTTCAATTACAGTTCAGTTCAATCTCCTTCTAAGAACGGACCTTTCTCCTGACATGATTATTAAACGTTTGCTTTGAAATTCAAGAATGAATTCAGCATTTTCCCTTTTGTTGACAGTTAAGAATGGCTCAATAGGGTTTTAATGCCGAGGATTACAGCCCCGGTGTCATGAATACTGTCTTCGTAAGGTGAAAGGGACTCTTCCAGCAGCTAAGCAAACAAAATAACAAGGTGCTGTTTAGATTTCTACGCTATACTTAAGACTTAGGATACGTGTTGAAATCCTGAGAGCCCGTGAATTTCCAGGCTCAATCTTTGCCCCGGCTCACCTCAAAGACGGGTCATCCCCGAGTCATAAACTTGGCTTAAAGAGAACCTCACACATGAGCTGCTATCTGTTTCTATTCATATCCTAAATGGATTTGCTGATAGCTACTGTAATATATAAAGGGCAAAGTCCCAACCTCCCCCCCCCCCCCCCCCACACA
>NW_017306273.1:4168657-4172542 GCF_000935625.1 Nanorana parkeri
CACCGCTAATGTTTACCGGTTTTTAAGTCAAAGAGAAAGCCATAAGGCTGTGTAAATAGCAGGGCCTGAAAACTTTGCCTTCTCATCTGTTCTAAGCTATTCAAATCCACATAATTAATTGTCAGGGCTTATCAGTGAGAACTGTCTGGCAGTTAAAGGTGTTTCCACCCTATGAGTGATTATATAGAAACCTGGCCATGTCAACAAGACTGGGTGGTGATTGGAGTTGTCTCAGACCAAAGCCACTGCTGGATTTCGTACAGTTAGATGAGAGCTCAGGTGGGTCTTATTCTTACTAAATGTCCACCGTGATTTCTCAGAGAAACATAAGACCGGGTCGGGGGGGTTCTATGTTCTCAAGCTGATCCGATTTACTGGGTTATCTGCCCCTTACATTCCCAAAGACAGAGCATAGATGTAAGAGCTCAGTAACCTTCACCATCGGCCATGACAGGCAAGAAGAGGTTGGCTGCATCAGTGTGTAGAAATGGACCCATTGAATCCGTCTATCTATCTATCTATCTATCTATCTATCTATCTATCTATCTATCTATCTATCTAGCTCTCTCATTATCTCTCTCGCTCTCTCATTATCTCTTTCTTTCTATCTATCTATCTATCTATCTATCTATCTATCTATCTATCTATCTATCTATCTATCTATCTATCTATCTATCTATCTGTCTTTTAAGGGGGATGTCACATCCCTGCACCCTTCTCTCCTTTTCCAATCACAGGATGCCTTGTATTCTTTAAAAAAATACAAAACATTGTGTGCAGGGGGCGTCCAAAGGCGGGGTGACACCCCGCAGTGATGTCATTGCGCACGCGCGTGATGATGTCACACGCAGTCCGCTGTTACCTGATGGCGGCCAACTTGGTGATGAGGAGGGGACGTCACCCGGCGGGATAAGGTATGCCACCGGGCCCCCTCCTCTCTCGAGCTACTGTTGGGCTCTCTGTCCTTGACCGAGTACCTGACTTTTCAGAGGGGGGTGACACCCCCCACCCCTCGCACACCCCTTGTGACGCCACTGATTTTGTGAATGGAGCAAAGTGAGGAGAGGTGGGTGATGCATCCAAAACAATGTACAGTTCGGGGCACATCTCTCCCTCTCCTCATTACCTGGAAGCTCAGCATTGTGTGCGGGGTCGCTGTGCTGCAAGATTGTGCGCCCGTCCTCTGCACATGACACTTAGCGTTTTAATAATAATTTCCACACCCAGAGTGCTGTGTAAACGATCCTTCTGCCTGGAGTTCAGCTTTAATTTCAGATATTTACAAACAGGGATCCGTAGATCCGGCGAGGTGAACTCCGCCGTCCATGTATAACACCAGTGATAGGCTTTCATTAGCGGGATATCAGCTCCTCTTATGAAATGGACTTTAATAACTAACCTGCAATAAATATCTTTGTTATTTTTTTTTATAAAGCTCATTGCCGGAGCTAATGAGGCCAGTGAAGCATTCAGCAATATAATGGAGCGGTTTGCGGCGAAGGAGATTTAAATTACCATTATTTTTGTCTAAGTATTACTTATCACAATGGAAATTTAAATACACCACCACAAAACATTTAATGTTCTGGCTAATTTAGATTGACACGACTCACTCAGAGGAAAACGTGACGAAAATTGATACGCTGTGCAAATTAATTGGCCGCGCGGACGGAATGTGTTATTAAAAAATAAAAATTACTGGCGGAAGGTTAAACAGAAGTAGGCAAAAAAAAAAAAGTGATGAAGGAAACGCCGCACGGTGTCAGTGTGATACAGTTTTAAACTTTAATTTTAATACAGTCCCCGATAGCCGCTTTGTGGCCACCAAACGAACTTTGCAAAGCCAAATGTTACCTTGTAAAAGTAGCAGTGTCGTCATCACTGGGCTGTACTTAGCCTGTGGGAGGGGCCTAGCAGACCACACCCACTACAGGCTGCCTGCAGAAAACTACAAAGTAAGATTTGCATACTTTTGCAACAACCTTTCATGCATGAACTTATATTATTATTATTGTTATTATTATTATCATCATCATCATCATCATCATTATCATTATGATTTTATCATTATTATTGTTATTATTGATATTATTATTGTTATTATTAACATCATCATCATCATCATCATTATTATTATCATTATTTTTATTATTGGTATTTTTATAATAATAATAATAATTATTATTATTATCATTATTCAGGACCAGTCCTGTGGTCTCTATGGGAGGTAATATGCTCCTGGAAGTGTCTTAGCATTCACTTAACATAAACAATACATCTGATGTTAGCTTAATTTTTGTTTCTGTCACAGTACGCGTTCCACATTGCACACAGGTGTAAAGTTCAGGCGGGTGCTGCTGGTTGCACAGTAATCCTGGTCCCGGCTTATCTTATCTGCGGGGATGTGTGTCAGTGTTCGGCGGGAAGGTGTTGCGACTACAGTAAAAGTGAGTGAGAGACGTAAAGATAATCAAACCCAATCACACTTCCAGTAGCAGGAAAGTCCTGGAATGACTGCACGGTCCTATAGATTTATCAGTCCCCTGACGGCGAGCGGCCTATAAACATCGTCATCAAATCTCCTGTGTGGAGTTACGATCGGCAAATGATGACGGATAAAATTGGAGCTCCAGCCAAAAACATTTTATTTTTGGCTCAAAAAGGGATAGAAAATGGCCGTCTGGGTCACCCCCCCGAGCATGCCCGAGTGCCAAGAGCTGAGGAGGGGCTCATCCTGTACCAGCTAGCGGTCTCCCCAAACAAAAAGGTCCAGTTTGCGGGAAACGTGTCAAATGAGTCACGGGCAGGGCCCTCCTTACCATCTTGTCTTGAATTGTATTGTGATTGTAATGTCTTCCTTATATTGTAAAGCGCTGCGCAAACTGTTGGCGCTATATAAATCCTGTATAATAATAAAAAAGGAGGAAGTCGCAGAGGGGGCTTTGCACTTGCCTGTCAGGAACAATAAAGCTACACATGCATTGAATGAAAAAGACAGGGGATCAGTGAAATTCTCCTCAACCGAGCCATGGGCAGCAATAAAAATGCAACAGAGGTTCTAAGTCTGTTTAAATCTAGCACAAGTGTAGCTTTATTGTTCTGAACGGACAAACACAAAGCCTCATCTGGGACTTCCTCCAATGACGCATTTCGCCCAGGCCTTGTGTTTGCCTGTCCCATTCTTAATGGTACCCAATGATGTCCATTTTTCATGGGGCCCATTTTTAATGGTGATGCCCAAAACAATTTCTATCGGGCAGAATCGTGCTTTTTTGACCCCCATTGACCTCAATGGGAGCGCCTGAAAAACGCCTGAAAACCACTAACCAGCTTTCCATTGGCTAAAACAAAAACACTCAAGCGTGAAAATGCCCCCCCACCCAAAAAAAAAAGGTAAACCTTAATTGAGAATGGGCACCAAAAATAAACTTTTTGGACCGATTGGCAATATATATTTGTATCCTGCGACGTGGATAAAAAGGTTCGGCGTCCCATGTCCCCTTCGAAAATGAAATACCTAATTGGCTGCCGGTCTAATCCCGCCGCCCCCCTCCTGTTTGTCTTTTATTCCGGCCGGGCTGGGCGCTCTAATTAAATAAATATTGTGCACACCTGAAAGGTCCGGGTTTTTATTGAAGCTGCCATCTGGCTTCCATAACGCCAAATATACGTTTTTTTTCCTTTTAATAAATCCCGTCTCAGGGTTTTTGTTTTTTTCACCCCGGCGGATTCTTCGCACTCCGGACTTAATCCGTCTCCTTAACTAGAGGAATATACACCGCGCGGAGGAGAAATGTTATTGTTACGTTATTGTCAGCGGTCAGGGGATTAGAAGGAGGAAATGGCCAATTATAATCCGGCGCTGACACTTCGGGGTCACTAAGA
>NW_017306273.1:4172560-4185944 GCF_000935625.1 Nanorana parkeri
GTGGAATGGATAGTATTGTTCTAGAGATATACGAGAAGGAGAAGGATATATGTATATCATCTGATCAGTGTGTGTGCTCATCATTCATTATCACTGATTAGGTTTATCCATTGAACTCATTTTGTATTATTTCAGGATGTGATGTCACTTCCCCACTGGACTCTGCGTCCCCCTGGAAGTGAAAGGGGTGACCCCATTTACAGCACAGAGCACACACTGTATACACAGTACAGAGAACACACTGTATACACAGTACAGAGAACACACTGTATACACAGCACAGAGCACACACTGTATACACAGTACAGAGCATATATTGTATACACAGCACAGAGCATACATTGTATACACAGTACAGAGCACACATTGTATAGGCAGTACAGAGTATTCACAGCACAGGGTTGCCACCTGTCCGGGATTCACCCGGACAGTTCGGGTTTTGAATGCTGTGTTCTGGTTTCATGGCAGCAGAAACCAGGACACGAGATGTCAGGCAGACAAGGGCAAACAAAATTAAGATAGGGGCTACTGGCCCCCCACTGAAAATAGGCTCAACTGTGATATTTACATATGAGTGTGAGGCGCTTTTTACATATGAATAAGCCGTGACTCTTTCTCTCCAAAAAATGTCCACGCGTCGCTAGAGTGTTCGGGTTTCGCTTGAGGAAAAGGTGGCAACCCTATGTATACACAGTATAAAGAGCACGCATTGTATACACAGCATAGAGCACACACTGCATACCCAGCACAGAGCACACACTGTATACACAGCACAGAGCACACACTGCATACACAGCACAGAGCACACACTGTATACACAGCACAGAGCACACACTGTATACACAGTACAGAGCATACATTGTATACATAGCACAGAGCACACACTGTATACAGTATATATTATGAAGCAGTCATGTTTTTGGTTTACTATATGTATACAATCTTTGCTACACAGACAGATATTTAATACATGACGAAAAATTCCCTGAGCACTATGATTTAGCTAAAGAAGCGTAGCAGATGCTTCTTGCTTTGCAGCTTGAATTGAGCTGTCTGATAAGGGTGCAGTCACTGCTGTGATGAGTTATTGGGTTCTGTACACAGTGGACTACTTAGAGGAAAGATACAATGCTAAATGTGAAAAGGAGATTACAGCGCCACCTGCTGGCTCTAAGGAAGTACACGTGATATCAATATGCAATGTTTCAAATCTTCCTTACTAGATAGATTTTTTTTTCTTTCGGTACTCGCCGATACCAAATACCGATACCGGAAGTCCCATTAAGGAAGTCAGGCGGCGTGTAATGACTCGCCACCCGGCTTCCCGATTAGCACGGAAGCAGTCTCCATACTTTCCGTCACTTGCATGAAGCCGGCTTTCTGGCCAATCAGGAAGCCGGTTGCCATGTAATGACGCGGCACCCGGTTTCCTGATTGGCTGGGAAGCCGGCACCTGGTGATGAGGGAGCATGAAGCCGGCTTCCCGGCCAATCAGAAAGTAGGGCGCCGCGTCATTACACGGCGCCCGGCTTCCTGATTGGCCAGCTTCCCGACCAATCAGGAAGCTGGGCAGCGAGTCATTATACGCTACCTGGTTTCCCGACTGTCCGGGAAGCCGGCTTCATGCATGGAGCAGGCATGGAGCCGGCTTCCCGACCAATCAGAAAGCCGGGCAGTGTCTAATGACTCGCTGACCGGCTTCCTTATACCGGAAGTATCGGGCTAGGCATGGGAGCATTTGCCCAAATACTCTGCACCGGCACCGAGTGCTAGTCCGAGTGCCGAGAGTATTAGTATCGGTGCATCCCTAATAGATAGATGACCATATTAAATACGTATACATTCCCTTTAAGGTTTATAAGTTTTGGTCGGTATTCCCCGTCCTCCATCGACATTCCTGCAAGCTCGATATTGGATACTGGAGCAAGCATATCCAAATTCTGTCTCATGTCTATGACCCCATGGCCCGCAAGCTACGCCGACCTCACCTCCAATGATGAGCAACCGATATGAAAGAAGCATTTTGTGAAAAAGATTTAAGGTTTGTCAGGAGATGTCAGAGAGGCTAGAAGGCCAAGGACTTCCTGATGGCTGTAGATTTTCTTTCACACGACCTTCCTGCCGCTGATTCTGCTCTGACAAGGGCCGGCTGGCAGCAGATTCACACAGGTCTCCTGGGCATTGCGGCATGCTGGAAAAGGCTGCAGGCTCTTCTACCTTCTAATCATCTCTGTGATAAACTCCACAAGTGATTAGTCATTCAGACACATCAGTGGCTGCCATTCTTTATTTAACTCAGGCACTGCCGCCACGCCGCGGAGGGTGGAACCCCACCGGACGCAAAGATGCGGAGTGGGGGCTGGTGGAAGAGCGCAGAAAAAGAAGAAACAAATGAAAAGCGTCAAATATTTCGGATGAAGAATTTACCCAAATGTCCTCTTTGGGGCACATCTGGAACGACGCCGCCGGCTTGTAGCCTTAGTCTGCATGCACACGGGTGTAAAAAAATTACTGATCATAGACGCGTGTTTGTTTATGGCAAAAAATCTCTGGCGTAGTGATCAGTAACATGCATGCGTTTGGACGCATAGAGGGAAATTTATCAAAACTGGAGCTGAGAGAATCTAGAGCAGTTGCCCATGGCAACCAATCAGCATCTACCTTTCATTTTCAAAGCTTAACTGAACAAACAAGCTGATTGGTTGCCATTCTCTTGCCATTGGTCTAGATTCTCGCTGCTCCAGTTTTGATAAATTCCTCCCATAATAATTTTTAGAGCTGTGTTTCTGAGGTTTTGTTTATTTATTACAGGTATTTCTACAGCACTAATGACTTCCACAAAGCTTTCCATGCAATACATTCACATGAGTCCCTGCCCACAGGAGCTTACAATCTAGGGTCCTTATTATTAATATATACAGGGCCAATCCTTCCAGATGTGTGCCACATCTTTGGAGTGTGGGAGGAAACACATACAAGTACAGGCAGAACACACAGACTCATTGGCATTAGTGTCCTGATTGGGACTTGAACCGGGGAGCCCAAGCTACAAAGCAGAAGTGCTAACCACTGAGCCACTGTGCTACCTGCAACTGGATGCAGGGGATTTTAAAGTGGATCATGACATTAAAATGTGCTAACAGGCAAGGATTTTTTTTCTTTACCTGAAGAAAATACACACCGGGCCAGATGAACTAAGATCGGCGGTTGTTGAGGAATATAAATTGTTGCAATTGGGCTTTTTCCATACCAACTATACTAATATGTTGCATTGCATATAGTTAATCTGGAGCATAGTAGAATGTATAACTGTCTGGTGGCATCAGTGGCGTCACAAGGGGGCTGAGGCCCGCACCCGAGTGACACCATTGGAGGGGTGACACCAAAATAACAAATGACTGACAGTTATTTTGGTGTTATCCCTCTGAAAAGTCGGGCACTTGGTCACGGACCGAGAGCTCGACAGTGTCAGGAGAGAGGAGGGGAGCCGGCAGCATACCTCATCCCGCCAGGTGAACGTCCCCTCCTCTCTCTGCCGGCGTCCATCACCAAGATGGCCACCGGCAGGTATCACCAACATGGCCTAGATGACGTCACGGTGGGGTGTCACCCGGTATCCGCTCGGCCTCGGGGTGCCCCTGGGTGGCATAAATCACTTGCACACCTCTACTGTGCCAAATATTGACTAGCCAGTTTATTTATTTGGTGCAGATTGTGAGACTTTGTGTGCCAAAAAAAAACCTGCACCTGCAGCATTTTCCACAATGTGCGTTGTAGTGATCTGTTCTGCAGGTGCGTTGGCAGCTAGTGTTACATTGGGGTAACACAATAAAATGTGTGTCTACCGTGTGTTACTGCAAAGCATCAATGTACTGTACAGGGGTCCTACAAGCCAGTGTGTCCTGGACCCATAGATGGCCATGTTTAAATGCGCCCTCTAGTGTCTGCCCCTGGCAGCTGTCACTAGAGTAAGAATGTTCTCCCAGAAGGCAGTTAAATTAAATGCATGATAAACCGTAGTACATGGGCGTTTCACTCTACAAATGTTCAGGGTGCATTCAGATCTTGGTGTACTGGTGCATTAATATGCATTGCATTAGGGCAATGGGCTGGCAATGCACCAAAACATACAAAAAAATAGATATGCGCCATTTTTGGCAATGCATTGCACCGCAACGCACAGAGCTGCATTGCCTTAGTGCCTTTGGGGTACCATTCAAAGGGAATGGCACTGCAATGCTCAAACCCACATAACGTATATGAAGGAGTGTTGGGGTAAATGAAGCACAGGGGTGCAGTGTGTCTTGGATCTCCCAGTATTTGTATGATGCCCAATATTGCTGTCTTATGACAATTGTGCGCCCGGCTTGGAACTGGCTGGCGCGTTCGCAGTGGCTGGTATTCACGATCAGTGCTGATCCTCAGGTAAGGGGAAGCAAGCAAGAACAATTTCTGCTACTCCAGTGTAGTCTCTATTGTTATGGTTCTGTGGTCTGCTGACTGCCTACTATTACAGCAAACTGCGCTCCACGTGGTTATTGTACCGACCTTTGTCGCTGTTTATAGCTCGGCTTTGTACGTAGATGCACAGCATGGATCTGGGCAGGCCAGCACATGGTGACGTACCTATACAGTCCGGGTATCACTATTATTATTATGGATTGTGAGCTGATGTATTGAAGGTGTCCAGTGCGTGGTATATGTCATCATCCATATCTACAAGGTGTGTTTAAGATTAACTGCAGCCGTTGTAAACCGAGAAAACACTGTTTGCACAAAATGTATAAAAGTATAACTCGGGCCATTTGTTTTTATCTAATTTTTGGATGGAATGGGGAAGAGTAAGAACCTCCGTCAGCTTTTTATTACTGTAGCCCAGGCTGCTGGAATGATCATTAAGGATGGGCCGAGTGTTCGATTCGAGCATGAGTTCGAATCGAACATCGGCAGTTCGAGCGCTCGCCGAGCGCCGAACTTTATGGGATGTTCGCGGTCTGTTCGACCGCGTGCATTCCATAATACAAAATGCCCACTGAAGCTCTGATTTGTTAAAGTCTTGCACCTGACCACAGGTTAGGTGCAAGACTTTGCCCAACCAGGGCTCAGCGGAGGAGGGGCCTGAAGGAGAAAGTTCTCTATCAGGTCCCCCCATGCTGATTGACAGCAGGCGGGTGCAATAGCCAGCTTGCTATTGGCTATTGCATTTTACAATATCCAATAGCAGGCTGGGTATGGCTCCCAGCCTGCAGATGAAGTGGAGGCAGGGGGCGGGGCAGAGGAGCCGCGGCCGGACTGAAGGAGAGAAGCCGACTGACCGCCGGGACAGCGAGCGGACGGACCAGGGGATCGGAGGGCGGGAGAGCGAGCGGACAGACCAGGCGACCGGATGGCGGGACAGCGAGCGGACGGACCAGGGGACCGGAGGCCGGGACAGCAGCGGAGGTAAGGGGGCCAGTACACTGTATTTATTACATGTACCGGCAACTGTATGAGGGTCGAACATTCGACCCCCCATACACTTGCATTGAGTTCGAGTTCGTATTCGAACATTTTGGCCATTCGAATGTTCGAATACGAACCAAACAGGGGGGTGTTCAGCTCATCCCTAATGATCATAACCTACAGATTCTGCCTATTCCACAATTGTAACATTGTGACCCCGAGGAAGGGAGCCTTTCAGACACTTGGAACACGCGTTGGCTTGTTTTTTGATCATTCTGACAAATACATTTAGTTGGAGCCTTATCATCGGTTTGCTGCATTCCGTCCTTTACACTATGAGGTCTTTTCAGGGGTGTCCCTATAATTTTGGTGGCGCATATTGCAGGGGGGAGGTCTGAGCATGGTATCTCTGTCCAGTATCCCACCTAGCTTACTGACATCACTGACATCAATAGCTGGGCAGGACTCCAACCAGAGCGTCCTTCAACTAGTGACGTCAGTGAGCTGAGCGCCAGCCAGAGCATCCCAGGCTGCTAAGAGCTTTTCTGGGATGCTTTTGCCGGAAAGTGGGCAGTAAGCACACCTGACGCCCCCCATGTGAACCAATGAGATGCTAAGGCTTCCTCATTATAGGGATGTCCCTGTGTCTATTTATAACCAATTCCAGGAACCATTTGCCCTGTGCATCTTTCTGAACGTTCGTTCTGTGCAACCAGACACAATAACGCATGCTCTTAGATATATTTTCTGTTCAGGTCGAATGTACTGTATGTACAGTGGAGAGTGAAAAGTGAAGTAGCACAGTGGCGAGCTCATCTCTTTGTCACTCTGCTTTCTCCTCCTATCAGCATGCATCTTCTTAGCCCATGAACTGATTTGTTCCTGGTGCTGCTTCTTTCTCTCACACTCCAGCCCTCCTGTACAGGAAATGCAAGAGGCAGACACCAGTTTGGATTTAGGGACTTACACTGCTTGTATTTGGAAAGTACAGTTATGATGTATTGATGAATACAGAGCTGCATTGTATTGTGTCTTTTGAATGTGCCTAGAGTTCAGCAATAAAGACAATCAATGTCTCTGCCTTCCGGTAAGCCCACCTCTCGTCATGTGACCTCATTTTTTTACACAAGCATGTACTACGGCATTCAGTAACAGGCGTAGCTACATATACCTAAGTGCAGCGGAATGCATGTCAGGTTTGCATGTGCTCGTGCGTGTCCGCGTGTGTTTGTTTCCTGCCTTTGCCCTGCATTGCCTGTTGATTGCAATGGATTCCTGCACATGTGACAAACGCAGGAAAGCAACTCGTGTAGGAAATTCTCCTACAGGCACTGCAAGCGCTTTGCATGTTTTTGACCCGCTCCGTGAACACCCGTCACAGTGCGTATTTTTTCCGTGTTTGGCGCACATTCACTGAACGCCTAGGTGTGAACAGGGGACTTACAGTTCTGACACTCCCACCCTCAACGTGATATCCGCTGTGGATTATGGAAGTGTTAACTTAAAACAGGGTCATAGCTACCATGGGACGAGTGAGGCATTCGCCTCAGGCGCAGCTGAGAGAGGGCGCAGCCGGGGCAGGCCTGGCTGCTCCCCCTCGCCCCTGTTGCCATGGCAAGCACAGGGTGCCATTGGCAACAGGGGCGCCAGGAGGACAACACAGCCGCGGCTCGGCAGGGAGAAGAGGAGCGGGACAGGCTCCAGCTTCTCCCCAGATCCGTGCTTCTCTCCCCCGCCTGTATAGGACGAGGACTCTGTGTCCTCAATCTCCTTTTCTATTCCAAAAGGGAAATGTCAGGGTTCTGTTTAGACCCCTAATATTGTTTTCATTAGTTTAATCAAACGAAACACATTTTTATGGTGTTTTGAATTTGGCCACCATCCTGGAGGCGGGGCGCATTACGTCACATTCCGCACATGTCTGTTGGGGGGGCACAATTTTCTGTTCTTGCTTCGGGCGCAAAAGGAGCTAGCTCTGCCTTAAAGGAGAACCATGTGGTCAGGGCTGTTCCCCATAGGGTAACGGGAGGACACAAACTAGAATTCGCCCGTCACCCTAAGCTCAGTATAACGCGAGCTAAAGCTCACGGTATACTGTGATGCCGCAGCCGGATCCCGACATCGATGTCGAGATCCGCCCAGCTGCATAAGTGACAGCTGGCTCTGCCTATCTAGAGGCAGAGCCAGCTGTACCCGCCCCCTCCCCCGTCTGTTCCGCCAGTCAGTGCTGGCGGATCGGAGCGGGGAGGGGGGAATCCATCCCCTCCCCTGCCACGGCAGAGAGCCATGACAGGATCGAGAAGTGAGCGAACACTGGTATGTGTTCGCTCACCTCCCAATCGCCTGAGCCGACCTGTGACAGTCTCATTGTCACAGGTCGGCTAGAACTATGAGGTGAGTGAAAAGCACTCGCCTCATAGTTCTCCTTTAAAACAGAGCTCAGGTAATTATATAAACAGGGTCCGAAAATGCATTTCAACATTTTAGAATGAATACATAATGGGACCAAATGGGATTTTCTTTTAATTTCCTGGAATGCCGTTTCAGTGTAACAGGAATTGTGTTTAAGATGCTAAATTAATAAATGATTCTCTAAGATTCAAGTCAGCTTGCCTTCCAGACACACCGAATAACTGGAACGTGATAATGAAATGCGAAAAAATAATCATCATTTCAGCAGCGTTTTTCAATAAACGACAATATTTATATAGATTTACACCTTTCCTGTTATACACCACATTTTTTTTTTATTATTTAGTCTAATTTTTAGAAAAAAAAAAAGGTGGATACAAACTTCTCCATAGTACTTAGTTGCCATGGAAGCTTAAGCTGACCTCAGTATTATTGTCCTCGAGAGGGAACTGACTCTACTATATGTTCATTCAGTGGATTAATGGACTGCTGGTTCTTTTATAAGTGGCTGTCTAACAACCAAAATAGACTCATGTTGTAAAACTGACTTCTTAGCTGAACAGGCCGCGTTCTGTGGGCACATTGGTGGCAGAACAAAGTCAGTTCCACAATCACACGGGGGGGGGGGAAAAAAATAAAAAGGATAAAAATTAAAAAAATTTAAAGTTGTAAACAACGACTTAAATAGAATTTTTTGCGATTACCGGGGAATTTTTTGGGTATAAACGCGGCCACTTGAAAAATTGTTTTTGACTGAGATTTGTCTGCTTCTAATGACTTGCTCTGTTAAATTGCCCGTGTCCTAATGCCTGGGGTTGAGCGGGTAATTGTTGCACAATAGATTCTGAGCCTCTTCATCGCTGACTTATAGCGTGCTGTCACAATCGCCCTGCTGGTTGGTGACTTATAATACGAGATGCTTGCTATACCTTGTTTAAAGTGACACTAAGCCCGGGAGTTAAATCTTAAAAAATACATTCAAGTCCCTCAACTATTAACAACAATGTATCTTATTTGTGTATCACTCAGCTTATGCAAAACCCAGCTCTGCATAATAGGACCTCTAGCGCTTAGTACACGATCTCCACGTTGGACCACCCTAGCAGATTCTAATGTTCTCCTGAAGGAGATGTCATTGGGTGTATTTGGTCAGCAGTGAAAAAGAAACTCATGCCTGGTCCAAGAATGTATGTTGAAATGATACTAAAGTCAGGAATTCAATCTTAAAGGACAACTATAGGGTTAAGGCTTTTCCCCATAGTTCTCCTAAGGGTAACGGGAGGACACAAACTAGCGTCCTCTCGTCACTCAAAGCTCAGTATACCGCGAGCTACAGCTCGCGGTATACTGAGACACCGCAGCTCAAACGAAACCCAACAATTATGTCTGTATCCGCCAAGCTGCGTGAGTGACAGCTGGCTCTGCCTATCTAGAGGCAGAGCCAGCTGTACCCGCCCCCTCCGTTCCGCCAGTCAGCGCTGGAGGATCGGAGAGGGGAGGGGGGAATCCAGTCACTACCCTGTCACGGCTCTCTGCAGTGACATGATCGAGAAGTGAGCGAACGCCGATCTACTGAGCCGACCTGTGACAGTCTCATTGTCACAGGTCGGCTAGAACTATGAGGATGAGTGAAAATCACTCACCTCATTGTTCTCCTTTAAAAATACATTGAGGTACCTTAACTATTAATAACAATGTATCTTATTTGTGTATCACTCGGCTGTAGATCCGCCAATCATCTCTGAATTGGTGCTGACACTGTCCTTCCTTCTGGAGGGGGCTACTTTTGTTCCCCATGGTCCCTGTGTGTGTTGGGAAGTAGTCACCTCTCCAAGCTCACTCCTGTGATGGACTACAATCTCAATACAAATTAGTAACTAAACATGAGACTGTAGTCCATCCCGGGACCGAGCTTGGAGCGGTGACTACTTTACAACACACACAGGGACCATGGGGAACAAAAGTATCCCCCCTCCAGAAGAAGGACAGTGTCAGCACCAATTCAGAGATGATTGGAGGATCTACAGCCGAGTGATATACAAATAAGATACATTGTTGTTAATAGTTAAGGTACCTGAATGTATTTTTAAGATTTAACTCCTGAGTTTTGTGTTACTTTAACATACATTCTTGGACCAACCAATAATTTTTTTTTCACTGCAGACCAGAAACTTCCAATGACATCTCCTTCAGGAGAACATTAGAATCTGCCAGGGTGGTCCAACGTCGAGATTGTGTACTAAGCGCTGGCAGTCCTATTATGCAGAGCTGGGTTTTGCATCCCTTTCCCACTTCTGCTCTGGCAGTAGGGATCTTCTGTGGGTTTGTTAAATGTGCTTTGGTTTCTCAAGTAAATATTGTTTCACTCAAGATAAGGCCATTCTTAGGGTGTCTGGCTGTTCTCTACCCCAACCCAGCTGTTGACATTAACATGGACACCTAGAGAATCCAGGCATGCCTTTTAAAGGAGAACTATGGGGTCAGGGCTTTTCCCCCATAGTTCACCTAAGGGTAATGGGAGGACACAAACTAGCGTCCTCCCGTCACCCAAAGCTTAGTATATAGGGAGCTACAGCTCGCGGTATACTGAGATGCCGCAGCCGGAACGGATCCCGACAATGCTGTCTGTATCCACCGAGCTGCGTGAGTGACAGCTAGCTCTGCCTACCTAGAGGCAGAGCCAGCTGTACCCGCCCCCTCCCTCATCCGTTCAGCCAGTCAGCGCTGGGGGATCGGACAAGGGAGGGGGGGAATCCCTGCAGGGAGCCATGAGTGACAGTCACAGCTCTCTGCACGTATAGATCGAGAAGCGAGCGAGCGCCGGTATGTGTTCGCTCACTTCCCGATCTACTGAGCCGACCTGTGACAATGAAACTGTCACTCGCCTCATAATTCTCCTTTAATGGCACAATGAATAAAAATCATGCCCGCTTATAGCACCACCTTTAATGCCTATGGCTTAAATTTACGCTTCAAGTTGCCCATTCTCGATCTAACTGTAGACATTAGTTCCAGGACCTCAATATGTCTAATGTTGCATTCAGTTCAAATCCTTTAACTAACTCAAGATCACAAAAATGTAGTGAGAGGATTTTAAGCCCTTAAAAAAAATATGTTCACATTCTTGTATTGGAAATTGGCTCAAAGTGTTTCTTGATGGCATTGTAATGTGTAAGTCCAAACTGCTAGAGGCAAGAGTCTAATGGTTGGAAGAATCCAATGTCACACCTTCCCGTTCCCCGAGATTGAGGGTGTCAGAGGGTGCCCGCACACCTCCTAGTAATCCTTTCCAAGTGATATATAATCAGGACTAGACATGTGCGATTCGTTTTGTTCCGAATCAAAAATTCAGACAAATTTTCAGAAATTTCCGAATCCCAATGCATCCAAATGTGTCTGAATCTGGATTTCCGTTTCCAAATTTCTTTCAAAAACAAAACTAAATCGGACATGTGACCTTTCTGGCCAATCAGATGTGTTTTTCGGTTTAATGATACAATGGGTCTGAACACGAATTTTCGTCACGGCAGCTTGGGGGCCATATACAGTATACAATACATATAATACTAAAGCTGAGGCTCCCAGACCCGAATAGCATTCGGGATCTGAATTTCCAAATTGCATTGGGGAGCTCCTGAATGCCATTCGGGTCTGGGAGCCTCAGCTTTAGTATTAAAATATGTATATGGTTTTCTGTTGTAACGAATATTCGTATACAGGTATTCCTCACTTAACGACCGAGTTCCGTTCCTACGACCAGGTCGTTAAATGAATTGGTCGTTAAGCGAGGAACTGTATACAGTTCTGTACTGCATGGTGTTGCAGATGTACAGTACTGAAAAGTGTACTGTAAATCGGGCAATAAAATACTTACCGAGACCCGCAGTGAAGATCGGAGTACAGCACTTCCGCCGGCGAGATGTCGCTACTTCCAGACCACGAACCTTGCTGACGGCCCCTGACCCCTGCTACCCTCACGGACTATGACTTTGGATTTCGAATTGGCTATGACCAGGGGCGTCCCGAGGCTGGGTGACACCGGGAGCGGTTACCGGGTGTCACCCCGCCGATACGTCATCGTACCCGGCGGTATAAGGCATGCCGCCGGGTCCCCTTCTTTCTCCTGATACTGTCTGGCGTTCGGTCCATTGGGACCGGGACCGAGTGCCCAACTTTTCAGAGGGGAATGACACCAAAATGACTGTCAGTCATTTTGGTGTCACCCCTACAATGGTGTCACCCAGGTGCGGGCCCCACCCCCTGCACCCTTCTTGTGACGCCACTGGCTACGACGAACCGCTCCTGTGTTGATCACCACCACATTAGAAACCATGCATTACCCGGGTCTGCTCATGTGGAGGTACCAATTGTTTTGGCAAGTCTCCTGCATCTGGGCTCCTATGGACTACTCCCTGATAATTTGTTACCGCTGGCAATCACTTTACCAGTTGCCAAGAAGTCAAAATCTCTGGCCTCCCTGTCTGGCCGCCTCTCACAAGACATGCAGTCACACTCTAGGCAATCACCATGTTTATATAACAATAAAAACAAGACAAGAACCAGCCACACAGAACATTAAAAAGCCATTTCATTCCCCGGCCCAGATCATTAGAAATGAATAACCATTTGAACAACAACAAAAAAACATTTTGCTGATTTCAGTATTTGGAGTGACAGGTCCCTCCGTCCTCCAATGGCCCCCGGGCTGTATGGCTCAATAATTGCCGTACAAAAGACAGCTAACAGCAAACAGGGCCTTGTTCTTCTCAGGCCTAACTTCCTGGCTCCTTATTGAAGTCTGCGCTCTCTGTCCTATCCGGGTTATAATTCATCAGTCTTGCCGTTTCCCACAGGGACCGGGATCCAGGAGACCCGTGTCCACGTCCCACCTGACCAGAGGGCATTCCTGATGGCCCATACATAAATAGGAGATTGTGCCCCGGTACTGGAGGGCCACTCCTCGCCCTATCATATCCAAATAATCATTTCCCAAATTATCATAATTATCAATCAATCATCTCTCGGAGAAACAATGTAATAGCGAGGTATCAGATGTCTGCTATGACCTTAAGTATTACATATCTCATTTTAAATGACAGGAGATTAATAGTTTCGCTAATGTGTATTTGAACGGAACACAACGCTATTATCTATGTGCTGATACGACCAGAACAGGCACAGCATTAAAATGACATTTCTAACCTCACATGTAGCTGAGAGAATTATCTGTAATTGATGAGAAGTGCCACAGTGCGCTAATGGGGAAATAAGTCAAAGTTTTAGTTATGCAAGAACTGCTGCTATGAGAAAAAAAAAAGGACAGAATTAAAAAGACAGAGAAATTATTATTTATAAATATTTCATATAAATGATTAAATGTATATGTAACATATTTTTTCTATATTATTTACTATTATTATTAGTAATAGTAGTAGTAATATTATTACTATTATTATTATTATTTACTATTATTATTATTACTATTATTATTATTATCATCATCATTCATTTAAAATATCTTAATATGTTG
>NW_017306273.1:4185967-4190841 GCF_000935625.1 Nanorana parkeri
AAAAGGTGTTATATAAATTAAATCATTAATATGAAATATTTATAAATAATCAAGTAAGTAAAATAAATACATATATTGATCACATTATAGAATAAAATGTATAACAAAGAATTATAACAGGTATCTAGTGGTAGTTACATTGACTGAAGGTTTTTTTTTTCTTTAAGCTTTGACTTTTGTTTGTTTTGCCCTCTTGATACCAGAGAAGAAAATAGGACAAGGAGGAATAAAAAGAAAACAAAATCCTTCTCCACTTGTATCACAGAAGATTTAATGCCGCTGATTACATCTATTTGTTGTTGAGGGATAAATTCTTTTTTTCCTGGTATGTTGGGATATAATCATGGAGCTGTTGCCCGTGCCTATCCTATTGGATTTTGATAAGAAGGCTATTCAGCTCTCATAATGTCTTCTATCCATTTTCAGGCAGCTTTTAACATGTCTCTTTATTTGTCCCTAAAGCCTCTTCAGCAAAGTCTTTTCATTACAAGTCTCTCAGCTGGCTCTCCAGAGAGACCGGGCCCGACAAGAGTGATAGATAGATAGATAACTCCATAGATTATTCCGCACAGATGTTTTCTCTCCACCAGCCCCCTAGGCTATTCCTTCCAAGTAAACAGAGACGAAATAGAGGCTCTGCTGAAGAGAGAACTCTCAAAAAAAAAAAAAGGAATTAATCAACTATGTCACTGGTATCAACTCAGAGGCACCTGGAGAGAAGACCAGGTGCCCCCCCTCCTACGCCATGACGTCATCGCGCATGTGATGGACGCCGGCAGAGAGAGGAGGGGATGTTCCCCATGGTCCCTGTGTGTGGTAAAGTAGTCACCGCTCCAAGCTCACTCCCCCCAGGATGGACTACAATCTCACGTTTAGTTTACTAATGTGTATTGAGATTGTAGTCCATCCCGGGAGTGAGCTTGGAGCGGTGACTACTTTACAACACACACAGGGACCATGGGGAACAAAAGTAGCCCCCCTCCAGAAGGAAGGACAGTGTCAGCACCAATTCAGAGATGATTGGAGGATCTGCAGACGAGTGATACACAAATAAGATACATTGTTGTTATTAGTTAAGGTGCCTGAATGTATTTGTAAGATTTAACTCCGGAGCTTAGTGTCACTTTAAAAGGTCAGTCCATTCAAAACTGATATTTTGTGTTTGGTGGCTTCCAGAGAGTTAAACCACCTGACAGTTTCTGTGCTTATTGTTATTGCTTGAGTCTGCACACCTACTGGGGCCTTTATGGGGTCTCCAACCATCCCCACTGGAAATGTATTTATTATTATATGATGCGGAATGTAACAGGAGGAGCCGGAACACACAAAGGTGGGTGGGAACACCTGAAACTCCCAGGTCGACAGGAGTTAGGGCAGGAGCATCTCACTATTGGAGCATCCAAGCAACCTAGAACCCCCATTCATCAACATGCTAATGACGTTTCTAAATGATACTTATAAATGAAACCTTTCCATATCCATTCCATGGATACGAGGGGACGTTTCTAGGCAGGATGTATTTGCATGCAGGATACCCCAGATAACAGCCTCATGTGATACTGAGCCACATGACAATCATTTTATTAAACAGGAAGTGAGCGAGAATCCGCAACAGGTAAACAGACAGAAATAAAGCGTTCCCCTGCTCTACGCAAGAAAAAACATTTTCAATTATATCTGTCCCTTTTACTTCCTGTCTGGCAAAACATTGTCAGTAGGACAGGAAGTGATAGGTAATCTCTCTAGTGGACCTCGGGATAAGAGTAAAAATTTGACCTAAGCCACGTGCATACCTAAAGAGGTAACAAAGGTTCAGCTTTTCTTACTAAAACACTGAGGTGTTCAGGTGGTGATAATGAAGGAAGATCCTCTCGCTGAGTTTCCTACATGTGATGCCGAGGTTTATATCAGTATCCTCACATACTTACAATCTAAGAGGCAGGGGCAAGTGATGCATGAAGAGGTAGCTGTGTGAGGATGAATTGTTTGAGAAAGTGGGGGTGATTTACTAACCTAAACACACGCACGCACTAGGTGCGTGTGATTTTTACACAGCAAAACGTATTTATCAACCAAAAAGTCTCTAAAAGCATATTTCCACTAATGCCATATATGGAAAAATCATGCACATGATGCATATATAATGCTGCTTCACAGTTTAGACGAAAATGGTTAGCTCAAGCATTTACATTCCTGCATTCATCAACGCAAGCAACACAACATACAGCTAATTTACACAACATCACCTTGCAATTCATGCAGGGCTTTGCACAACACACCTGCTGGGTGTGTACACACTACAAAGGTGTCTAGATTCCACCAATAGATCATGCTGAGAGGGAACACACTACAGAGGTGTATACTTTGTTTATAAGGTTAGTAAATAAACCCCAGTGACTTCCAGAGGATGGGAGAGACTCTAGTAAAGTCATGGAGGCGAGCATGGCAGAAGTTGATGAGGGAGCTGGAAAGCAAAGGTCTTTTGAAGAGCGTAGGGGGCGGTTAGGGTGATACTTTGAGACCAGGTTTGAGATATAGCCGGGGGCAGAGTTGTGGATGGCTTTGTAACTGATTGTTAATATTTTGAATTGTATCCTTATATTTAATATCTATCTATCTATCTATCTATCTATCTATCTATCTATCTATCTATCTATCTATCTTCCCGTATCTATCTATCCCATAAGGAAGATTTCAGTTCCCCATGCCGCAGAGGTTCAGTCACACTCCCAAGATTTCCATTTCCTTGTTCCATAAGCCGTACTTGAACCATTTACCTTACTGCCCTGACTTCTGTGACCTTCGGCTGTTAAAACGTCAAGTCCATCCCTAAATGAATTTATGAGCTCATAAAGACGTGCCATCATTATGGGCGGCCATTTTAGTGGATGACAAATGTTACATCAGAACATGGTGCTGGGAATAGCTGTCAATGTTCTATCCATCCGCCTCTTCCATTATTGTCTTGGACAAATGTCAGGCGGTTTGGTCAGTCACTGTGCGGAGGGTGCAGAGGTCATAGGTTAGGATTGCGTGATAGTCGGCAACCCACAACTGGTTCATTTTATATGTTAATGAAATCGAAAATGATAAGAGAAGAGCGGCTGAACGAACCCAAAAATCCCCTCCAAGCTACTGCATGGCCGGACAATGATGTTCTGCGGGACTGCCACCTCCTCGACGTGTCCAATGGCACAAAAAGGTCCCACCAAGTCTGCAGACAGCCCAGGGTGAGTTATGACGAGGCGTTCGGTGAAAAGTTCAACTCTATACACACTGGCCATTTTGTGAAGGTCAGGACGTGGTCACATACTGTTCTTGTAGAGTGCAGTCACAGATCGATCTTTTATACACAAACCCCACTGTAATTATTGCATTAAACTCAAGTCAGCATAAAAACGCGCTTTATTATAATTTTTTTTTCTTCAGCGCCAAAGCAGATGCGCCTAATGCAAAACAGCCGACAAAATAGAAATAAAGAAAAAAAAATAAAGACAAAAAAATAAACAGGACAACATAATACATAGACCAACACACACACACAAATAAAGAAACTTCAAACACAACAAATTAAAAAAAATTTAAAAAAATAAAATAAATAAAAAGAAAATAAAAATAAAAGACTGGAATCCAAACCGTTTGAATTAAAATCACCATTATGAGACGGCGAGGGAGAGAGATCCAAAGTATAACAAATAGCGTCTAATTCTGTAGTTTACACAAGCTAATATGAAGAAATAAACAATATCCCCGTCCACATTGGGAGACATCCTTCTCTACTCATTTAATGCATAATGATTTACTATTGGAATCCAAATGTACTTGAAGGACGGTGCAGCCCCTTCTCAGCAACACAGCGGCCCTGCCAAGTGATGTCATTTCAAAGCTATTTACATTGACGGAACGCTCAGCCAAATAATTCCCATTAAGACAGGCTGAGGGCTTTATATCATAACACGGGCCGAGAGCATTAACCATCATCGTCATTCATAATCTAATTGTCCCGGTGCTTATCACAGAGGCTATGGGCCAGGACTCATTTTCTGCTTGCCTAGGTTAAGCTCCGGCGTCCAATCACAAATCAAGTTTTCCCACTCTAAATTGATGATTTCTCTATCTATCTATCTATCTATCTATCTATCTATCTATCTATCTATCTATCTATCTATCTATCCCATATCTATCTATCTATCTATCCCATATCTATCTATCTATCTATCTATCTATCCCATATCTATCTATCTATCTATCTATCTATCTATCTATCTATCTATCTATCTATCTATCCCATATCTATCTATCTATCTATCTATCTATCTATCTATCTATCTATCTATCTATCTATCTATCCCATATCTATCTATCTATCTATCTATCTATCTATCTATCTATCTATCTATCTATCTATCTATCTATCTATCTATCTAGAAGAAGAAACAAGTCAAGCTGTTATATTGTTAACCCATTAAACGTTAGGTGTTGGAGAACAAGCTGCTCAATTCCTACCTTTCGAAGGCAGCCACCTTGTGACGTCACTTCGGACTCTGGCAAAATTTGCTATGGGAAAGGAAAAAAAAAACAAAAAACAACGTTACCTGTCAATTGATTACAATGTATCATATAAAGCCAAAGCATTTTAGTAAAACATTAGTTAAAGTTTGTTCACTTCCTGTCCCAAAGACATCAGTTAATCTATTCAAATGAGATGGTTGTCACCAGAAAAGATGTCCCTAATGGATGATGTCCTGTCACCTTTGGTTCTGGTGACATGAATCATAAAAAACGTGATTCTCCATCACTTTCTGTCTATTTAATAATGGTGACCAGGACCAGGGGTGTCCCTAGACTTTTTTGCAGCCTGAGGTGGCCGGGGG
>NW_017306273.1:4191052-4206243 GCF_000935625.1 Nanorana parkeri
GGTTGGTGTTGCTAGATGGTGCACAATCAGTGGGGTGAGGTGGTGCTGATGGAGAGGGAAGCTGGTACGAGTCAGGTGGGAAGATGTGTAAGGACTCTGCATCTCCCCACCAAGCTTTTAGCAACCTGGGACTCTCTGGTTGGTGTCCCGCCAAGCTGGCAACCAGTGACTTCACTGGTTGCCAGGAGCTTGGCGGGAATCCTGCAAGAGCATCCCAGGTTGCTAAGATGGCCCTTACACATCTCCATGCCTGGCTCTTAGCAACCTGGAATGCTCTGGCCAGAAAGGGGGTGGCAAGCATGGTTCAAACATTGCCGCTCTGCATTCTGCCCTCAAAGTGACCCAAATAGATGCCACCTGAGACAATAGCCTCATGCAGCCCTGACCAGAACCAACGGAGAGGGTGAATCTCCCCAGCAGGGACAAGGTAATGAAAACTTAAGAGGGGCCTATCTCCTCCTTACCATAAAAACAATGTTTTGCTTAAGAATCACTTTAAAAATGATAATATTATATAGCTGATTAAACATTATACATGTCCATGAACTGCCACATACTGTTACATAGAATACAAAAAAGAAGACCACAGGACATGACTATGCCTGGACTCCACAGAGATTTATGAGTCCATGTCTCCATCCAGCACGACTCCATTATCACATGGTGATATTAATCCCAGCTTCGACAGGGTCAGCAAAAGTCTGCCATTATATCCGCTTAGCGAATTGCTAAAAGTGCAACCATTTTTTTTTATTGGTGACCTGTTCTCTATAATGATACTGACACTGGAATCAAGAATATATTTCAAACCACTGTTCATCAATTTGATTTGACCCTCATCTTAATCATTGATTAGCCGTTTCATGATTTATTATCCTTTTAACAAACATATCGATCCAGCCGATGTATTTTAAACATACCTGGTCAATATATTTTAAACAGAATCCAATATTGGCTACTTGAGACCTAATGAAAGATTATAGAGGGCAAATGGCTTTCTTTAGCACTTCAACTTGTTAACAATGGTCTGTAGCCTGTAAACCACTCCAAGGCTGGCTCTGGAGAACCAATGCTGAGATATCTAGAGGGGACATTTACCTAGGGCATATTTTCTGGGGATACAGAGGGGGCAACTGAGCCCATAAGGTCAGGAGGCCAAACCACAAAGCTGCTTTTAGTTATTAGCTCGCTGTGGACTCATGTAGTACCCTCCATGGGATTAAGCAGCTCTTTTTGATTCCTTCACAGCCCTTAATTTTTCTTATTTTTTGGTTTGGGGGCCTCTAGATTACTTATATAGGCAAAAAATGCAAATTACTATATACACATCTTATTCTTTTCCTTATTTAGAGGATTTGTTTTTATTGTGACATATTTAAGGTAGTTTAAGTGACCCTCTCATTAAAAAAAGCCTCAAAGAAGTGTGCCTGTGAAAAGAAGACTCTCAATACTTACCTTTCCCATTGCCCACACCACCAGATTGGTACTCAACTCAGTAAAATCTTCTGCAGAAGATCGTAAGGGAACCAACACGTGTTGATCTCTTGGGTCACCCACAGCTCTCATTGGTTTCTCCTTTTGACCTCCATGGAACTACTGTGTGTTGTAATGGGTGGTGGTCAGAGGGAGGAACAAATGAGCAACCGATGGACTTCAGCAAAAGAGTTCTCCTCAATGGATTGACGTTCCGGTGCCGTTTGCTTTGGGAAATGTGAGTACTGAGAGTCTTCTTTTACAGGAACATTTCTCTGGGGCTTTTTTTTATTTTTTGACAAGATCGCTTAGGTTTATTTCATTTATTATTTGTCTTTGTACCTGTCATGGGATTTTTTTCATCCTTGTTGCTTTATATATTTTTTACTGTACCTTTTCATAGTTTTTTTATTTTCTTTGAAAAAAAAAGTAAAACAATGAGGCTAATGAGGGGCTGTTTTTTTGGCACAGGAACAGGTCCAAGATAGTTGCAAGGAGCTTCCATAACCATCAGGAGATATTTAAAGCCAACTGGACCTTAAAAACCACCTTAAAGTGTATAGACAATTATTTTTCAGTTTTGGGTGCTCGGACTTCAAAACTTGTCCACTCAAATGAAAGGAGAGACCATAATCATTTGATGAGCTGACTTGTTCTGGGGAAACTGCTTACATAAAAGCAAGGCTTCCCTCCGGTGGGTACTCAGAATGTGATTCAAAGCATAAAAATACAATAGGACCAAATGGTGATGCAGTCCAAACTGGTTTAACTGTTAATGTTGAGCTTCAGTTTTGGGTCCACCATGAGTGTGTGAAGAATACAGGTGAAACTCGAATAATTAGAATATCGTGCAAAAGTAATTGCAGTAATTGCTGCAAAAGGGGCCCAAATCAAGTACTGAGTACATATGCATGCTTGGTGTACTTGTGACCACCTGGGGGCTTCACCAAGCTATTGATCTGGTTGACCATTGTCACCGAGACAGAAAATCCAGACATTTTGAGTTGCCAACAGAGCAATAGGTGAGGGAAAATCCTCCAAAGCGGACACCTGTTCCAGTGACAACTTTCTAAGAAGGCAATTCTGTTGACTTTGGAGATTTCCTCATATTTTATTTTGTCTCCAGGACAGGAAGTCAAAGGAAATCTCCCCAGCTAGACACAGAGAGCCAAAAATAACCTATTACGGGTTACCCCTTTCCCTACTTTATATAAAACTAAAGATTTGTCACTGGAACAGGTGTCCCCATTGGAGGATTCTCCCTCACCCCTTGGTCTGATGGCAACTCAAAATGTGTGGATTTCCCCTCACTTTCTGTCTCGGTGAGACAATGGTCAGCAGAACAAAAGGAGGGGTGAATCCTTGTAGTAGGGACAAAGACACCAATAAAAACTTGACAAAGTGCTTGAAATGGTGAACCTGAAGTTCCTCCCTAACTTTGATCATCACCATTTAGTTTGGCACTCCTATTGTTTATTTATTCTTTGAGTCACATTCTGAGGAGCCACCAGAGGGTACTCATGGTGGATCCCAACTTGGAGCTCATCCTTAACTATGAACAATTAAAGCGGTTTGGACTCCATCACCATATAGTTTGGCACTCCTATTGTGTAATTATGCTTTGAGTCACATTCTGAGTACCCACTGGAGGGTACTCCTGGTGGATCCCAACTTGGAGCTCATCCTTCATTATGAACAATGAAAGCAGTTTGGACTCCATCACCATTTGGTCCTATCACTTAATACATTTTCCCCATTGACTTCAAAGCATTTTGCCAAAATTTCCTTATTTTTGGGGAAAATAAAAGCTCTCATTTCCCCTCATCCCTAATGAGAAGCCATTGCTTGACCCTCGAGTAGCATCTTAGGGGGTTTGGCAGCACATTTAAAATTACAATTGGTGGGCGAGGAGGTCCACAAGTACGAAGTTCTCTTGATGTCCACCATAGCCCATCTCTGTGTGTTGACAGTGGAGGATTGTGTTGCCCTTGAGGACTGGAAGGGTGACGGAGAAGACGTGAGAGATGATAGGACGGTATCGCCATGCGGCTCTCATAAAACAACAGTTTATAAATGAGCATTCTTGGGCCGGGGTTGAAGCTGAACTTGATTATATTCCAGAGACAGATCACAAGGGCTCCATTTAAATGGTAATGTTATCCCTCTCTCCTACCCGGTCTAGATAAACTGTCACTGAAGAGAAGGGCTGTGAGATTATGGGGTTTGATGTGCACTTAACGCAGCGTTGCATTTTTTTTTTTTCGGACGCAAGTGAAAAAAAATAAACTCGATGGGCCCGCTCCCCAGTTCCAACCCACTGAGAAAGCTTTTACACTGTTTATATGATGTTAACACACGTTTCTAAACACTTCCCAACGTATACATTGTTTGCGAGCGTCATGTGGTTTAACTTAAGATCCGGTGCGTACCTAAATTCCAGCGTCGCTTCACTGTCCCGGCTCGGTTCTCCGGAACACCTTGGCCCTAAAGGGGCTTCGCTGACTGGTTTGGTCCATGCTTTTGGTCAAACTATTAAAGCTGAACTCCAGGCAGATTTAAAAGACTCATATGTCTTCACTAATATGTCATTACACTTATTATCTCCAATGGAAGCTGTGTAAGTACCCAAATCTGACTTGGCATCAGCCTCTTGCAATTCCCCGTACAGCAGAGCTCAGACAGGGAGAGAGAGAAGAAGCACAAGGAGCCAGGTTCTGGTGCTAACGAGGAGCATGTTGAGAGGAGGAGAAAGCCTAGTGACAAAAACATTAGCTCAGCACAGTGCTGCTTCTCTTTTTACTGTTCAGTCACAGGTTTGGGGGGCGGGTCCAGGGTGACCTGGGCTCATAGAAAGTGGGTTGAAAGATGCTGGCCACCAGACTGAGGGCATCTAGTGGCAGACAAGAGTACAGCGGGGGGGAGGCACACCAAAAAAAATCCTGATTTTGATAAAATAGGGAATGGTTAGAACCGCTGTTAGTACCTGAATTTGATTTGGTATCAGCCTCTTGTACAGTAAAGTTCAGACTGGCAGAGTGAGAAGCAGCACAAGGCAACCATTAGTTGTGCTGGCAAGGAACCTGCTGATAGAAGGAGAAAACAGAGTGATGGAGAGGTGAGCTCATCAGTCTCCTGCTTCTCCTTCATTGTCCATTCACAGGCTGGGGTGGCTGGGTGGGTGGGGAGTGGTGAAAGATCTTACGTAGCTATGATGGCTGTACTGTGTGATGGGGTTGTGTGAGTCTCAGGAATTAATAGACGGAAATATTTTGGCAGCTGAAACAGCTCCTTTACGTTTTTTGTAGGTCATCTGTGTGTGTGGAGTTACACTTTAAATAAGCCAGTCGTGACTTCTTCCCAAGCAATGCATGTACACAGACTTTTTTCGATACTATGTTGTATGTAAGAGCCCAGTATTTAAAAAAAAGTAACCTATGAATTACAATGTATGACAGTCATACAGTACGCAGGAAAGTGCTCATGTAACTGTGTACATTTGCATCCCAGACGCGTTTATGATGCGTTGCTGTTGCTGGCCTGTGTGTGTGCGGCAGGCGCTATGGAAGCGATGCTTATTTTGCAGCTAAAGCTTTGTTTGAAGGAGATAATCTTTTAATCACCTGATAAATCCCAGCCTCACCGGCACAAGGAGAGCAAGAGGAAACAACGCAGGCCATTGCCAAGATGGAGGATCCTGCCTCCTCCTCCCTCAGCAAACATTAATCCTGCACTTGAATGGAACCTATCTTACCGAGATTGTCCGCCAACTGCATCAACGACGTGGGTGGGGGCGGGGTAGAAAGTCGCTGGGTTTTACCCCATGGTACATACATACCGAGTCTCTACCTATAAACCTTTTAAAGGGAAACTGAAAAATGCCACTTGCATGGCTGTCATTCTGGTTGAGTGGCTTTAAAGGCCACCTTAGGTCTCATTCACCCAGACAGCGTATAATGGCAAGCTTGTTCCTCGCTATGGGAGGACGCGGCTGCACGTGGTCACACGCAGAGCTGAACCTGCACATCTGTGCAGACAATATGCATTGCCAGAGGCATAGCTGGAAACCTCAGGGCCCCGGTGCAAGAAACCATACCCCCCAGGGAGGCAATGTCGGCCTTTAAGCGGTTTCCAGGGTTGGGCCCTCTTCTTCCAAGTCGTGCAATGCTAGTGGCCAATCGCACAAGCGACTGATGTGACCCTGGTAGTTCCACCAGTGTGTGCATTGCCATATGGATACGCATGCCCATGTGAATAAGCCCAACCTAACCATGCTGGACCAAGGTGTAACATGAAACATGGCCGCATCCCAAAATCACTGCCCTTGTATGCCATTGAGACTTTGAATAGGAGGAAGAGTCGGCAGGAGCCATGGCACCGGTCATCTGCTGATTGCGCTTGCCATGCTTCACTGGCTCCAATGAAAAAAAAACAATAAATGTACATGAAGATGGACTTTACCTTTTAATAACTTCTGACTTGGTGTCCCGACTTCTCCCCATGTCTGTTCTGGGTCAATGATCTTGGCTGTACCTGAATCTACCCTGGTAGAAGCCTCTTGCACCCCCTGTACAGCAGGGCGCAGGCTGGGAGAGGAAGAAGCAGCACAAGGAGCGCATCACTTCATGCTCTGAGATAGGGTTGACACCTGTCTGGGATTTAACCTGACAGTCCGGGTTTCAAATGCTGTGTCCGGGTTTCATGGCAGCTGAAACCCGGACAAAAGATGTCAGGCAGACAGGGGCAACCAAAATTAAGATAGGGGCTACTGCCCCCCCCACTGAAAACAGTCTCGACTGTGATATTCGCATATTAATGGTTAGCGCTATTTACATATGAATAAGCCGCGACTCATTCTCCCCAAAAATTTCCGTGCGTCACTAGAGTGTTCAGGTTTTTCACTGGAAGAAAAGGTGGCAGCCCTACGCTGAGATGAAGCATGCTGACAAGAGGAGAGAGCAGAGGGACAGAGAGATGAGCTCATCACTCTGCTGCTTCTCCTGTCCAATCACAGGTTGGGGGAGGGACCAGACCTGTAAGTTTTACTTAACTGCAGCAGAGCAAAATCAGGTCTCCTCCCTTAGGTGGGCAAATCAGCCCCCATATATGTATTATAGCTGCTTGCCGGGAGGTCGGCTTTAATGCAACGCGGGGTAGGAAATACCTCTGGAGAGCCCCGGCGGGGTGGAACTGTAGCGTCTCCCCTGGCACGGTAATTTTATAGCACGCCCGGCATTTTTCCCTTTCCACAAGCCAGTCTTAGGTTTCCTATTAATATGTAGGAATTGTGAAATTCCCCCCCAAGTGACCCCCCCACTCCGTGACCTCTCTTCCCGCATGCTACAGACGTCCAGCGACTTGTCGTCTTTCTCCCGGTCCCATTCAGTCCTGGGAGATCTCCATTCAGCCTTTTCTCCTCCACCTCTGATACTTACAGCAGTCCCTATTGTTGTCACAGACAATATCCAGCATGATGGGCTCTCAGAGGCCGCGGATAGAGTTACCCCGCTCTCCCTTTTATCTCCCCGGATAATTATCATATTCTTTGTGTGATTGTGCCGAGTGTCAGATGTACAGATGGCAAAGATCCTGCCGATAACACACCGCGCTGGATACAGTACAAGACGGAGAGAACCGTTTCGCCGGATTTAAAGCTGAAGTTTTATTTGCTTCGTTTTTGCCTCTTCAACGTAATAATAACATGAAAACTCCCTGTTTTTATTACATACCGTAAGTCTCTGTGCTTCCCTATGCAATGCAGGCAGATCATGGCTGGTGGGAGGGGCCAGCAAGAAGCACCCTGCCTCAGTATTCTTCTCAAGAGCCCTCAGACCTTAAGCAAGCAGTGGGCTGGCTCTTGGGAGGAGTTATGCAAATGTCACAATGCTCTGATGGATGGGTGTCATTCTTTAGGAGTGGGCATTCGTAGGCACACTATATTTGCATGCAGACCACCCTGGGTACCACCTACTGACCCTTCATGGTTGAAAGAACAGAAATCCAATGAATAAAAGCCCCACTGCAAAGGTTAACTTAACTTTTCAAAATCTTGGAGATCTTTAAATCTTGGAGATCTTTAAAAAGCCATCCTTGAGTCTAGTGGCTTTACATAGGCTGAGATCAGGGGCGTCCCCTTAGGCGGCATCACACTGGGGGGGCTGCAGGTGTGGGGAGGCGGTAGCATGGCTGGCTAACAGCATCCCGTCTAACCCCACCCCACCTCCCTCCCCCTAGCTGACAGCTTGGCCACCTGCTGCCCCCCCTTCTCCTGGCCACCACAAGAGGAAGCATATCCTCATGCTCGCCTTCCTCAAGACTGATCTCTGAGCCGGCACCTCTGTCTAGGAAGGGGATGACAACCCTAGATGATGCCGGACAAAGATGTCGCCGTCCTTCTGGGGAGAAATGCAGATGAAGACATATCAGGGGGAGAGCTCTGATCCCTGTGAGAAGTAACACATGCCTGAAAGTGTTACACATAAACATTAAACATGATATCTGATGTAAGATGAAGTAAATATTGTCCTCACTTGTGACGAGGGAGCATGGAGCCGGCTTCCCGGCCAATCAGGAAGCCGGGCAGTGTGTAATGACTCGCTGCCCGGTTTCCTGAACGGTCGGGAAGCTGGCCAATCAGGAAAACAGGCACCGTGTAATAATGCGGCGCCTGGCTCTCTGATTGGCCAGGAAGCCGGCTTCATGCTCCCTCACCACCTTGTGACGAGGGAGCATGGAGCCGGCTTCCCAGCCAATCGGAAAGCCGGGCAGTGTGTAATGACTTGCTGCCCGATTCCCTTGTAATGATGCGGCACCCGCCTCTCTGATTAGCTGGGAAGGCGGTTTCATGCTCCCTCATCACTTGTTATGACGCAGCATGGAGCCAGCTTCACGGCCAATCAGGAATCCAGGCGCCGCGTCATTACACTAGAGCACAAAAAAGCATGGAGCCGGCTTTCTGGCCAATCAGGATGCTGGGCGCCGTGTAATGACTCTCTGATTGGCCAGGAGGGACGAGGGAGCATGGAGATGGGCTTCCCAGGCAATCAGGAAGCCGAGCGTCGCTTCATTACAGCAATCAGGAAGCCGGGTGCCGCGTCCGGCTTCCTGATTGGCCAGAAAGCTGGCTCCATGCTTTCTCGTCATCTAGTGACGAGAAGCATGGAGACGGCTTCCCTGCTAATCGGAAAGCCGGGTAGTGAGTCTTTACACGCTGCCTGGCTTCCTTAATGGGACTTCCGGTATCAGTTTTTGGTATCGGCGAGTATAAAAAAAAAAACTCGTACTCCATACCGAAAAACCTTTACTGGTGCATCCTTTGTTTTGGGTTGAGATACACTTTAAAGCTGTAACCAATCATCTTCTCTGTTTTTGAAGGTTGTATCCAATTGACAAATAGAAACCTTAAAATGAAACACTGTAATGATCACGTTTCCTCCTTGGCTCACAGCCGTGCAACATTTCCCCAAACCAGAGTCTTAAAGGACGTGAAGACCTACAATGTATGGAAATTCGGGATGATGTCTTTCAGGACAAGATTGACCTGCAACATTTCATATCCGGAGATAGATAAAAGTGGAGATTCTCTGCTCAGGCCTGGAGGGGCTTTTCAACTGTTCTTTCTCCGGCAACAAGGCTGTCACATCTTGACAGCTCGCCGGGAGTAATTGGCAAGACAATAAAGATCAAACGGAGACATTCATAATGTGGTACAAGACATTGTCCTATCTGTCTTGGAGTGGACATGTTGGGTCACTAAGCTGTCTGTCACTTCTGTGGAGGACATCTGAAAATCACCTCCACAAATTCACAGAATTAGACGTTTCCACCCCCCGTCATTTATCCCAAGGAAGAATTCATTCCGCGGCTCCTTTTTTTTTTTTCTTACTTCTTTTTTTAATGAGCCTCCTTGCTTCCAATATCCTGCTCTGCTGCTTAACACTGATTCACCTAAATTAAACGGAAATGAAGCAAAGATGTTGGGGCGGCCTGTAATGTGAAGCTCACGTTTTCAGATCAAGCTGAGGAACATAAAAGTTTCAAGGCCAGAAGTCAATGTGACAGACTGCACATTGGGAAAGGCCAGGAGATGCTGTCACAAGGCAGGACATTATGAGGTCAAGTAGAGTTAATGGAGTGCGGTGAGGCTCTAGTCTTGGGTGATAGGCTTATCGACTCTTCAAGGAGGTTATGAGGATCAAATTATGTCCTTAATTGCCCAGTCTCATTGGGAGCCTCCTTTTGGGGGATCTTAATATGTATCTGAAGCCAAAGACAAAAATGGAATATATCGCAGCATTACCAGCCCTTAGATGTGGTGGCTGCATTTGTTTTCAGGCAATTTTTTTCTTTAATTTCACCTGATGGACACACTCCCTGTCCTAGGGTGACAACATTCACTCATCGTACTGTATACATGCAGGAGCAGCGTTGTTACCCAAGGACAGTCTCATTACTGCAGGCATGTTTTGGAACATAGACACACTGACAGTATTTAACAATGATGGACCATTGGCAAATGTGACATGACACTGAGGGTTTCTTCACCCTGACATCCTGTTGCCAGAACAATCCTCCCACCTTTAGGATTCAATTAAATGGTGAACTGCCACTTCTTAGAATAAATTCAATGATGTCACCAGCACACCAACAGTAAAGTGCCACTTCTTAGAACACCAGCACACTGACACTTCCAGAAATGACACACTGGCGCATGGACTCCCGAGATACTGGTACATTGACACGGGGGGGCCCTGAACAATGAAAATCGGTGCTTGTTATCTCAGAGCTATGGCACACTGATACTTATGGTCCCAGAACTATAACCTATAGACAATTAGGGTTCAGAATACTGGCACAATGACAAAAGGGGACAATATGATGGCACAATGGCACTTGGGACTACTGAACAATGACACACTGACACTTGGGACTCTCAAAATAATAACACGAAACCTTAGCGTCCCAGAGCAATGACACTTGTGGACCCAGAATGATGAAACACTAAAAGTTGTGCCTCACAAAATACTTACACATTGACACTTGGGGCCACCAAAGAATGACACACTAGCAACCGGGGACTCAGAACAATGACACGCTAACACTTAGGGCTTCCAAAATAATGGCACATGGACACATGGGCTACCAAAGAATGGCACGCTAACAACTGTGGACTCACCTCAATGACACACTAACAGGTAAGGTTCCAAAATACCAGCACGCTGACACGTGGGACCCTGGAGCAATAGATCGCTGACACCTGAACAATGACACACAAAGATTTGGGGCTCCCAAAATATTGGCAAACTAACACAAGGATCCAAAGCCATGATATGTTAGCACTTGGGGCCACCAAACAAATGAAACCCTGCCTCCTTGCGGTTGATTTACTAACCTTATAAACACACCACGAACGTGTATACACCTCTGTAGTGTGTTCCCTCCCAGCATGATCTATGGGTGGAATCTAAACACCTTTGTAGTGTGTACACACCCAGCAGGTGTGTTGTGCAAAGCCCTGCCCTGAATTGCAAGGTGATGTTGTGTAAATTAGCTCTATGTTGTGTTGCTTGCGTTGATGAATGCAGGAATGTAAATGCATGAGCTAACCATTTTTGTCTAAACTGTGAAGCAGCATTATATATGCATCATGTGCATGATTTTTCCATATATGGCATTAGTGGAAACATGCTTATAGAGACTTTTTGGTTGATAAATACGCTTTGCTGTGTAAAAATCACACGCACCTGGTGCGTGCGTGTGTTTAGGTTAGTAAATCACCCCCTTAGAGTTTAACAATGTTTAATTTTTAGGTTTCTATTTGACAATTGGATCCATCCTTCACAAATAGAGGAGACAACCCCAAATAATGATCCACTGACACATAGGACCTCAGAACAAGGACACACTGACAGTTGGGTCCAAGTAGTGACACCTTGACATATAGGATCCCAGAACAAAAACATTGACACAAACAAATTACAAACTGGCACATGGGGCCTCGGAACAATAAATCCTTACCATATGAGCCAACAAAGCAATGACATACTGATACCAGTCTCCCAAAACAATGACACACTGGTACTTGGAGTCATAAAACAAGGAAACACACGACACACTGACATTTATGTAGAAAGAACAATGACGTGTTGAGGAATATCCCTACATGATAGTTAAACTTTAGCCATTAGCCTTTAATTCTAGATCTTGACCACGGCTATCTCGTCTGGCCTGTAGACAAGTTCCCATTACATTCATAGTGTGCACTTCACAGGCTGAATGAAGGCCTCTCGGAGCCCCACCACATGCATTGTATTAAAGCAGCTGTTTCCAGAAAAATCTGCTAAACTTTAAGAGTACAGCGTGTGAGTGTGAAGGAGCTAAACATGAATATATATATCTATACGAGAAGTCAAGCATATACTAATGCAAAACAACCATAATTACTTCCATAAAACTAAAAGATCTGACATGCCAAGAAAAATAAAAGATAGCTGAGATTAAAATGTCACCACACAAAGGCTCCTGAACAACACTGTTGAAAGTAAAATCTCCTTATCATTTCCATTGACTAGCGGGTGAGAAGACTTGACATGCATGTATTCCATTGAAATTCACTTGTGTGAGAGATTACTATCATTAAAGGAGACTTGTAGGCAGGACCTCAGCGCCGTGTACTAAACTAAAGACAGCTTTGCAGACACTTTGGCCAGGCAAAGAGCTTTTGTTACCTTTCTGTTGAAGATGTTACCCCTTAAAACCCTTAAAAAAAAGAAACACGTCTTTGTTTATCTCTTATGGTGGACAAGTTTGAGTCAATAGGTTTGGAAACCTCTATTACAACCGATATTTATTTACGCTAGTATTAATGGAAGCAATGCATGTTATTCATAGAAACTCTGCCAACAAGCAGAGCCAATCAGTGGCCTGCTAAGTGTGTCCAACAAAGTTTCGTAACTGTACTAAACATAGGAAGTCCATAAAAAAATAAGGTTTGGGTTTTTGAGCAGGGCTTCAATCCTTGGTGGTGCGTGAACCTGGAAACACACTGCCCCCTGTTTTGAAGGCACATATTGAGGGCCATGCAAAGCTTGAGAAGACACTAAAATGCTAAGTCAGGGCAAACACTGCACATTGGCATAAGGCCACCATACCATAGGTAGATTTTCTCTTGAGTTTCTAAAGAGGTCTGCAATTCTGGATGGTGCGTGATCCAGGGAACACACTGCCCACTGTTTTGAAGGCACATATTCAGGGCCATTTAAAGCTTGAGCAGACACTAAAATGCTAAAAAACGATAAACAATGTGGATCGGAATAAAGACATGGCATTGAATAAAGAAATGGGAGGGGTAACTAGCCCTGTCACCCCCGCCATCTGGTTGCTATTCTCTTATTGAGGAACCTGGCCTTGGGGCAGCAGAGAGAGTAAATCCGGCCCTAAGTACAAAGTAACTTATAAACACTTTAAAGTGGACTTCATTACTGCCCAGCCTTGCCGTATCAGAAAAAAAAGTGCCCACAATGCAATGCAGGCCATTGGCTGATGCCCAGCGATCGATTGATCTGTCAAACATCTCCAGAAATATTTTCTGGGGATGGTCGATTATATGATTTAATAACCTGTCCTTATTGTATTTTATTAAACAAACTATTATCTCTTCGCTGTTCTTTTCCATGCCGTGCCTACTGATAATGGAGCGGTTACCATTAAATATTTGCTCTTTATTAGGTGCCTGCGATGCGATCTGATAGTAGGGGACATTAAACAGTTGCCAGCATCAAAGCTTTGCCAGAGTCCATCCTGTCTTAGCTAATAATCAATCTATTTATTTTATTGCTATAAAAACAGAGGACATCATTCACAAGATGAGGCTTCCTCATTGCACTGTTTTTGTTTCATCCCAGATATGATAAAACTATGGTAACAATGATATCAGTCAGTCTGAGGATTCACGGGGGCCCAATGATAGGGCCGATCAGACGGTAAGGTTTGTACAGCCAGTCCTCGATTCACCTTCCTGATCACCTGACAGCGTCACATCGATGACACTTTCCAAGGCACCAAACCGAGACTGAAGGTAAACTGCTCAATAGGAACACAGATGACAATGAAATACTTAGTTTTAAAGTTTTGAGTTTAGGTAAATTAAAGCTGAAGTTTGATGTGCCTATATTGTCCCTTTCCTGGTTCCTTCCCACCCCCCAAAACATGCTAATGATATTTTTAAATAAAACCTTACTGCTTTGATTACATATCTCATTTTAGACCCAGTGATTTAATCACTGGGTCCCTGTGATTTTTCCCTGTGCTTCTCTGTGTAATGCAGGCAGATCATGGCTGATAGGAGGAGCCAGCAGGCTGCTGTATATAGCTTCCTGAAAACATCACTGTACCCTGCCTTAGTACTCATCTCAAAAGCCCCGATGCAAGTAGTAGGCTGGCTATTGGGATGAGTGATGCAAATATCAAAATGACTTGAAGGGTGGCTGTCAGGCTGGAGGAGTGGGCGTTGCTAGGCAGGCTGCATCTGCCACCCTAGGTAACACCCACCTGTGATGCTGATCCTCTATGATTGAAAGAACTTAAATCCAATGAATGAAAGGGGAGGGCCAGGGACAGTCAGGCTGGGAAAGAAAGGTCTATATTAGGGATGCACCCATACCGTTTTTTTGGTATTGAGTACGAGTACCGATATTTTGCTTCTGGTACTCACTGATACTGAGTAACGATACCGGTGCTTCCACTGATATGAAGTCGGCTTCCTGGGCAATAAGGAAGCCGGGGTGGCAGGTAATGACCTGCCGCCCGGCTTCCTGATTGCCTGGGAAGTCGGCTCCATGTTGTTTGGCCGGCTCGATTGTGAGTGCCTGGGAAACTGGCTTCCCAGGCAACCAGCATCAAGCCGGCTTCCCGTCCAATCAGGAGGCGGGCAGTGACCCGCCAAGCGGCTACCTGATTGACTGTGAAGCCGGCTCGATGCTGATTGGCCAGGAGCCAGCTTCCCAGAAGCCAGAAGGCAGGTCTGGCTTCCTGATTGACCGGGAAGCCGGCTCCATGTTCCCCTAGGGCACTACAGTTCTGGTATCGGGGAAGGTATCAGAGCATTTGGGCGAGTATGAGTACTCACCCAAATACTCGGTATCGGCACCGATACCAATACTAGTATCGGTACCGGTATCGGTGCATCCCTAGTCTATATGATGCTGGATGTCTTCCAGCCAGGAAATGAGGCGGGCTCTCTCTAATTTGCCGCAGCTTCTAATCCCTATTGTGAGAAGCTCTCAGTGTGCAGTGAAATCAGGCTAATCAATTCCAGTCCAGGAGAGGAGCCGCTACAATTGAGCAGGACGGAAGACAAGGCCGGAGTCCAGCTTGCAATATCAATTTTGGGTGGGCTGACCCTCTAATTGGTGTAGAGCTCCAATCTGTTGTATCAGCTTTTATATCGGCCACAGAATGTCCACCCTGAGCAACTATACCGAGCAAGAAGTCAATTCAACACACATCAAAGAATGTGGAATGTCTCAGGCTGGAAACTCCGCATAGAAAACCCTCGAAAGTGAATTCTTCCCATCTACTCTTTATTTGTTCATTAGATCGGGCACAGAAATTGATTTTTCATGTGGTCTCAGCCATCATACAGGTGTACAATACAGTTTTCAGCTTCACTTTCTTTCTATGAATAGTTAACAATGAATATATGTACATGGGGCTAGACTATC
>NW_017306273.1:4206319-4236015 GCF_000935625.1 Nanorana parkeri
GGGGGAGGGTGTGTGCCCTAGGCACCAGTGCGCCCGAGGCGGCTGCCTAGTTTGCCTAGTGGCCCTGCCTACCAAAAGATTTTCTCCATGGTTGAGATTCATCAGTTGTTGATCAACGTGCCCCCCCTCCCCCCCATGCCGGGGACCCAGGAAGCGCTGGTGACGGCTCTGTGCACAATGCCCCCTTTGACAAGCCAGGCCAGACTGTAAATAAAAGATAGACCGGCCGCATTGGCTGTGTCATTCCCGGAGATATGAGTGGCATTGCTGCAATGCACAAGGATCTTTCAAGGTTCCTGACACTGATAGGCTGCAAGGATCATCTAATCTACCTGTTTTTTTGGCAGCCGAGTATCAGCAACCCCAGATAACAGTGTGAGTGCTGAAGTCAGTATTGACCTATTTCCAGATACAGAGAAAGGATTTATTATCTTATAAAGAGGTTAATGCTGTTTGACCCAGGATGTCAATATCTCAAATGCTGCCTTCAAACAAAAAAAAAAATGGAGCAAAAGTCCCGGGAGGCCGGAGGTGTACAAGAGACTCATCATCTTTATGGAGCCTGAGAACAATATTGTCTCCTACTGAGATTAGTTCAAGTGCACCTGTCACAAACCCACCACTAGAATCCAAAAGAAAAGGGATCTTTTCTACATATACATGTAACAGAATTGTTACACTATATCCATGATCCAGATCAAACCAATTTACATTGCCCAACAAATGTTTGCCCAAGCACTAACAGTCATCATATTCCCAAATAGCTCTGACTCTCACAGATCAACTTCCCTGAACTTCCTGTTGAGTACAAGATCACAAGGGGCAGAGCCATCTCCAGCATCTGTCCAGCTATTAGCTTGGACAAGAGCGAATGTGGAGCAGGGTAGTGTCTTGTCTTGCTGTTCCTGTATATTCGTGGACACGCACAGCTTACTATAAGACACAAGGGTTTCCCTGCAAGGGAAAGGAGCCACCCTAAAACAGGATATCAGGACCAGTGCTCAGGGGACCAGCTGATTCTACAGGAAGCTAACACTTTACACAGCATCCCCCTGTACTCCTCTATAGTATGTTCCAGTATTTTTTTTTTCTTTTACCTTGTTCCTGTAGCAAGAGACAGCTTTTTTTTTACGACCTGTAACATCAGGCTGCAAACACTATTGACATAGGCACACCCCCAGAACCACATCTCCTTGTATCTGTCATAGACGGAGTTTTGTAGCCCATCAGGCTCTCTGAATTTCCCGGAAATAAGCTTTAACAAACGGTCATGCCCCCTCGTGTTTTGTGCTTTAATGTCCACAGGCAAAGGTGGATCCGTTGACTTATTACTGTGCAATACTAAGGATCCATCAAAGCAAAATAAAGCGGACTTGAAATGTTGGGTTCCTTAACCCCACTCGCTTGATTATGATTGATCTAAGGATTCAGTTCCTCAGAAGAGCCCCAGAAATCATGGCAGTGTCTTCAGCTCACCTTTGGCATCAAAGAGCAGACCTTAATGGGCTACATTTGATCCAGATGCCAATAGGCCGTAAATTAGAGCCAAGCTTTGTACCACTATAAAAGGCTTGGTTATACGGCGGGGTCAGGAGACTGCGGTCATGTGACGATGTCATACAGTAATCAGGTCACAGTGTGAGAGGAACATTTGGATACAACTGCGGATGGATGTCAACCGTGAATCAAGGAGCATGATTGTAATATAAAACATATTGTTCTCCTTCTTTCAGATTGGGTGACATTCTGGTTCTAGATCAGCAACCAAAACACGAATCCAGGAGGCTGCTCTCTTCGGATAGACACATCACGGTGACCATGTTGGTGTAAAAAATCCAATCAACATGTTTGCAATTGTACATACACACAGGAACAGTTGGATCTGCTCATTAAGCATTCTTGTCTGACTTTCTGGGGGATCAGTAGCTCTTCTGCTTTAAGTCACCTTGTGTTGTAGGAGGTGAAGAGGAACAAAAATGCCCAGCGGGGGGTCAGGGAGCAACAATAGTGCCCAGCGGGGGGGTTGGGAAAAATAAGAGTGTCCAGCAGGGGCTGGTGAGGGCTAGTAGTGTCCAGCAGGGGGTTGTGGAGGCACGTCCAGGGGGCAGGCTGGGCAGCACTACAGTGCCCAACAGGGGCTAGGGTGGAACAAAAGTGCCCAATTGGGTGTGGAGGGAACCATAGTGCTCAGCAGGATGTGGGGAGGGACAATAGTGCACAGTGGAGCTTGGGAGGAACAATAGTGCCCAGCGGGTCGAGGAGTAGCTGGGGAGGAACAATAGAGTCCAGCGGGGATCTGAGGAGAACAACAGTACCCAACAGGGGTTAGGTTGGAGAAAAAGTGCCCAGTTGGGAGTGGAGGGAACCATAGAGCTCAGTAGGAAGTGGGAAGGGAGAAATAGTGCCCAGTGGAAGTTTGGGAGGAACAATAGTGTCCAGCGTCCAGTGGGGGGGAACAATAGTGTCCAGCAGGGGGTGGGGGGAACAATTGTGCCCAGCTGGGAGGTGATGATCTACGTGGCCCTGTGGCTATTGTAGTGCCCATCACTCATTGTGGGCAAGAATTAAATTGGCTCTTGACCTCTGCACCAATAAAAATGCCTCTAAATTTCGGTGGCGGAGAAAAAGGTAATGTCTGGTGGCCCAGAGACCTGGCATGCAAACTGATTACCCGGATTATCCAGGCGAGCTCCGGAGAGTTTCCAGCTATTACTACGTAGACTCTGTCCACTAGGGTATCACAATGCCACATACGCTGCATAGAGCTAGAGTCCAGGGTTATGGGAAAACTGCCACAAGAAATGCCATACAATAATTGCCAGAGTGCATACAGACAGGAAGAGGCTGCAAAAAATCAAGGTGATATCAGAAAAATTTAAAATGTCATTTTGTAAAATAAAGCAATGAAAAAATCATCATCAGATTAGGGTTTACTTTAAAGCCTTTAAGACTGTGCCCTCATTGGAGAGAATCTGGTCACTTCCTGTCTCGGTGATCGCAAAGGAAGTGAGGGAAAATCTGCTTAATAATTAGAGAAACAACTATAAGACATGACAATGTTCCTAACTCTGCCCCCACCATCCAGAACCAAAAAAAATGGTTGGAGTTATGCTTTACAGCCCATCCCTTTTCAAGCCCTTGCTATGGACTGCACCGTGCTGTCAGTTACTTATTTACAAAGACACATCGGTGAATAGACACTTCTGACTTCCCTCGGCCATTAATCAATATTTGATCCCAGGCCCTTCCAGAGAAAAGTCAGCTGCACCTTTCTTTGGATAAGTCTCTGACACCTGGACACAATGAAGTAGACTGAAGGGTAAAAGTTGCTGAGCTGGATCAAAGCATTCAAAGCTACGAATGTTGTTTTAACTTGTTTAGTAGAATAATATAACGCATAATACAGCACGCAGGAACTTCAAATCAATATGCTTTGTGTTGATGCTAAAAGCCAGCAAACAGCGAAATACATACATATGTGCCCTGCAGCACTGGGGGTACCAGGTTCGAATCCTGGTCCAGACACTACCTGCATGGAGTTTGCATGTTTTCCATGTGCTTGTGTGGGGTTCTTCTGCCTTTGCTTCGAAGGCATGCTGGTAGGTCAATTGGCTCCTTTCTATATTGGCTCTGTATGTGTGCGCATGTAAGATAGGGACTTTAGGTTGTAAGCTCCTTGAGGGCAGGGACTAGGGTTGCCACCTTTTCTTCAAGTGAAACCTGAACGATCTAGCGCTGCACTTTTCTTTTTTAGAAAATATAGAGGAGAGAGCAAGGAGAGGCAGCCAGGAGAAAGAGCAAGAAGAGGCAGCCAGGGGAGGGAGTAAGGAGACCGGCTATAGAGGACTACAAGTTCCAGCAATACAGCAATACAAAATAAATAATAAAGTGACATATCTGTTGTTCCGGGGTGGCTCCCTGATGTCACAGGGTCTCAGGCGGCCTGTGCGGGCTCTCACCATGGCTTTACTGGCTCTCAGGTGGACTCTACGGGCTTTTAGATGAAATTTGGAGGCTCTCAGGTGGGCTGTGCAGGCTTTCAGGTGGGCTATGCGGGCTCTCAGATAGGCTATGTGGGCTTTCAAGTGGCTATGTGGGGTCTCAGGTGGGTATGTGGGCTATGCAGACTTTCAGGAGTGCTGTGCGGTGTCTCACAAGGGGTCTGGATACGGGCAGCGTGGAAGGAAGATGTAGGAGGAGATTGCGGACCCGTGCCTGTTTACATGCGCATGTGGCTTGCAGGAAGGCTGCCAAGGTCCCACGCTTGCTGGAGACCTTAGCAGTCTTCCTGTGAGCTGCGGGCCCGCACATCTCCTGTTCCATCTTCCTGACACCTGTCAAAAAATTGAAAGTATCCGGGTGTTAGCTGGCCTGAAACACGGACACAGGACTCAAAAACCGGACTGTCCAGGTGAATCAGGGACAGGTGGCAACCCTAGCAGGGACTGATGTCTATGTAAAGTGCTGTATAAATTATTGGCACTATATAGATAGCTCTAATAAAATTTCCCTTTTCAGGTGTTTGTTTTCCTGCTTCACCTGTCCTTAGGATTGCGAATGAGTCTAGGCTCACTATTGATTTAAGCTTCACACTGTTAAGGGGCAGTGAAAGAGGCAATTGATATGCATTTTAGCCACATATTTAATCTAGGTGAAGGGGGACCACCCTTCATTCTGCCATGGTTCCAACAGTCAAGGCTTCCTTTCCCCAAAGATCAAGTGGCCTTCATTCTCCCTCCACTTTCCTCTATGGAGCATGCCCTCTATCCCCTTTAAGCTTTCCCCCAATAGTTTGTACACCATATTCTACAAGAAGGGGATGGAGACTACGTATAAAGGGAGCAGGCAGAATGGACCAACTGTGCAAAAATGTACAAGAGAAAACTAGAAACAAACACATACGTTGTCTACTGATCTCCTCCTCTATTGTGTAATGTTTGCCCAACAACAGGTACACTTGGTAAGCTGCCTAATCACCGGCCAGGTTTAGCCTATCTTTTTCTGGCCTGTAGTGTTTGCCAGTGTCCTGGTACAGATGAATTATATCATTCCGATAGGGATAAAGGAAGTGTAGGCATTGCTGTAACGTGGCAAGGTCACTGAAGGAAGATCTGATGGAGAGAGATGAATGGCTCCATTATGGATATCTCGAGCTACGAGGAGATAGGGAGGAGATTAAGAAAAACCAACAAAAAGGAGAAGAATATGAAGGAGACTGATAGATAAGGGTCACCTCCCTTTCAATAGACTAAGTATAACTTTCAGTCCCACCAGCCATTTTGCCTACGGAATCTGGAAATCAATTTCTATAATTATCCCTCAGTTTTGTTATGGTACAGCAAACTGAACCCCGACTGATGAATACCGAGATAGATTTAGAACCTCAACCTGGAGCATCTGAATAACTAACACCAAACAGAATAAGCTGATTACTACCTAGAAGGCCTCACATTAGGCTTTCAGACGTTTTGTCCAGCTATGGCTGAATAAAGCTGAATTTCAAGCAGGTATAAAAGTATGACCGCCAACCCTACGGAGCTCCACAGGAGTCCAGAAGCCTGCCTGGCTCTAATATGCAATCAACAACTTTCAAAGTCCTGCTCCACATGCAAGATGGCTGCCTCCACATAGAGACAGTACAGAAAAAGGTACTGTAAGTCAGTAATAGGTAAATCTGCTACAGAGAGCCTATAGGTAATGCTGCTTACTATTCTTTTGCCCTCTGCTTGCTTTTTTAATTTTGGCCAAAGGTTCCACAGTACATGTTCTCTTTGAAAGATGAACACACAATGATAAGATTACTTGCATCAAATGAGCTCTTGCGTGTATATTAGGGATGCACTGATACTGGTTTTTCGGTATTGAGTACCGATACTCTGCTTTCATTATTTGTCGGTACTGAGTACCGATACGGGTGCTTCCGCTGGCATGGAGCCGGCTTCCCGAGCAATCTGATTGTCTGAGAAGCCAGCTCCATGTTGTCAGGCTGGCTTGATTGTGCTTTGCCGGGAAACAGGCTACCCAGCTAATCAGGAAGCCAGGAGGTGGGTCATTACGCGCCGCCCAGCTTCTTGATTGCACTGGAAGCTGGCTCCATGTTCCCCTTCCTCTGACCGGAAGTTCCAGTATCGGGGAAGGTATCGGAGCATTTGGGCGAGAACGATTACACGCCCAAATACTCGGTATCGGCACCAATACAGATACTAGTATCGGTATTCGTGCATCCCTAATGTATATATCTAAAAAATTTCAAAAATATTATACATTCCCTTTAAATTTGCTCTTTCTGTTAATTAAGAAGCTGGAACATCATTTACTTTAGCCCATCGTACAGTTTTCCATATTGTGTAATAATGTTAGAACCTTGGAAGAACCTTGCTAGAATTTGGATGGTAGATCTTTTCATCCGACGCCAAGAGGAACACAGAGCTTAGAGTCTCTCGCTGGCTGCTAAGCATTCCGTAGCATTAGTGAGAGTCCGCTCCTCTCTCTTTTCCGTACCCGGCTACCCGCTCTGAGACTGGCTGCCAGTGCCACTTCGCATCACATTCAAGCATCACACACACTGCCAGCCTCCAGAAGTTTTCATCTGAAAATGTTATTTTTCTTCCGCAGCAAACAGCTCGGAAGAAAAAACAAATAAGGACACGGAGTGAATAAAAGGCTCGCTCTGCAAGCCAATTACATAAAAAGCCGATTTGGGTGCAGCCAAAATTCCATCGATAGGAGCATGGAGGTAATAAAAAGATTTATTATATAAAATCAAAGACATCCTGGACGCGCTAGAGAAATTGGACATTCCTATCAACCTATCTTCGCAATTAACATATTTTTCCAAGTCAAAAATAAATGCGTTTTTCAGCGGACAAATTCAATAACACGATTTTCTGTGAAAGTTTGTCCCACCTTTCGCCTTAATCTGTTTTTCTTTTTGCGGTTGTCTTGTTATTTTGTATTATCTGAAGCCTTACCAGTCTGGCTTATTTTTATTTTTTTTCCTGTACGCCTGTTTTAGTTAATCCTCCTGTTTATTTTCTTACAGCCAAATATTTCGTTCTGAGCTCAAGCTACTCTAATGCAATTGTTATTGTCATTATATTTAGTCTTGTAGTTTTGTTGATTTACAGGGAACACTTTACCATTGAAAATGACACTTCACCGTTCACAATACCCTGAGGAACTAGCCATCTTAGAATGTTGACTGCGGCCCTAGAGTCAGTTTCCATCAAGATATCTGGCTGCTGGGCCACTTGTAGGCAAAACCATAAAGGAAGATTGAATATACTTACCTGTTCGGTGGCCCATGCTTTGAAGTGCCACCACTTTGCTGATTATACTTACCTTTCCGGTGGCCCATGCCTTGAAATGCCACCACTTTGCTACTTTTACTTACCTTTCTGGTGGCCCGTTCCTTCAAATGTTACCACTTCACTGCTTATACTTACTTTTCTGGTGGCCCATGCCTTGAAACTCCACCACTTTCCTGCTTTTACTTACCGTTCTGATGGCCCATGCCTTGAAACACCACCACTTCACTACTTATACTTACCTTTTCTGGTGGCCCATGCATTAAAACACCACCTCTCTGCTGCTTATACTTACCTTTCTAGTGGCCCGCTCCTCGAAATGCCACCACTTCACTGCTCCCCAGCCACTGCAAGTATTTCCATGCACTTCCATGTGTGGAATATTTGCTCCTCTATTGCAGCATAGTGTGGTTTCTCACACTGGCTTGTACGTCGCTACAGGACATACTAGTCGACTAGACGCAGCGTTTTTCAACCACTGTGCCGCGGCACACTAGTGTGCCGTGAGATATTTTCGGGTGTGCCGTCAATAAATCGAAAACCATTACAAGTGTCGAAAAAGCAGATATTCCATACAGTGCAGAATACTGACTGCAGCTGGGAAGCAGCAAAGCTGCAGCATTTTAGGGCACAGGTAAGGTAAGTATCTATTGTCGCTTGTTTTAGCAGGTATGGTTTTGCCTACAAGTGACGAGGTCACTTCATACTGTTAAGTGTCACCACACCAGGGCAAAATCACCAAGGGGCAACATACACATTACCTTATGGGCGTGCTCCTTTGTTGCCCATAACACTACAGACACTCATTTGCTAGTGTTGGTGGAATATTTGTGTACCAGCTTGCTGGTTTGGCCTGCAAGAGAGCCTCACCATGGGAGGAGGAAAGTGTTCTTCATGTGTTCCTTCCTCTGGCGAGCTGTCATCAACTTTACAATCGCTAGTGTGACAAAGTCCATAAATACACAACCCAATACTTGCCAACAGGTCCTACTTGAATAAAGTATTTTTCAATACTTTGACAGTAGTCAAAAGGGATATAAAACTATGAACACACAGCTGTGGGGAAACATCTTCTACGAGTTGACAAAGGAATTTACTTGTCTTTCATAGCCTATCCTCCTCCTAATCTCTATATCATAAGTGGGTTTTGTTCTATAGCCAAGCAGGGGAGAATCCAGGCAAGGATGATAATACTGCTTGGAATTTTACTGCAGCATAAGTAGAATTGTCAGCTAACAACAGGATGTTAGGCATGCATTGGGTTTTTGGCAGGGTCAACAGGTATTTTTCTGTACTTGCAGCATTTCTAAATAGAGAAAACATGGGGGAATAAGCATGTGTTGTCCACACATACACTTTAATGCTACCTAATATACAGCCACTAGTTAATACCCACTCGAAGGACTAATACTATTTTGGTGGATACTCAAAGGTCACTGGCTACCTTTAAATATCTGGGAGAGGGATTTTCTGGCTCTCAACCTTGCCCAACTAATGTCATGGCCATTATAAGTACAATATGGGTGTCTCAAACGTCCTGACAGGTTACCCGTGAAGGAAGATGATAAAAGATAAATGAGAAATCCAGCAGTTAGCGTGAGGCCTCTAGATGGGAGAAACCAGGAACCCAAGTGTAGACATTCCTATGGTCCCCAAGTGCTATAAAAACCCATCAACCACTTGGTCTGCATCCAACTGACCTATGCAGTTGGATGCAGTTGACATGGCTTATCCTTGCTTCACTACTTGAGGAGTCACTGATCCGGAACAAGCATGTGTGGGGCTCTAATGCTTCACCTGGCGTATGCTGGTCCGGGGTCAGTAACCAACTAAGGTGTAAGCCAACGATAGGGATAGAAGTCTGGGAATGTTCAGCCCCAATACCAAAGGCAGCTCTCTTATTTCTTACCCTGTAGCCCATATGAATATGGAACTTTAAAGTCCCCAAAACATGTTGGTGTGTCATCTTTGATATCTTTGGACTTCTTTGATTAAATAAATATATTTGCACTCCTATACCTTTGGTGTAGCACTCTTAATCTCTTTGCACTTTCCTGTTTACCTTTGAGTTGTACTTTTACAAAATTCAGTCATTTTAAAGTCACCTTACAAAAAGCCTTTCTTCCTTTGCATAGGAAATTACAGTATGCATGCAATAGTCAGATCCCATCCATTCTATTGGTTTACTGCAAAACAAAATCCAAGGTCACGTGCTGGCACAGAATATTTTTGAAGTGAATAGGCTTGACAGGAAGATAAAAGGGAAAAAAGTCTTCCCGAGTTTTTTCCTGCCAAACGCTCATGTTTTTCCTTCCGCAATTGGGTATAATGTGCCTTTTTTCCACGGCGTTCCTTTATTATTCCTTCAGCCTTTTAAATGGCGCGGTCTGACATGTGATGTTTAGCCTCCACAGGTGCATATTCAATAAGGCCGGGACCCGCAGCAATGTAGCATTACCGATACTTATGTGGGGTCAAGACGGGAGAGCCTGAAGCATTTTCACCCAGCCTGGAGTCCCAGAAATCACACCAGATATCTCATCAACATTCTATTCCGAGCATAAAAGAAAACACAGCCAATTAACGGTGACAAGGAAAATTAAGCTCGGTGCGAATTGACATTGTCCCCCTTGCTTCGTATCTAGTGCCAGGAAGCCATAAACAAATTTGTAGCTGGATCATTGTCTGCTGTGATATGACATTAAAAGTAAAATGAGATGCACTCACTTTAATATGGAGCTATTTACTTCCTGCCGACTTCATACAATACGCTCCTATTATGATTTTGATTGCTGCCCCCCCACCCCTCCCATCACTGCACAATCCAAAAGGCTCCATCCTTTCAGCTTTTAATTGTGTTCCACAGCACATTCTATATTCATCGATGCCCCCTTGCTGTCCCAGAGACTGTAAGATAAACCATCCGTATTGCAATAAATGTCTCACTAAGGCTATTGATGCTTTCATGGGGAAATTGATTATCTATTTGAGGGGCAGCCGGGTGGCTGATGGAAGGACGTTTATGCTTTAAAGAGCGCACAGGGATGCACTCCATGACAAAGTCTCTACAAAATCTGATTTTCTTTTTTTTTTCTAAAAGTGGCAAGCTATGATTATCATGAAAGGGAAAAGATCAAGAGGAAATCTAAAAGGTTACTGTGCAATTGTCCTAGGAATCCCATGCCATTGGTGTCTCGGAAGGAGGGTGGAGCGGTAATACAAAAATAAAAGTGAAAATGTAGGTAGAGAGAAAGGTTAGGGTGCCGTATTTTAGGCACTATGAAATTTTACAGTGAATGGGAGGTCTGTTGGGAAATGCCGGATTGCTTGAAGTGTATCATCATTGTTGAGTAATAACCCAGTAGATGCGGAATACCCGTCACCTATGTATACAGGGATGACACCTCGACTTTCTAATTCAATACTGATATTACCTTCTCCTAATACAATATAGAATCAGTAGTCATCAGATATAATTATGACATCGCCACATACAATACTGGCATCAACTGCTGCCATTAGAAGAAGGACACCGCTATTTCTTGTATATAAGTATTTATTCTGCTGCCATTAGAAGAAGGACACCGCTACTTCTTGTATATGAGTATTTATTCTGCTGCCATTAGAAGAACGACACCGCTACTTCTTGTATATGAGTATTCATTCTGTAAAATTCAAATATCACCTTCCAATACACGTATGACATCATCACTCCCCAAGGTACAAGCCTTATATCACCACTCTTCAAATACTAGTATTACATTGCTGTTTCCTAAATGCATGCCTGCTGAGAATCATAGTCTTAAAGCTGGCCAACATACTTATCCAATACAGTGAAAAACTGTGCCCGCTCCCTTGTAATACACAAAATAATGTATTTGGAAGAGCGATGCCACAGCTTCATTGGATTCAAAAAGCATATTTATAAGTCAACAGTAGACTGTGACCACCCAATAACTATGACTATAACACTACAGTATTTCCTAAACACCTATCTTCACCACAAGTTCCAGACAGTTGTCCGACTAGCCAAAGCGGAAAGCCTAAAGTGGAATCATTTACCACTAACAAAGTGAAAATCCTCCAATAAAGCTGGGACATTCTCAAAAGAAGAGGGAGAGAGGGTGGGTACTTTTCTAATAGCTGAACAGACTCCAAGAGGTCAATAATCCCATCCCTTATTCTATTTAAGGTGTATAAAGTTTCAAAAATTCAGTAGCCAATGGCAAATGTCCTTTCCCTCTTTATAGTAGTTACACTGGGTTTCCAGAGGAGGAGTGAAGTTTTACTTCATTTATGATATGCCATGCTTCCAGCAGTCAGGGCTCCCCTTCCTTAGGATCAAGGGATCGTCAAGCACACCACCCTCCAAATATGGCACCAGTACTGCCAAATATCACAGCTCCACAATTCCAAAGATAACATCACCACTGTTCAAACACAGTTCTGACATCATCATTCACCAAATACAATTCTGACCTCGGCACTCAAGCTACAATAATTAAACAATTTAAATTCCAAAATCAAGTATGACACCAACACTCTCCAGACATAAGTATGAAAACACCATGGCCCAAACACAAGTATGAGACTGCTAACAACCACATAAAAGTCTGCTGCCACCAGCCTCCAGACACAATACTAACACCCTCACTCTTCCAAATACATACTGTATATGATGTCCCCGCTCCACAAAATAGTAGTATGGTATCAGTACAATTTTGATATCAAAACTCCCTCTAAACTGGATAATGGAGCAGGAGCTTCTGGTGTGGGACTACTTGCAATTAGTGCAGAGATTCCCGGTGCAGGACAAGTTAAGTGTGCAGTAGTAATAGGGCTTAGGTGAGGTTAGAGTTAGGTTAGTATTGGGCTAATGTTAGGGCTCAGGTTACTATTAGGCTAATTTTATGGGTTAGGTTAGTATTAGGATAATATTATGGATTAGGTTAGTATTAGGGTAATGTTAGGGGTTAGGTTAGTATTAGGGTAATGTTAGGTGTTAGTTTAGTATTGGGGTAATGCTGTGGGTTAGGTTAGTATTAGGGTAATGTTAGGGGTTTGGTTAGTATTAGGGTAATGTTATTGGCTCAGGTTAGTATTAGGGTAATGTTAGGGGTTAGGTTAGTATTAGGCTAATATTAGAGGTTAGATTGAATGTTAGGATTAAGGTTTTTAGGGAATTAATGGCTCACCTTAGGGGTTAAAGTGTATTGGAAGAAATATTTTCTTAGTCTTGGATCGAGTCGGAAAGAGACCCTTTAAGGTTTTAATTAGTACCTTTGTCCCTGCTGGGCAGATTTGCCCTCTTAATTTTTCTTGGTGACTATTGTAATGGAGACAAAAACTGAGGGAAATTGAAGGAAATCCCAAAAAGTTGAGTGAGTTTTCACCAGTGCAAGAAGTCAGGGAACATCCTTTAATGGGGACACAAGTTAGGAATTGTGGTCATTTTGGAGAGTCTATCTCTCAGTTCCTGTTGTGCCACCAGGACAGGCAGATAAGGCATAACTTTCCGGCATGGCACAAACAGTAAAATAGGTTTTAACCCTTCCTTACTCTATCTAAAGCTTTTAGCTTAGTGTTGGGGTGAGGTTAAGTGTTAAGGGCTTGTGATAAGGGATGGTTATATGTTCAGTAGGGAGTTAACCTGTAAATAAATAAATCAAGGCAACTGGACTTGCTGTATTATTCTTGATTTCTTCTTCTCTTCTTGCTGGTCCTCCGACTAGCTTTCTCAATGCAGAATGAGAAATGTCTTCAAGAAAAATACAGCAAGTCCAGATTTATTTTTTACAGATATACAATGACCTAGAGAATGAGAACCTTCACAGATAGTAGGGAGTTACGTCTTAGGGCAATGTTTTACTATAGCTAACACATTTTTAGCTTCTAACACACTGGCCAGCTACATTATACACACTAGTCCTTAGCAGTGGAAGCTTTGTAATGAAAAACACCAGCACCAGGCTTTTGGGTGCTCTGAACATATACATCAAGTATAGAATCACCACTCTCCAAATGCACATATAACATCGCAGCTCTCCAGATATGACAGTGAAATCTGTGTTCCCATTCATCACAAAGGTGTTGAGTAGGGTTGCGGTCAGGACTCTGTGACGGCCACACGAGTCTTCCACACCAGACTCATGAAACCATGTCTTTATGGAGCTGGCTTTGTGCCCTGGGGCACAGTCATGGTGGAACAGAAAAGGGCCTTCACCAAACTTGCCACAAGGTTAGAAGTGCATAATTGTCTCAGATGTCTTTGTATGCTGAAGAATTAACAGCATCATTCACTGGAAACATCTGAAGCCAATTATTTGGAGGGGTGTCCACATACTTTTACCCATATAGAGCCTCAATGTCTACAAAAGCCTTGGATGGCTATGATGCAGGTGGTCTATTTCTAGCAGGTGAATCTGGCCCCAGCCCTAACAAATCTATCATCTGATTGGCTACTCTTGGTCACAGCCTGTTTGCTTTATTTTCTGTTTTCTTGCAAGCAAATTAACTTTCAATTCAGGAAATGAATGTTGAATCGCATGTGTGGCATGAACACGGGAGATGAACTTCGTCTCATCCCTGGCTCATTGTTAGCTCAAGATAAGGCAAATTACCATGTCAGCACTGTTCTCACCTATCTTCCCTTTAAAGATGGCAATTTTATTAGTCCCATGACTGTAAAATTTATCCTGTCCAATAATCTAATTAAATCACATCAATATTAATATCTCCTGAGTAGGAAAACAGGAATTGGTAACCAATTTATTGTAAAATACAAACATGACAGCTGACAGAGTGAAGTGAAGGTAACCTTGATTAAAGAGAGAGAGAAGGACAATATACCAGACGTAAAAGAGCAGTGAGATGAAAACATTTCTAAACCCAAGAACAAATATGTAATATAGTGCAGATTACCATTCTTTAGATGCAGTGGCTGCATTAGTTTTCCTTTTTTCAGGGATTGTTCCCCTTTATTTTTACCTGGTGACTTCCTTGGGTGACAACCCTCACTTGCCGTACTGAATCTAGGGATAGGCAGCGTTATCACCCCATGACAGGACTACAGCACACCATCTCATTTCCTCTTCTTTATAGCATGGGGATATTCTTGTTCTGGTCAGGGGCATCCCTATCCTTTTCACTGCCTTTAGCAGCTGGAGGTGGAAGGGGGTGTGGTGCTGGTGGTGCACGCTAAGGGCGGTGGGTGGTGGGCGGCGTCCCGTCCAGCTCCTAGCAACCAGTACCATCACTGGTTGCCAGGAGCTGGGCAGGTCGCCGGCCAGAGTGTCCTGCAGTGACGTCACTGGTTGCCAGGAGCTGGGCAGGATGCCGTCCAGAGCGTCCCACTCAGCTCCTGGCAACCAATAATGTCACTGGTTGCCAGGAGCTGGGCAGGATGCCAGCCAGAGTTTCCCGCTCTCCTCCTGGAAGCCTGTGATGTCACTGGTTGCCAGGAACTGAGAGGGACACCAGCCAGAGTGCCTCAGGTTGCTAAGAGCTGGGCAGGGAAATGCAAACTGGGATGCTCTGGCCAGAAAGGGGGCGGCAAGTACACTGCAAACATTGTGCATTGGGTCACAAGGCCATGCCGCAATGCCTGCCACCCCCTCCCCACGTGACCCAAAGAGATGCTGCCTGAGGCCACAGCCTCAATATAGGGACTGCCCTTCTTGTGACAACTCTAAAATGTTAGATTTCCCATTAACAACGGCCAACAGAATCGACAGAGGGGGTGAATCTTTCCAGCATAGAATACAAAAAAAAAAACCTGCCATCAAAAAACTAAAATGAAAAGTTTTGGCTGTTCCGTTTTATGTATCATACTCATACTTCTGATACTTATTTCACTCAGCAAACTTTTTCATGCAGTAAAAGATCTCCTGTAAACAAGGGATTATTTACTCAGAGACATAAAATGATCTGGACTGTCAGGCTCTCACATTTTAGTCTGTGGTAATCCAGGAGGCTTCATAAAAATGGCAGCCGGCCATGAGCCCTTGGCTCCCACCAGCAGAACAAGCAGGGACTCACTTGATAATGAGGAGAGAACTCGCTTGGCAGAAGAGCGAGATGAGCCAGAACTGAGCGGCTCTGAGAAAGTGGTACGGACGGGTACTTTACAGGCCCAAGCCAAAATTTGACAACATTGCGAGGTGATCTAACCTTGGACGCCGTCCCGGAGAGCGGGCCCCTCTGTCTCAGTTTATGTTATACGATTTATATTTCGTTCCACAATACGTAAAGTAAACTAATCTATGTCGCAGACAAAATCACGCTGCGGGGTTAGGGAAGATTTTCAACCGGAGAAATTATGTTTTTCTTATTTTTTTTCCCCTGGCTGGCCAATCGTCGAGGAACGTCACCGATAGAAGTCCCGTGCGTTAAGATAAAGCAACGTATATATCTTCCAAAGTAATTAGAAGGTTTAATGGATTTTTTTTTTCTTTTTGGCTTGGAAATTGATGGAAAAAAATAACTCGTCTCTGTTTTAGCAATAACAGTTTTTACAGCGACTCATTATAACGAGCGGGAAGAACTCTCTCTCTTGCTATCTGAGAAGAAAATACATTTTGAAGTTTTATTGTTTCAGTTTGACTTTGGCTCTGCGGCCATGTTGTTATGGCATGTCCATATATCTCCATATAATTTTGCCCGGCCCATGTCTTCCCAATGCCCCACCAGTTCTATACTAACGACATCCATTTCCACCACACCTTTTTGGACAGGCTTAACCTGGTCCAATCCAGTGCTGTCTAGCATTTGAGGGCTGAAGATCCAATTACGATAAAGGAGATAGGACTCGTTCACATAGACTGAGGGTTCACACACCCCCATGCTTTTCAGAGGCGGTTTAGAGGTGGTTCAGGGGTTCAGGGGTGTTTATGAGGTAATACCGAATGCCTGTTTTTCCCCCATCCCAAGTGGAATTTTACAATGCCGTGCCACATCCGCATTCCAAGTGCTTGGCACACAGTTGCAGAGCAGTTCTATTGACTTCTATGGATGTGTTTGGCGAGTTGCACCTCCTGCCAAGCGTGGCATGCTGTAAAAATTGCAGCAAAGCATCATGGTTGCAATCAGATGTATCCCTAGCTTTTCTATCGGTGTCTCTTGAGCCCTTGGCAACCATTGAAGTCATTGGTTGCCTGGAGCTTTGCAGGACGCTGTGGTGGTGTTGGTGGTGGGGTTGAGGTTACTCTCAGCGGCTCTGTCTGAAGTCACACCCAGCTCATTGATGGCACTGGTTGCCAGGAGCTTTGCAGGATGCTGATGTTATGTTTGGTGGTTGAATTGGGGTTGCTCTCAATGGCTCTCTCTGGCGTCACACCCGGCTCATTGATGTCACTGGTTTCCAGGAGCTCAGTGGGACACCAGTCAGAGTGTTTTGCTCAGCACCTGGCAACTGGTGACATCATTGAGGGGGGCGGGAAGCCTGGTAAAGCGTTACATGTTTGTAAGAGCTCTTAGCAACTTGGGATGCTGTTGCCGCGCCCCCCACACATCTTCCAATATCCAATGAGATGCCACGTGAGGCAAGCCTCAATATAGGGATGGCTCTGGTCGCGACTATATATACAATCCCAAGTAACAAAAAACAAAAACTATTGCCCACACCAATGGTCGTTGTTTCTTGGATTTTGGTATTGATGCAGTAGTTCTATACAGAATACCTGGCATGGACAAAGTAGCCGCTCCCTAGTGGTCGGGGCCAGTGCAATGCCATGCACGCGGTTCAACGTCACCGAAATGAACTTTCATCGCTCAGGGCTAAATTGAATCAGCAGTTTCTTTAGGTATTGAGAGTCTAAAGATCGCGTTTTGTGTGCAGGTCTATTTTTAGCAGGCACATTTATTGCTTTTTATTGATATAAATGATTTTTTTAGCGCAACAGGCAGGCTTGTCACAATAAAAAAAACTACCGTTTCTATTGGAAAGGGAAGTGGAAAAAATTAGATGCCTTCTACCCTACCTGGGTTCAGTGTTAAAGTGAACACAGGACTTAAAGCAGACCTAGTATGCATATTATTATTATTATTATTATTATTATTATTATTATTATTTGCATGCTTATTAAGTAAGGTGTATGTGTAACACTTACAGGTATTTATTACCTCTCACAGAAATTATACTCCCCCTGACAATGCCTTCATCTGCTTTTCTCTCCAGAAGGATTAGGATGGGTCCCATCTTTGTTCAGTCATCATCCAGGGTCACCATCTACTTCCTGGACTGAGATTTTGGTCTTGGAGGTGACACAGTCATGTAAATCCTGGTTCCTTCCTGTGCAGTTCTTGTGTTCACAAATGCCTGACACCGATCAGTATCTGCTGCAACCTCTTACCTTGTGTCCCCCTACCAAATTACAATGTGAGTCTGATCAGAGGGAAAGAGGAGACTAAAGAGGAACTCCACCCATATCTTTGATATAACAAAGACACCATTGGAAAAGTTTAGTAATGACAATCTACAAACAGATTCTTCTAGATAATTGTCAGCTTTTTATCCTTTGCATACCTTATTTTTCGTTTTCTCCCCATTCTCCTCACAACGGCCATTTTTTACTAAGGGCGGATTAATCCATCTCCCTTTACTTCCTGGAACTCCGGCACATGTGACTAGGGCATGTGACCATGCACATCATCTCAGGGGAGGAAAATGCCTTTCCCTGAGATCCCATGAGATTACAGATGAGATTTCCCAGCAGTGCTCTGCTGATGTAACCTTCCCAGGATGCAACACTTGGGCACAGATTACATTACTAACACCCAAGAGGTCCAGGAAGTGGAAAAACAATAATTGTAAGTAAAAGAAAAATATGTTTATTGAACTAATGAATGTAAGATGATTTCATATCTGCATGCAGAGCTGTATGCTGATGTGATTTTTAGTGAAAGGGGGTAAAGGTCTACCTAAGGGAAAGGCTTCCTACTGCCCGCAGCAGACTGATGACATCACCTCAGCTGAGGCACAGAGGAGAGTCCATGGTCGTTTTTTAAGTTTTACATTTTTAAATATATTGTTGCTGTGTATTGTGAGATGTCAGGAATTGATTGCAGACTTGTAAAGTTACTGACCGGTTCACTTTAAACAACAACATATCGCTGATATGTCACAGACGCCCTGGAAGAAGAAATCTTTAATAGCCGAGGTGGCCACAGGGCACAAGAGAAGGATGAGCCCAATGATCTGGTATTAGAATTCCTTTATGTCAATGATTACACCAGACACCAGCCGGCCCTGTCTGCGGAGAGTATTTACTGGACACCGGCATGTCATAGGAAGATCATTTTATCATCTTTTATCATCCCAGTCCTGAAACTTATAGACACATCAGGGTAATGTTTAACTTGGAGATAATGACAAAGATGAGACATTGAAAGGGAAACAACAGTATATTTTTAGACAATGATCATTTTCAGTTATCATCATGATTTTGCTACAATGGAGTCTTTGTGTTGCAATAACAATTCAGAAAGTTTGCCATTTCTTATAGTTAACTTAAAGGTGAACTCCGGTCTTCCCTCCAGTCTTGCACAGTTGTACCGGCTCCTCTCCTGGACTGAAATTGCTTGCTCTGATTCCACTGCACACTGCGAGCTTCTCACAATGTGCATTAGCAGCTGCAGCAAGTCAGATAGAGCCTGTCTCATTTCCTGGCTGGAGGACATGCAGCATTATCTAGCTGTTTCCTCCCCAGCCTGACTGTCTCCGGCCCTCCTCTTTCATTCATTGGGTTTCAGTTCTGTCAATCACAAAGGCTCAGCATCACATGCTGGTGTTATCTAGGGCAGCCAGAATGCAAATACAGTCTGCCTAGGAAACCAGCTCCCCCAGACTGACACCCACCCATCAAGGCATTTTGATATTTGCATAACTCCTCCCAAGAGCCAGCCCACTGCTTGCATCAGGGATCTTGAGAGGAGTATTGAGACAGGGTGCTGTGATGTTTTCAGGAAGCTACCGTGTTTCCCCGAAAGTAAGACCTACCCCGAAAGTAAGACCTAGCGCTATCTTTGGGGAAGCCACCCGCACGCACGAGCGGAGAAAAATATAAGACAGTGTCTTATTTTCGGGGAAACACGGTATGTACAGCACCCTGCAGACCTCTCCCACCATCCATGACCTGCCTGCATTGCATAGAAAACACGAAAACCCAGTGATGACATCAGTCGGTCTAAAATAAGGTAATGGAAGCACAACGTTTTCATTAGAATGTTGATAAGGGAAGACGGAGGAATCAGGGAAGGCAAAACACAAGCAGATTAATCTTCAACTTTGAGCGAGCCGATAAAGGTATCACTTAAACTCACGCATTTGCCTCAATGTAAGTTTAGCTGTAACTTTCACATGTTTGCATGCTTGCTGTCCTACATGTTCATAGCCGTGTAATACATACAAGTTCTCCCTCTTGTGACAGAACCGGTATATTGAGCCTTCAGTCTTCCTATAGAACAATGGCTGAGATAAAGTCAATGATTCACATAAAGAGTTTGTTGTTTTCATTCAGTCTGTGTAGACAAAAGCTGGTCATATGCTGGCAATTTTTAGCCAATTTTAACAACTTTTGAGCCACCAGGAATCGCAAATGTGATTCCAAGAAATCATCACCAACTTAGCAACCTACCGCCCAAAAATCTGACCAACTGCCAAAATTTGGTTGATTGTGAAGATGAAACTGAGGAATATATTGACAGCTACAATAGGAAGAAATCTTTACAATGAGACAACCGCCACCAAGTGTTCTGGTGTCAACTGTAACATTTTGGATTTCCCATCACTTTTTGTACTGGTGACGATGGTGACGGGGACAAAGAAAGAGAGTGAATCTGAGCATTTTCCCCCGTCCTGGCCGGGCCGCCCTGTGCCCCGGGCCTCATAGCAGCCGTCTGGGTCGCCATGGCTATAGTTCCACTACTGGCTCCTGCTCTCTAGCTCCCTCATCAACTCTTCACATGCTCACCTCTAGGACTTCTCTAGAGTCTTTCCCATCTTCTAGAACTCCCTACTCCAACCTGTCCGACTATCTCCTATTCTGTCTGGCTTTAGGCGATCCCTGAAAGTCCTCTCTTCAGGGAAGCCTAACCCACCTTTACCTAACTACTGAATTATTACACAGTGGCCATCTTTTGTATCACGTCTCTCCCCTCTTTCAGACTTTCAGATTGTAAGCCTTCATGGGCAGGGCCCTCCTTACTATCCTGTCTTGAATTGTATTTTCACTGTAATGTTTTCCTTATATTGTAAAGTGTTGCGCAAACTGTTGGCTCTATATAAATCCTGTATAATAATAATAATTCTCGAGTTCCAGCGCTACTGAATAAGAAATAATAACTTGACAGGGGTTCCAACCCTTCTAAACGCAAACCAAAACTACATTCAAACTTTGACCTATAAGCAAAAGAAGAGGGAGCAGGTGACGTGATGGAACTGCAGAATTGTGTTGTTACCCTCCTCATTCTTTGCCCAGCAGGAGTGGGTGGATCACAAGAGCCCGTCCAATACCCTACTAATCTTTTGGCAGGTAAATTAGGCCCAGTTTATGGGGCTTCAGCTCTGTATTTAGCGCTCTGACTGGCATTGCCTTTTAAAAGCTGAAAGTCTTTCTTCTCCGCGCTGCCGAGAAAACGAGGAAGACAAATAAGAACGTGATGGCGCTGCTGCTGGCAGGGCGGACAATGTACGTCTTGTGAGAATAATTTAGCAGTGTGGCCAGTCAATCTGCTTTCTGGGCCCGTTGCCCTGACCTGTTTAGTCTTGCTCTCCCTTCCTCTCGCAGTATGAAGCATTTCTATTCAATGACCTGACACTCTGCAGATTGAGACGTCGGGCCTGTCCAACCGCGGCACATTACAAAATTTTTTCTTTGGTTAATTGGAGTAAAAATATTTTCTATTTGGTCTTGATCTGTTGCCTGGATGGCTGGGTTACAGTACGGAGTTATAGCTGAATATGCAAATATTTAATGACATAGACATACATTACTACATCAATAGGTTAATTTCATTAACTTGTTTCTATAGCCGCATTTCTTTACTTCGGCATAATGTAGGAAGTGCTTAGGTCCAATTGGTCTCCTGTCCTGAAGACACAACAGGAAGTGAAAGGAAATCTCTATAAAGTGAGGGGAAATTTCCTCTTAGACCAAAGGTGGGCATCTCCGGCCCACCAGCTGTGCTTTATCTACAAATCCCAACATGCTCCTGCCTCTGGGAGTCATGTCTGTAATGGGCAGACGTGCAATGTCTCATGGGACTTGTAGTTCCACAACAGCTGGGGGGCTGGAGTTGCCCACCCTTATCTTAGACAGCTGCCACCAGAACAGGTAGATTAACCCTCACTGCCTGATGATGACTATAAAATGTCCTGCATCGGTAGCAAAGGTCACCAGGATGAATAGAGAGGGTGAGTCTCCACAATAGGGACTTGGAAAGCAATAAAATCTGACAGGGGATCTATCCCTCCTCACGTCACCCACTTTGATCCATACACTTTGATTTCGACTCCACCCAATGTTTTGGTTTTGGATAGAGTGGGGAAGGTTGGAACCTATGCCCTTCTCAACTGGTTCATCAGCTCGGTAAGTTGGGCGCCAAAGCTGAGCAAGGGCTCTTTCAATGCCCCAAACTGCAAACAATCCCAAAAAAAGGAGCAATCACATTATTACTATGCTGTACAAAGCCTGTGGAAAGAGCAGAGCTGTCGCAGAGGCCCAGCATGCTCAACCTACTAAAGGAAACTACAGAATGGGGCGGAGACAAGACCAGTCACCCTGCACAAGAAGAGAGCAGCAATGACCAGTCTTTATTACAGGAGGGGGAAGAGACAAGACCAGTCACCGCGCACAAGCAGAGAGAGCAGCAGTGAGCGGTCTTTATTACAGGAGGGGGCGGAGACAAGACCAGTCACCCTGTATAGCCAGGTACACTTAAGACATCCCCCGAAAATAAGACCTAGTGTCTTTTTTCGTGGAGAAAAAAATATAAGACTGTGTCTTATTTTCGGGGAAACACGGTATGTAGAAAATATTTGCTTATCCCCGTGTTCTGCTTTAAGTTCTCTGCTTAGCCAGTACAACTCAGCCCTGGTTGAGAAGGACAAAACAGACTTCACCACATTGTTACCCTTGAAGCAGCCGGTTCCTCTCTTATAAATATTTGCGATGATCCCGAAATCAGAACGATTGGTGGAGATAAAGATCTTTAAAGTCCAATAAATCTTTTCCAATTACCTTCTTTACCTCCCTCTACAACGTGACGACCTTAAGCCTTATTCTTTTTTTTTTTTTACACCAATGGCTTGTGCGAGTTTGTAAGAGGCCATTTAAGACGTGCACTCTAACCAGTTGCTAATAGGGGACCGAAGAACGTGCCTCCGCCGTACTGTACACGATAGCCATTAAGCAGGCACTTGCCTTTCTTTGTTAAAGAACTCCTGACCATCGCAGGCTCCTTGGCTCGGCTCCTTGCCGGTGATTTACAGCACTTAAAAACTGGTTAAGTCGCCTTATGCAGATGGGTTCTCACTGCGCGTTCTCGAAGGCTGCCGGGGAATGAAAAGGTTATCGGCCAAATTGGATTTATCAGTAATTGTATCAAGCTGGAAGTAACAATATGAGCCGTGGTACGTTTCTGTGGGCTCCTTGTCTCTTCGGAGAAAGGAACTGACAGCCGTAGCAAATAATTCTCTAGACTGATTTTTCTTCTGTCCTTTTTCTTGATGTCTTTATGTGAATATGAAGCTCCCGTGAAAGGATCTGAGTGACCCCAGCCGGAGAGGAAAAAAAAAGTGCTTAGAGAAGGACCCTGGGCTCCCTACAGAGTCATAGCCATGTTCTTCTGCAACCCACATCTTGGCTTCAACACAGGCTTCTGAAAGAAAGGACGCTTCTTCAATCTGATGGTCACAATAGGGTTTTTGTCACAAATAGGACGGGGAGAAAGAAAAAAAAAAAACCAAAGGAAGGAGGAAAGGGGGGGGGGGCAGATGCAAAACGAAAAAATGATTTATTGCACTGGTGTCCTCAGTGCCACTGGCATTTGGCTACCTTCCCAGAGCCCGACAGTGGTGGCAAAGGTGGGAGGTTTTCCTTCTCTGAACCGGCATCCTCAGTACTTGGTTAAAAAAAAAGAGATGTCATGGTGATTTCATAGAATAAAGGATTAAAACTATGGCAAGGCTTTTGTAAGAAAGTCATTATACAGTGAGTTTTGATTTATCAATTAAGGGACGGGATTAGGAACGAGGCGGGACAGGAACATGGAGGAGTGAATAAGTTCGAGTTCTTGACTTTCAACTTTCCTCCAGATCTGCTCAACAAGGCCGGAGATGGCGCTGAATGTGAAAGATTCTATATACAGTTCTGGAATGTTGAAGTCAATCTTTGCTTTGCCAATGCAGGGCAAAGTAACAGGTACACTTTAATGCCCGGAACCCTATCCAGCATATATTACCCATCCCAGGAGTGATAACTGACACTTCCAGGTTTAGTGGATCATGTGACTCCCCTTCCTCTGATATGTTGGCAATTGGCTTCTTAGGCACCAATGGTGTCACATGGAGGCACCAGAGATCTCCTATTATTAATTTCCAATGTTGTAAATGACCAGATTGTTCATTATGCTAAATCCCTTATAAACCCAAGTTGCCCCAAGAAAAGGAGGGGGTCCTGAGGCTGAGGTCCCTGTCTGGGATCCACAAAGCTTACACAGGACTTCTTCTACAGTAAACGGCAAAGGAGCCAAGGTAAAAGCTGCTTCAGTAGGTGCCTTTACAGTGAATCTGCCCATGACAGGCTTTTCCTATCATAGGCAAGCAGGGCTGGATTTACTCTCTCTGCTGCCCCAAGGCTTTGAGCATCACCGAGATCACTTGTCCAAAACAAGCGGAGGCTTCCCCGATGTACATTTAGCTCTGCTTGCCCAAAGTAGGGCTAAATGTAGAAAACAACTACTCACCTTGCGCCCAGAAATGCATGTCCCAGGCATCCGGAGATAGGAATTCCACATCCCTGCTGCCCATCTACTACCTGCTGCCCCAAGGCCGGGCCTTAGTTGGCCTTGTGTGATATCCAGCCCTGTGGGCATCTCCATCTTCTGATTTTGTTTTTGGATTTACCAGTCAAAAGAAAAAAAATATTTTTGCACTATGACATGATCCTTTTCTCAAACAATATCCTGCTTCTGTGTGTTCCAGTCCACATTTTAGCCACTGCACACAATGCAGCTCTATTCCCCAGCAAAGCCTCCACTATAAACCACTAGAGCTAAGAGCAGATTATTAGGAAAGTATAAACTTCAAGAAAAAACTCTACTGAAAGGAATACGAAGGCTGCCATGGGTGACCTGCTTCTATACTTCCTGGGCCACTGAAGTGGAACAAGCATCGGGATATCTGTAGTCACAACTTTCTACCTACATACTTGTTCCAGGTCAATGTCTGAGAAGGTCATTGAAGCCATTGGATCAGCATGAAGCCATGGAACTAGTATTTTCAGAAAGAGGAGGGATCAATAATCAGGGCATTCCCTGCCGGCAGCTGACCATTAAAAAAAAGGGCGGAATGCTTGTGCTGACATTATTGACCTTATATGGTCAATATTAGAAATATTATTAACCCAATATAGCCATGTGGCCATATAAGGTTAGTGATGTCACTGCATCCCACCCCTTTGCTTACATGTAGCTGTGGACAGGGAACTCCCCAGCTGCAGTTGATTGGGTGGCAGTGCAAAGAGCTTCCTTCTGATTTCAGAGGAGCTCCTTCTATATTCGGAGGAGCTCAGGTTCAGACCGGGTTCAGGCCGAACCTGAGCTCATCTCTAGTGATTGTTTACAAATCTCATTGAAGCTTCCAAGTTGGTCCTTTGGACCTTTTGCTAGTCACTTCTGCATTCCTGGAGGCCAATCAGAGAGTGAGAAATCTAGCGGGGATCCCCTGTTTAAATGAGGGCTAGCAGAACAAGGAATTGTGGGGTGATATTTTCTTTCCCTGTCAATCATAATCATGTGAGTCCTCCGGTAAGGAAGCAGCATACTTCCTTATCTGGTAGAGTTCTGATTATGCTAATCCCATACTCCCGGAGCTAACACCCAAATGTTGACAAAATTACCTAATTTTCCAATAAGGAAGCATCCTACTCTGTGTGTCATCCAAGTCTTATCTATGGCCACCTTTAAATGTCATGAGCTAGTAGTAAAGCTGAGGACATCTGAATATCTGGGTTATTATTCACTTTTACACTGTATGCACCGATACCGGTTTTCCGGTATCGATTACGAGTACCAATATTTTTTTTTTCCGGTACTCCACGATACCCAATACCGATACCAGTATAGTCCCATTAAGGAAGCTAGGCGGCATGTAATAACTCGACACCCAGCTTCCAGATTAGCCATCTCCATGCTCCCTCATCACCAGGGGACAAGAGAACATGAAGCCGGCATTCTGGCCAATCAGGAAGCCAGGGGGGCGGGTAATGACTCGCCGTCTGGCTTCCTGATTGGCCAGCTTCCCGACCAATCAGGAAGCTAGGCGACGAGTCATTACACATTGCCCGGCTTCCTGATTGGCCAGGAAGCCGTCTCCATGCTCCCTCGTCACCTGGTGATGAGGGAGCATGGAGATGGCTTCCCTGCTAATCGGGAAGCTGGCTGTCGAGTTATTACATGCCGCCTAGCTTCCTTAATGGGACTATACTGGTATCGGCAATGGGTATCGGCGAGTAGCGGTAAAAAAATATTGGAAAAAACGATATTTGTGCATACTGTGTAAAAGTGAATAATAACCCAGATATTCAGATATTCTCAGCTTTACTACAAGCTCACGACATTTAAAGGTGGCCACCAAGTGACCAGGGAGCATGAGCCGACTTCCCAGCCAATCAGAAAGCCAGGCAGCGTGTAAAGACTCGCTGGCCGGCTTTCTGATACTAGAAGTTTGGGTATCGGGCTAGGCATCAGAGCATTTGAGCGAGTACGAGTACTCGCCCAAATACGCTGTATCGACACCGATATCGGTGCATTCTTAATATATATATACTGCACATATGTATATACAGTATATGTATATTTATATATTATAGTAAACAAAAACTATATTAGGTACCTATGAGTGCACGTAGAGATGCTTGCACATACCAGGAGCTGCCTATTATTGAATGTCGAGTCGCTCTGATTGGTAGTGTTGAAGCTAGCCAGCCCCTTCCTGCCTCGTGCACATTCCTACTGGCCAGTGAGGCAGCCCATCATAGTAATCTGCCAATAAGAATCAGGATAAGGCAAGGTGGCTCAGTCATTTCTTGGACAATACCAGCAAGTCCTGTACCTTCGCCCACCAGAACATGGCGGGCCATTGAGTAGCTGCTCTACGTCCAATTCCTCCCCAAGCTATCCAGAGATACAAAAAGATACAAACAGATATAAAAATGGATACAGTTGCAATTTTTTTTTACCACTTCTTTCTATATTTGTGAATGTTGTCAACACTTCTTTCTATAAACCAAATTTCAGTGCGGTTCTTAAACAGAAATAAATGTTGTTTTTGCTCGGTGCCCCCATGACATATTCCCCTCATACAATATCCAAATACTTCGAGTGATGTTTTCCTACGGAACGCTTTTGGCTCCGTCAGGCCCGCTAACAGCCAAGGACATGTAAGGCCGTGTTCAGTATGGAAAGGAAAGCTCCCCCCCTCCAGATACGCCGGGCCGTCTGTCCTCAGACACATGTATGGATCTTCCACTCCCGAGTTTCCCATTGAAAGTATGCCGGGTATGTCATGTGAAAGCGATGGGCCAATCCATCAGCGCCGCAAATCAACATGGGAGCCAGACGGTTCTGCTTTGATAATAACGCCGAGTTGACAGTGGAAATTTAAATCTGCCCGACCTTACCGCGGCTGTGTGTTCCGTGTGCACTGATTGTACATATAGTACCCATCCGGATTCTGAAATGGCTGATTTCCGCCGGTCTTCCATAGTTATACCGGCTCCTCTCATGGACTGAAATCACTTATTCTGCTTTCTCTGCACACTGGGAGCTTCTCATAATCTGCATTAGAAGCTGCAGCAAGTCAGATAGGGCCCGCCTCATTTCCTGGCTGGGTGACATCCAGCATCATCTAGGTTTTTCCTCCCCAGCCTGACTGTCCCTGGCCCGCCCCTTTCATTCATTTCAGTTCTTTCAATCATGGAGTGGAGGCTCAGCGCCACATGTGGGTGTTACCTAGTGCAGTGTGCATGCAAGTGAAACATGCCTAGGAACACCCACTCCTCCAGACTGACACTCACCCATCAAGGCATTTGGATATTTGCATAACTCCTCCCACTGCTTGCATCAGGGCTGAGGGTTCTTGAGAGGAGTACTTATGCTTCCCTGTGCAATGCAGGCAGATGATGGCTGGTGGGAGGGGCCGGCAGGGTGCTATACCTAGCTTCCTGAAAACAACACAGCACTGGCCCCTCCCACCAACCATGATCTGCCTGCATTGAGAGGAGTACTTATGCTTCCCTGTGCAATGCAGGAGGATGATGGCTGGTGGGAGGGGCCGGCAGGGTGCTATACATAGCTTCCTGAAAACAACACAGCACTGGCCCCTCCCACTAACCATGATCTGCCTGCATTGTATAGAGAACCATAAAGAATCACAGGGACCCACCAGGTCCAAAATATGGTATGCAATGAGAACAGAAAGGTCCCAGAAACACAACAAGAAGTGAGAGGAAATCTCTCCAAAGCAAGGGGCGATTCCCCTCTTAGAAATCAATCACTGGAAACCGGCGTTCCCATTGAAAGATTTCCCTTCTTTTCCTGTTGTAGTGGTAACTGTGAACTTTCTCTCCGAGTGACAGCGATCTTCAGGACAAAGAGAGGTCTAAATCTCCCCAATGGGGACACAGAAAGCAATACAAATCTGACAGGTCCCTGTCAGAGTGGGGGGAAGAGGGGGGTGCGAGGTAGACATGTGCAATTCGTTTCGTTCCAAATCAAAATTCGGACAAATTTTCTGAAATTCTGAAACTTCCGAATCCCAATGTGTCCGAATCCGAATATCCGTTTCCGAATTTCGGATCCCGTCTAAATTTCGTTCAAAAACTAAATTGAATGGGACATGTGACTTTTCTGGCCAATCAGATGTGTTTTTCAGTTTAATGCATCGGAATGAGTCTGAACACGAATTTTCGTTATGGCAACATGGGAGCCATATATAGTGTATACATATAATGCTAAAGCTGAGGCTTCCAGACCCGAATGGCATTGAGGATCCGAATTTTCGAATTGCGTTGGGGAGCTCCTGAGTGCCGGGCGCCACGTCATTACACAGCGCCCAGCTTCCTGATTGGCCAGAAAGCCGGCTCCATGCTTACTCGTCACATAATGACGAGAAGCATGGGGACGGCTTCACTTGTGACGAGGGAGCATGGAGCCGCCTTCCCAGCCAATCAGGAAGCCGGGCAGTGTGTAATGACTCGCTGCCGGGAAGCCGGCTCCATGCTTACTCGTCACATAATGACGAGAAGCATGGGGACCTCTTCCCTGCTAATTGGGAGTCTTTACACGCCACCTGGCTTCCTGAATGGGACTTCCGGTACTCGGTACTGAAAACATAATATCGGTACTCGTACTCAATACCGAAATACCGGTATCGGTGCATCCCTAATTGCCACCCAAGGACATGACCTGTGTTGCTGGCCAGGGCCACCAGGTGAGAATAAAGGAAATGAAGCCTTAAAAAAAAGGAAACAAATGCAGCCGCCACATCCGAAGACTGGAAATGTATTTCATTTTCCTCCACTTTAAGCTCCTGCCCCCGGAAGAAGTTAACGTTTGAGGATTGCCAGTAAAAGCGCGGTGTCATCTGATTTGTTTGGTCTCTGACGGACAGACACCGCGTTTGTCCTCCCTCGTGATTCGGCATACGCGCCGCTTCAGCACAAAATACCTTCACTTCATTTTTCACCATCGGAAGATGCTGAAATATTTTCCCAGGCAAATATAAAAATCTCCTCATTGTGAGAAGTCCGGCTCCTTCACCCGACGTACTGTAAAGGTTAACGGGGGAACAAGCGACAAGGGCGGAGGGGACAAAGAGCGTCACATAGTTCACTTTCAATGCTTGTTTTCATAAATGAATAATGAATAATTTAAATTATCATTGTGTCCCCTCAGAGTGTTTCAAGGGAAAAATGCCTCTTCTCTTCACTCACTCTTCCTATGTCTCGCTCTCTCTCTTCTTTCTTTCTTTCTTTCTTTTTCATTCTTTCTTTCTCTCTCTCTCTCTCTTTCTTTCTTCCTCTGTCTTTCTCTTCTTCTGTCTCTCTTACTCTGTGTTTCTCCTTCTCTCTCTCTCTCTCTTCATCTGTGTTTCTCTTTCTCTCTCTCTTC
>NW_017306273.1:4236059-4236607 GCF_000935625.1 Nanorana parkeri
TCTGTGTGCCCCCCCACCCTCTCTTCTCTCTCTCTCTCACTCTCTCTTCCTCTCTTTCTCTTTCTCTCTATTTCTCTCCCTCTCTCTCTCTCCCTCTCTCTTGTCCTCTGTGTGTCCCCCTCCCTCTCTTCTCTCTCTCTCACACTTCCTCTTCCTCTCTTTCTCTTTCTCTCACCTCTCTCTCTCTCGTTCTTCTCTCTTCTCGATTCTTTTCATTTTAGTCCCATCCCTTTTATGTGTTGTATAGGCTGTTTTCTTGCCATCTGATTCAGTTTTTTGGAACAATGGGGACATATCAGGGTTGAGGGGGCAGAGGAAGAATACCGCTCTTGTTGTACACTCAGCCACTTGACATTGATTAATGAGGGTGCGGACATGGGCTGAATCTGTGAGAGAGAGAGAAGGGAAATGAGAGGAGCCGGGTGCACTGTAGGGAGGAGACCGGGGAAATGATAAAGGCAAGGCCATGTCGGTGCCACTTTCCACACATTAAAAAAAGTTCACGTTTGTATCTCTGTTATGCCTGAGGGCAGCCATGGGTACAAAAG
>NW_017306273.1:4236651-4237272 GCF_000935625.1 Nanorana parkeri
ATTTTGTCAGCGTACTTATTTTGTGGAGCCCCTGTGTAAATTCATACTTTTTCTGGCCACTGTAGTTATTGACTTATTTGTTTTGATCAGTGCATTTTATTTACCTCTTTTTGTATTCTATTGTAGTCATGATTTCTTTTTCCTGTATCATGTTTATAATTTTTGTTATGTTAAAATTTTACATTTAAAACATTTTTAGCACATTTTATTTGTGTTCCTTCTATTTTAATAATATATACTCAATATTATTATTATTATTAGTAGTAGTAGTAGCAGTAGTAGTAGTAGTAGTAGTGTTGTTATTATTGTTATTGTTGTTATTATTATTAGTAGTAGTGTTGTTGTTATTGTTGTTGTTATTATTATTATTATCATTATAAATATTATTGTTATCAGTTACAATAGCCCTTTTAAAACCCAACACCTGTCCAGCATAATAAAAAAAAAGATAGAGTAATTCTGCCCAGTTTATCATGGTGCCCTATGCATGTGCCTAGTTGGCCTGTATAGGACATTTTGTTTTGAGAAAATGTTTACTTATATTTAAAGCTGCAACATCTACTGATCATTACATTTTTGACCTTAATGAACCTTTTGTTAAGAGTTAACAATCTATTTTCT
>NW_017306273.1:4237427-4239598 GCF_000935625.1 Nanorana parkeri
GAAGGAAACAGCGAAGCTTCCGTCCAATTTGCTCTTTTTGGCATTGTGAAAGCTGGCCGGCTTCCCAGTATATCTCTTTGACATTGCATGAGGTCAATTGCAGAACAGTCCTTTAGTGGCTCTGATGGGTGTTCATGAGAAAGTGAATGGAGTGCAAATTAACCAAACTTGTCAAAAGCTTTCTTTTCTTTTTTCTTTTTTTTTTTGTTCTTTTTTCCTTTCTTTTTTTTTTCTTTCTTTCTTTTTTTTTCTCTCTTTTTTTTTCCTCCAAAACTGTCACTCCGAAACTGTCAGCCGGCAGACAACAAAATGTGAATTAACCTCATTTGAGCTTCGTGATGTATTGGAAGCTAATTTCATTAAAAATGTTTAACCCCGTCCTGGCTGTAAGAATCACTTTGCAGGAGGGAGACTTTCTTATTGCAAAGTGTAGCTTTCGTTCCTCTGGCTCCCTGATCTTGGTGGAACTTGTTGCACTCTATTATTTGTTATTATATATATATACCCCACCATGTAAATCTCATGTCATTGACAAACTAATTTCATTTTTTTTAAAAGTCTGCAGCCCTCATTAAAATGAGTTATCCTGCCATTATGGTCCTTGTTCAGGCACTTCCTGTTATTGGGTGACAACGCTTTGTTCCAGTTTTGCCTACTGTTCTCCTATGTAGTCACAGTCTCTGGGCGGGTTTCCTGATAGTGACAATAGTGCAGCCTTTCCTGACCTTTTTTTTTTTTTAGTCACGGCACCCTTTCAAAATATGCAAGATCTCAAGGCACTCCAGTCTATATTGTAATAGATTTTAAGGGGGACCCCACGCAAAAACGGACAAAAGAGTGGGTTTCCCCCTTCACATTGAAGTGGCCCCTTCAAATTAAGATTTCCCCTTCACATCAGAGTCCCCCCTTCACATCAGAGGACCCCCTTTCACTCAGAGTCCCCTTTCACTCAGAGTCCCCTTTCACTCAGAGTCCCCTTTCACTCAGAGTCCCCTTTCACTCAGAGTCCCCTTTCACTCAGAGTCCCCTTTCACTCAGAGTCCCCTTTCACTCAGAGTCCCCCTTTCACACAGAGTCCCCCCTTCACATCAGAAGCCTCCTTTTCACATCAGAACCCCGCTTTTACATCAGAGCCCCCCCTTCACATCAAAAGTCCCCATTTCACTCAGAGTCCCCACTTTCGCATCAGGAGCCCCCTTCAAATCAGAGTCCCCTCTTTCACATCAGAGTCCCTCTTCACATCAGAGGCCCCCCATCACATCAGAAGCCCCCCTTTCACATCAGAGTCTCCCCTTCACATCAGAAGCCCCCCTTCACATCAGAAGCCCCCCTTTCACATCAGAAGCCCCCTTCACCTCAAACTTCATTCCCCCTTCACATCACAGTCCCACTACCACAAAATATTGAGGCACCTCGAGGAAGCCAGAAGGCACACCAGGGTACCAAGGCACATTGATTGAGAACGGCTGCTAGAGTGGACCGTGCCTATATACTGTACACTGGCACGATAAGGGCAAGGACAGGGGCGACAACACAAGAGAACAATTGGGGGACAGGGACAGAGCGTTGTCACCCTGTTAGAGAAAGTGATTGAATTGGGATCTTCATGGCAGGATGACCAGATATTATTTTACTGAAAGCTGCAGATCTAAAATTGCTTTAACATGTTATAGTGCCTATGGGAAATTAGAAATTGGTTTTACATATACTGTAAATGATATTTAAGTCCACCCCCTAAAAATAAATAAATAAATAAGCCGTCCTATGACTTAAAGTTTTTTAAATATTGTACCGGAGTTTTTCATAAATCCCATGTACCACGGTGCCGCTGAATGCCACGTTCCCCCAAAACACTGAAAGGAATTCTTTCTCAATCTGACCAAATTTAAATTACCATAATCACCAATCGAGTGTTTCTGCATCAACCTCAACCGGCACCGGCAATACAGTGACACTTGAATTAATTATACTGTTAATTTGCATGAACTCTCCTTCCACCATGTTATTAATGTCATTATTCATTAAAGGGGGCGTCACAATGTGGGCACCGGCAATCAACAAGTGAACAAAACAGAGGTAAATATAAATAGACGGCTACCGTTATGTGATCATGGCAGATTTGCAGCGTCCGCGTAGCTTTATTCAGTAAAATAGAACAAAAATCCTAATAA
>NW_017306273.1:4239679-4240419 GCF_000935625.1 Nanorana parkeri
GGTTTTAAAGTGAAAAACCCCCCAAAAAACAACTTTGCAGCAAAAAAAACAGCAAAATGTATTGCAAAAAAAACAGCCTTTGAGCCCATTCATCCCACATGTAGCGACCAATGTTTACCGCACTGCCTCTGCGCAGGTCACTACTGGAGCAAACAGAATTTATTGTTTTGCTGCAAAATAATAAAGTATAAAATCATCATACAAATGATTGTGGGGGGGTTGTGCAGATTATCCAGTTTTAATATAGAGATTTCCCCTGACTTCTTTCCCTGTGACACCCTCACAACAAATGGGATGGGGCAGTTGTCATCAGAACAGGTACATACAGACAGCAAAAAAAAAATCTGAAATATTCTAACCCTTTTTTGCTGTACTAAAATGTGTCCTCACTGTATGGATCCCCTATCACTTCCTGTCCAGACAGGAAGTGAGCAAAAATCTCCCTAACAGGAACACAGTAATAAAAAATCTGGCAAAGGTTCTAACCCAGGGGTAGCAAACCTCCAGGCCTCCAGCTGTGGTGGAACTACGAATCCCATGAGGCATTGCAAGAAAAATAAAAGGCGGCATTGAAACACGAGGTAATGTCACAGCTACTGTAACCTCTGCCCCACTAATAACGCGCAGCACAGCAACGTGTCACTCCTCTCGCCCCTCAACCTGGGTCCGCACATAGAGCATACGCCATGAGGGACCGCCATGTGTGACAGAATTATTGATGATGTTTATATCAGCACAGA
>NW_017306273.1:4240483-4279298 GCF_000935625.1 Nanorana parkeri
AACTATTCCGCGGCTCACGCGTACGGATTTTGGAGGAACTCTTAGATAAACACGGTTTGTGTGCAGAGGAATTCATTACAGGGGGCTATGAGTCACTGGAGTCATAGGGAACACATTTTCGGGGATGAAATTGCCACACGTGATGCATTTAACAAAATCATACATCAGACTCTAACTGAAGCGTGTCATAAAAGGGGGCGGGACAGCTTGTGTCGTTAGAAAAAACAGAATGAGTAACTCCAGCTGAGCAGCCGCGGGAAGGCCAAATATGTTTTTTTTTATGTAATAGGATGTCTAAAGATCTGTTCTCCCTTTTTGAGAACAAAGGGAGGGAGGCAACTAAGCGCTGATAAGGGACTCACACCTGTCCATTCTGATGGGCTTTCATGAGCACTGTTTGAAGGAACACACCCAACTGCCTTTTAAGAAGCCAACGGACTAGTGGTGACAGTCACCCATTTGGGTTGAATTGGGTAACAATCTTTACCTATCACCGATCCTGTTGTTGGCACACTTGCAGTCCAATACCAGGACCTCAGAGGCCATTAGAGGCTGGGGCATATGGCAGTTGAATAACAGCGAAATTGACTTGGGTTAGGGTTTTATCTTGAGTTGGCAAGAAGCTCGGGGCCCAGTAAACAGCTTGGATCTTGGATTCAGGTCTTCGCTCGATACAAAGAAACTGAAGACACGCCTAACAGGCTTGTAAGAAACCAATAGTCTAGAGATAAAAACCACCCATTTGGGTTGAATTGACAATTTTATATGTCTGTTAGAAGCCACCAATCCTGCCGCTGTCAGTGTGGAAGTCCAATACCAGAACCTCGGTGGCCATTGGTGGTTCTGGAATTTGACAGCTGAAAAATCGGGAATGTAAGTTAGCACTGGAAGGGTTGGGGCTCTAACTTGAGTTGACGAGAAGCTGGGACCCAGTAATCAGCTTGGCTCTACCATCCAGGTCCTCGCCTGTCCAATGAAACTGGGTCCATTTTGGCACACTTGGTTCACTTTAAGAATGTAAAGCTTAACTTAGCTGAAGGGGACAAAATATCCTGAAACCTTCATAAAATAAGAACCAACACCCTACCCACCTCCTTCAGCCACATTTAGATATCACACAACCTAATGCATATCTCAATGATGACCTTTATTGATGTCATTGCCCTTATATGGCCATATGACATTGACCTCCTATGGCCATATAAGATCAATGATGTCACCAGCATCCCATCCTAATGTTTACGTGGGACTGCAGTGCTGGGAATACCCCGGCCACAGCTGATTGGGCGCGCACTGACTCTTAACTTTTGGGTTTGGATGAGTTCAGGTGGGCCCAAAAGAAAAGGCCAGGTGCAGAAATCATTCAAGGTGAACACCTGTTTTAGGTGTCTAAAATGTGACTCCCCCTCATTTTGGCAATACTTACTCTCACTTCCTGTTGTGTTTTAAGGACCTGAAACCCTGACAGGTCTGCAAAAAGCAGACCTGTCAGGGGTTCTAGTTCTTTCATACTCCAAAATAAGGGGAAAAAAATCACCCTTTGTAAACCCTTGGGATTGGTGATGGTCCCTCTAGGCCTATTGCATTAGGCATTGGCCAATGAGTGCCCTACAGTGAGTACGGCTATGCTTTTTTTTGCCAAAACAACAGGTGCCCTTTAGTCTGCCCCTTTCAAGGAGGCCGTTGACCTCGCAGATCACATCTTCATTTTAGAAAAGCTTTTCAAGTCAGTTCAATTAAAATAATCCGGCGAGATGATGCAACTGGAAAAGACACCGGAGAATTATCTGATGTTTCACAAGTGCGCGTTCCTGACTCTACTGTACGGCTCTCATCTGCTGTCGGATCGCGAAGGACGCTTTTCGCATTAGCATGAAAGGGCGTGAGAGCCAGAAGTCTCGGCACTACCCAGAAGATACCCCGACCTGCTGACCTACAGAACGGCTAAATGAAGTTTAATAGCGTGAATTCTTGAAATTCAGGACATAATCCGAGCTCTTGGTATCTTTGATGATAATGATTACCATGGGAAGTCAGAGACAGTTATTTCAGCCTAATTAGCCAAGATGTCCTGGGAGGACATGGTGCATAGTGTGCTCGCAAATCCCATGGTACCAGAAAAGTGCTTATGTGAAAGTATCTTTTTTTTCGTATTAGCCGAGTCCTCCTAGAAAGGATATTTGTTGTTCCTGTGTGTTAAAGAGAAACTATGGGTTTTCTTCACTTAGTGCTCAATTTGGAGCATTTGTATTTGAGGTTTACTCAGACAATACCTACATTCAGCGCCATGTCTACATACTCCCATACCTACATTCAGCCCCATGCCTACATTCAGCCCCATGCCTACATTCAGCCCCATGCCTACATACTCCCATACCTACATTCAGCCCCATGCCTACATACTCCCATACCTACATTCAGCCCCATACCTACATACTCCCATACCTACATTCAGCCCAATGCCTACATACTCCCATACCTACATTCAACCCCATGCCTACATACTCCCATACCTACATTCAACCCCATGCCTACATACTCCCATACCTACATTCAACCCCATGCCTACATGCTCCCATACCTACATTCAGCCCCATGTCTACATACTCCCATACCTACATTCAGCCCCATGTCTACATACTCCCATACCTACATTCAGCCCCATGCCTATATACTCCCATACCTACATTCAGCCCCATACCTACATACTCCCATACCTACATTCAGCCCAATGCCTACATACTCCCATACCTACATTCAACCCCATGCCTACATACTCCCATACCTACATTCAACCCCATGCCTACATACTCCCATACCTACATTCAACCCCATGCCTACATGCTCCCATACCTACATTCAGCCCCATGTCTACATACTCCCATACCTACATTCAGCCCCATGTCTACATACTCCCATACCTACATTCAGCCCCATGCCTATATACTCCCATACCTACATTCAGCCCCATGCCTACATACTCCCATACCTACATTCAGCCCCATGTCTACATACTCCCATACCTACATTCAGCCCCATGTCTACATACTCCCATACCTACATTCAGCCCCATGCCTATATACTCCCATACCTACATTCAGCCTCATACCTACATACTCCCATACCTACATTCAGCCCCATGTCTACATACTCCTATACCTACATTCAGCCCCATGTCTACATACTCCCATACCTACATTCAGCCCCATGTCTACATACTCCCATGTCTACATTAATCCCCATGCCTACATACTCCCATACCTGCATTCAGCCCCATGTCTACATACTTCTATGTGTACATACTCCCACTACATTCTGCCCCATCCCTACATCCTCCCATGCTTACATTCAGCCCCATGCCTACATCCTCTCATGCTTACGTTCAGCCCCATGCCTACATCTTCCCATGCTTACATTTAGCCCCATGCCTACATCCCATCATGCTTACGTTCAGCCCCATGCCTACATACTCCCATGCCTACATTCAGCCCCATGCCTACATACTCCCATGCCTACATTCAGCCCCATGCCTACATACTCCCATGCCTACATTCAGCCCCATGCCTACATACTCCCATGCCTACATTCAGCTCCATGTCCACAAACTCATATGCCTTTACTTAGCCCCACACCTACTGTACATCGCCTGCCTGCCTACATGCAGTCCCATTCACTGGCAATCATACACATTTCTCGGGTATCTACAAGGATCCAGGTAGTGTGTTCAGACTTGTGATGTGCCCAAATGTACCTTTTGTTAGGTGTAGATTGTGCGACATACTTTACTTCTTGTTCCAGAGATACAACAGGAAGAGAGAGGTAATCCCTCCAAAATAAGTAAATTTCCTCTTCTTGTCAGGGGACCGGGTGTCCCTATTGGAAGATTTCCCCTTACCTCCTGTACCGGTAACAACTGCAAAAATGTTTTTCAACACTTTGTGTCGCAGTGACGGTAGTCTGCAGGACAAACTGTGTCTTCCCAGGGGCGACACAGACAGGACAAAAAAGTTCCAAGGAAGAATACACATGGCTTTTGTATTTAGACAATATTTGCTTATCTCGGAGTTCAGCTTTAACCCTATCTGTTCTTTGCGTCTTGCGCTCTTGAAGGTCAACTGCAAGAATGGAGATCTTCGCGTCCATCGCCATGATCACTTTGATCACCACAGTGGTGGCTTAACTGCTTTTCCGACTCACTTCACTTTCCAAGTAGAAAAGAAGCCCGGTCAGTAATAGCCATTTACAGCTTACAGAAGGTGCCCGCTGAAGAACAGAGCCCGGGCCAAGCCTCCTAATCCTCCTGTTCATTCATGGCCTCCGGAATGTCCTTTCTGACCACTGCTGGGGGCCGGAGCTGAAACCAAGAACGGGGAGGAGGAAGAGGACTCAGCCAGGGAAAGGTGAAGGTTTATCAGTCCGCAGCTGTGACAGACAATAGCCTCAATGGTGGCTGTTCCTGAACTTGGCAACTACTCAGCCTTAATGTACAGAGAATGCTGCCAATGGAACGAGTAAATGGTAAAGAGTATTCTCAGTGGGCACACAGTCTCGGTAAGGTTTGCTTTAAAAAAGACCATGTCATCAGACCATTGATTTCAACAACAATCTTCTCATAAGAATATGGGGCTGATTTATAAAATGCCCGCCCAGAGAATAGCTGGACAATTGCCATTGGCAGGGCATTACTGCCACTAGATGGAGCTGAGGAGCATAGGAATTTCCTGTGCTCCTTGGCTCCATCTAGTGGCTGTTTTGCTGTCCGGACGTCATTCGCCCAGGGCTCTTTATAAATCAGCCCCTTGATGTGCATCTAACATATTCTATGCATGTTATTTACCAAAAGCCCTGAGATTTCTGCTGGGTGCTGCCATCTTGGATGTGATGTTAGCAGCCCTGCAGACACACAGCTGTCACTCAAGTGACACTCTATACTAGTATTCCTCTTCGCTCCAACCCCAGATCCTATATATAAGGTTACACAGTGAGTGGAGGACTTAGAGGAGCTGGGCCGGTATAGGCAAAATAAGACACTCCCAGAATAGAAGAGGGCTATGAGCTGCAAGTAGGGAAGGGGCTGTGCTAGGGAACGGACACTTTCTGGAGTGTCATTTTCCTAGCAAGTTGACAGACACCTTGCAAGTGGAGATGAGCTTTAGGTTCGATTTGACCATAAGTTCAACCCAAACCCAAGTTGTTAGCTGTTCACTGAATGGGTTGGTCACAGGGCAGTCAGTGCTCACCTTTCTCACCCTCTGTTCCTGGTGTAGGATGTCTCTCAGCATCCTCACGTTTAATGCAAGTCAATAGATCTGCATATGACGTAATGATGTCAGAAGAGGCAGCATTGACCAGACTAGCAGCCCAGCAGGACTGAGGATCAGATGAGTATATCTGCGATCCTTAAACAAAACAAGCTCTTAACCCTTGCAGTTGGGGGATTGCGGGGGGGCTTGCACTACTGCAAGGGTACATTTTTAAATTCCTGGAGTTTTTCTTTAAGTTGATGACAGGTTCTCTTTAAGGGTGCATTCTGAGTGCAGCAGTGTCTCCTGAATGGCGATACCTGACCTTACTTGTTACCCCGGGTTAACCTTTACATAGAGTCCACCGGGCTTTGCTGATTCAGGGTTTGCACGCGTCTATTTTTACCTCGGGCACCGGCTGAGCCCATGAAACGAGCCTCTGTGGTCTCATCCGTCTCATCGTTCCTGCTGGCTGGACGTGTTTGCACAGCAGGGAACCCTGTGGCTTGTGTGCAGAAACGTCCTTTCCTGCGCATAGCAGAAGCCTTGCCTTTATTTGCACATCCCACTCCAGCGTGCATGCCTGGGTTCAGTGCAAACACATTAAACATTTCACCCATCATCATCATCCTTGTGAAACTTCATTCAATGATCCAGCGGCCACCGAGCCAGCTGTGTGCTCCGCCGTTCCAGCATCTGCTTATATTACAGAGAGAGACCAAGGAGCATGGGACCTAGCTCTTAGTTATTAAAGAGAACCTGTCCGTGTTAAAAGAAAAACAATGTAGCATTATGTAAGAAAACACGATACATACTTACCTTTCTGGCGGCCAGCGAGTAAAATGTTAACTCTTCGTCGTCGCTGCTATCCGACACTTCCAGGTGTGTCGGATAGGAAGCCCCCTTTGCTGTGGTTTCTCAGCTGGACATAGTATTGAAGTAGGGTGGTCAATTTGTTGCCAAAAGATGCAGCAAGCAGGATTTGTTATAAAATGCAATCCACTGACATGAAGAGCTTCATATATTATAATGGTAAGTAGTTTTTATGCGTTATTAGCATGCTGTGATCCTGCATTGCAATGCACATAAAAGACCATGGCGTGATCCGGCCCCTAAAGTGGTGGTGGGGGGTAGCTTTAGGGATGTGGGGTGGGCACTGGGAGGGGGGAAAGTGGAGTTTACCTTTTGGACTAAGTCTAATGTCACACCCATATTTAAGGAATAACATGAACCTTGGACTTATTGCCCAGCTGCCCACCCTCAAACTGCCCCACCCCTCTTACCAGAATCGTGGGGTTCCTCTCCCTGCAGGATCCTGTTTACTTTGAGCAGAGTAGTATGTGAACAGAACCCACAAAGCCACGGCCATTCATTCACAGATCCATTCACAAGTACCTGCAAATGAAAAGTCTACAAGTCTCATCTGCGACTATAGCAGTTGGACTAGTAAACGTCACCACACTTGTAGTCCAATAATTACTTCCTCCAGCCCCATAACCAAATGTCCATGCGTTGGTGTGGACCTGGGGCTGGAGGAACAGTCTGCAGGAGCCTGGGCATTGCGCCTGCAATCCACTGATCATCCTTCGGCTCTCTTCGGCCACCGGACCCTTTCGGTTCAGTCGAAGTGAAGGGCTACTGTACGGGCTATTCACTATAGCTCGTACAGCAGCTGAAGGCAGAGGAGCGGCTCAGCCGAGCCAAAGGCATATGCTTCGGCTCGCCTGAGCCGAAGTGGCAGCCCGAAGCGGGGCGAACTGCCAGCTAAAGGCCAGCCGTACACCCCACAAATGACAACTGGGCGAAGAATGTTCGGCTGAGCGACGTGCAGCCGAAGGAAGCCGATGTACTGCTGATTTAAGCCGATGTGCGTCTGAAATCAGCCGTACTGAGTCGAAGTGAATAGCCAAACGTTATTTGGCTCACTTCACTTCGGCTGGGTCATTCACTCGAATGCCTTTGGCAGCTTTGTGAATAACCGCCTAAGTGTTCATTTTTCTATCATAAATGTGTTTGCATTTACACTTTTTTATTTTTTATTTTACTTGACATGTATCAACACTTTGAACATTGAAAGTTAGGAATGAGCCCTAATATGGAAATGTAGTACATGGCTGAATACCTCAAAACATTGTTCAAGTAAAGCTACGGTGGTAGTTAGATCCATTATTATTGGGATCACCACCAGTCAGCCAGTATTTAACTGGGAAAATTGGAATTTGTATCCAATAGTAATAATAACTATAAGATCATATTTTTTTTTTTATTATTTATTTTAAGGTTGAATTTTCTTTGGTTGTAGAAGCAAGTTGTGAGGATGCAACAAACGCATCATCAACGCAACGCAGTTGTCATGATACAACGCACTCCACCTTCTATAACCTGTCCCGGGAACGCTCTGTAATTACAAGCATTGCAGAATTTTATTTTCATATTTTTTGGATCATCCACAAAGTTCTTTTTCCTCTCCATCTGCAGTGACGGTCATTCCCCCTACGGTGGCAGAAGATAAAAAAGCATTTAAAAAGGACTTGGTATGCACCGATGACTCTCAAAATATGAAAGGAAAATATTTATTTCCCCTCTGCATGAGTAAGAGAGAACTATTTAAAGGCCGGCCACTCATCTCCATTACTCCTGATTTATTCCCGCTTATGGAAATAATAGCAGAGATTTCACTGTCATATATTTAGTCATTTCTTCTTCCGCATATAAATTTCACATACATCCTATTAGAGCTGGCACAGGCCACTGCTCGTCCCTCTGAAACCAGGCTGACTCTTGCCTTACGATGACTCTGGCTATGAAATCAGTGCAGCGATTTAAAGACTTAAAGCCCAAACTTTTTATTAGTTTTCCATTGAACGGGGAACGGCTACAACTTCTGCTTTTATTGCTGTCCGTGTCACCACTGAGGTCTTTCTGCCAGACTTTAAATGCTGTCTGTCGTATCACGATTTGCTCTCCTCCTGTTCTGACACCCGTCACTTGGACAAGAAGTAGTGGAGAAATGTACCCCATGGGGACAATAGCAACAGCAAAATCATGAGAGAGGATCTAAATGTTTCTAACTACATGGCCCTACCCAGCGGTGTATTTACAAATGCTGCTGCCCTAGGCAAAACAGCAACGCCGCCAGTTTGCCTCGCGGCAGATACGCCCCTGGCCCTACCTCTATACCTGTACAAGAAAATGTGTTACCAGTAGTAGTAATTCAATAGTGGGCCATCAGGTCTTTTACATCCATGCCTTTGCCTCACATCCTAGTCATGGTCTTGTCAATTGGCTGGAGGGAGTCCTCAGGCTCCTATCATCCTCTACTGGATGATATTGGTCTCCATCCTGCAGTGTCTTGCTTTTCCAATAAAGCAGCAAAATGACCCAGAAAGCAAAATCTTGTCAACCATTTTTTTTTGTCACCCACAGTGACCGGTCCTCAACAGATGATACGGAAGGACCAGGGTAAAAGAGACCCCAGAAAAATAAGATGAGGAACATATGAGCCCCCAGTGTTACATACTCTATATAGCCAAAGTGTTTGGTCACCTTTGTTTTCATGGTTTGAACTCGACCCTTTGGTTTTAGTGTAGGGCAGTGCCCCTTCCCGGCCAGCGCATTCCAGGTTGCTAAGAGCCAGGTGGGGAGAAGTGTAAGGGCCATACAATCTCCCCATCCAGCTCTCAACGACATGGGATGCCCTGGCTGGCATTCCATCCCAGCTCTTGGCATCCAGGAGCTGTGGGGGATGCCGGCCAGAGCATGCCAGGTTGTAAAGAGCTGGATGGGGAGATTTGCTGCAGAGAGCCATGTGCACCACCCCACCCCCATCCCCCACCACAAAAAGGCTAGGGATACCACTGGATATATATACATAAAGCCCCATTCAAATGAGTGTTTTGTAGTTCAATTCCACAAGCACTACAACGGTCAGAAGAAGGAATCCCATTGTTTTCAATGGCCCCTGCTCTCATCTGAGGGTCCTTTTGCCTGTAGCCAAACACCTTAACTCATATGAGCTTCTTTTGGGGCAGAGTTGAGGGTTCTGGCCCCAGTAGACTTCAATGGGAGAACCTAAAAAAGTGCACTTTTTACATGTTGTATTGCCTAGTATCTAGAAATGATAATTAAAAAAATGCTCAAGCCTATAACACATGCAGCATGCCTTAAAAAAAAGGACCACAGATGCTCAGCTCAAGTGTGAATGGGGCCTTAGACTTAAAGTGACACTAAACTCAGGAGGTAAACATTAAAATTGCATAACTATTAACAAAAATGTATCTTATTTGTGTATCACTCTGCTGTACCTCCTCAAATCATCTCTGAATTGGTGCTGACACTGTCCTTCCTTCTGGAGGGGGGCTACTTTTGTTCCCCATGGTCCCTGTGTGTGTTGTAAAGTAGTCACCACTCCAAGCTCACTCCTGTGATTTAGATTACAATCTCAATACAAATTAGTAAACTAAACATGAGATTGTAGTCCATTACGGGAGCAAGTTTGGAGCTGTGACTACTTGACAACACACACAGGGACCATGGGGAACAAAAGTAGCCCCCCTCCAGAAGGAAGGACAGTGTCAGCACCAATTCAGAGATGATTTGAGGTTATACAGCCGAGTGATACACAAATAAGATACATTTTTGCTAATAGTTATGGTACTTGAATGCATTTTTAGGTTTTACCTCCTAAGTTTAGTGTCAGTTTAAAACTAAAGGATGGACAACTGTGGAGGACTTCATGTTAAACCTAAAGGTTGGACAACTGTGGAGGACTTCATGTTAATCCTAAAGGATGGACAAATGTGACAGTCTTAATGTTAAATGTAAAGGGAGGACAACAGTAGAGGACTTAATGTTAAAATTAAAGGATGGACAAGTGTGAAAGACTTCATGTTAAACCTAAAGGTTGGACAACTATGGAGGACCTCATTTTAATCCTAAAGGATAGACAAATGTTGAGGACTTCATGTTAAAGCTAAAGGATGGACAACCATGAAGGAAAGGGAGACAGAAGGGTTTGGATCCAGATGAGACAGCATTGGGTGCTACAGATAACATGTAAAATAAATAAATATATCATATATAAAATAACAAGGGCATTGGTTTGCTTAATTTGTTATCATTTCTGTTCCTTTTTTTTCCATTCTTTCAATTCTTCTCTGCTTTGCCTGCCAACCTGCTGCTGCCTTCCTGCAGTCTCTGGCCTAGAATACAGACAGACTGAGAGGGCCATATTTCTTTGCGGAACCCGTCAACGGCAGCCATCTTTTAATTAGCAAAATAAACAGTGCTATGATAAATGCCATTATTTACTCAACAAATGATCAAAATCATTGTGTGTGTTTTTCTCTCCCCGGCTCTCCGATCCACAGGGGTAATAAACTGAAAATGTGCTGTGATTTATGCTCGACCCGGTGACTCGCCGAGTTCTGTGTCAGCAGGCAAGGGAGTAATAGATTCCCGGGGAGCATGCATAAATTCAATCACATCTCACAAAATAAAGGAGCCCTTTAAAAAATAAAATAAATAAAATGAAGAGGAATCTTTGCCCCCTCCCCCCCCTCAAGCCATTTTACAGAATTGCATTCACTGGGTTACAAGGAACCGATGACTATTAACCTAATCCTATCCTTTTTATCCTTTTCCTGAGGCTTTACAAGGAAAAAAACATATATTTGTTTTTACGCTGATATGGATTTGAATCATAACTTTGTTTTCTTAAATGACTTCATTTAAGTGTGGCTCTTAGCTGTCAGTCCATTGGAGAAAGAAGTCTTCTTCTGGGTCCAAAACCATCTCCTCTTCTTCTCCTCCACAATTGTTCCTGTTTTAGGTCTGATGGGTAGATCTGTATAGATGTACTATGAACATGCTTAGAGTTCTATACACTTCAAGTTTATTATTGTTGCTTATTTGCATACACTTGTATTAAGGAAAATAGGGATACCAGCCAAAAGAAGTGCTCCAGTACTGCCTTTGGGTTCTCTCCTGCTGGACTATAGGACATGTTCTGTAGCCCAGTGTGGGAAAACTTAGCTCAAATCACACTTAAGCATGAACATTTTCAGGCAATCTATACTTGATGATTAGTTTGATTGACCCAGATGTCATCACTGGATCTTTGTGCTTCTCATCGAGAAGCTATGGGATGTGCTGGAGAAGACTTTACACAGTGGTCCGACTCTCCCGTCATCACTTCAAGATAAAAAATGAATGCAACTTTGGATTGAAATAAATCTTGTGACATTGCATAAGCTTATCGAAATGATGACACGGCGAATGCGTGCCGTAATCAAAGCTGGAGGAGGTTTAACACAGGCATAGGCACATAGGCAGAGTGTATATTGTAAGCTCTCTACTAGATTGTATGCTCTCACGAGCAGGGCCCTCTCACCTCCTGTACTGAAATTGTATTGTTAATTGTATTGTCTACCTCAATTTTGTAAAGCGCTGCGCAGACTGTTGGCGATATCTAAATTCTGTATAATAATAATTAGGGATGCACCAATATCGGTATTTCGGTATCGAGTATGAGTAATTATATTTTTTTTTTGGTACTGGCTGATACCAAATACCGAAGTCCCATTAAGGAAGCCAGGCGGCGTGTAATGACTCGCCACCTGGCTTCATGATTAGCCGGGAAGCCGAGCGGCGTGTAAAGACTCGCTTCCCGATTAGCAAGGAAGCCATCCCCATGCTTCTCGTCATTAGGTGACAAGAAAGCATCTTTCCGGCCAATCAGGAAGCCGGGCGCCGTGACGAGGTAACATGAAGCTGGCTTCCCGACCAATCAGAAAGCCGGGCGCCGTTTAATGACTTCTCGATCAATCAGGAAGCTGGGCAGCGTGTAATAACTCACTGCTCGGCTTCCTGATACCGGAAGTATCGGGCTAGTCATCTGAGCATTTGGGCGAGTACTAAATACTCGGCATTGGCACTAATACCGATACTAGTATCGGTACATCCCTAACAATAATAATAATAATATAGCATATATATGTATTAGGGATTTCAACCTGCACTATACAAAACTAAAATGAAATGTTTTGGCTTTACATATACATCAAGGGTTGGGTGACTTCAAGTTTAGGATTGGAGTTTAGGAAGAGGTTACCATTAAGTGTTAACTTTAGATTTGAAGTCACGATCCAGGTTAAAGATAATCATTTATTTTTCATTCCATATTAAAGTGACGTTAAGAGCAAAAGCCCCCCCCCTCCCGCCCCCACAGTGCTAATGTAAGGACTTACCTTAAATGATGCCTCTTAATACGATCATCTTCTTTTTTCTTGTAGTTTTCAGCTGTCCCTCCAGCGCTGCTGCGGGTCTCCGATCCAGCGCTGACTCCTCTGTCCTCCTCTTCTCTTATGTCCCACGGTGTATGTGCGGGTGCGCGCTGCTCCATAGACTTACCTTGTGTCTCTCTTCGTCTCCCGGCCAAACATTTGAACTGCGCATGCGCCCGCCCCAAGATCGTTTTGCATATAAACATGCAAGGGTTTAATAACCCCTTAAGCTTTTAGATTGAAAGCGTTCCTATTTTGATGTAATAACTTGGTGTTCCAGATGGTTTTTTTGTGTTTACATTTTGTGGATTTCTAATCTATTTCCAACAGAAAGAGGACCTGAATTCCAGCACTTGCTAGAACAGAGACGCTGAGAATCCAACCCTTGTACAGAGATGAAAAAGAAATGAGGCACAAAAAAAAAAAAAAGAAATAGCATTTTTAGAATCCGCAGCCTTTAAACCTCAATCTTGTAAAAATTTCCTGCAGACAGATAGAGGTGCCAGATAAAAGATGTCATACAAAGCCAGTCATTTATCTCCGTGAAATGTGAATACAAGGTCAAAAGAGATAGTGCTTGGGTGGGTCCGGGGCTCTGTTTGAGGACGTTAGTTTGAGGGCAAATAGTTTTAAATGCTGGTATAAAAGTTGGCTGTCAGGTCACGATCAACGAACAAAAGAATGCCAGAGGAACAACAGGAGCGCCATGGAGAAAGTATTCTCACCTAGTCCAAAAATAAATAATATCGCAAAGTCAACAGAATCTCAAATAATAGAAACTGCCCGTACCAGGCTTCACATTCAATGAGTAACTGAGATATGGAACATTACTTAAAAATAAGAAAGTAAATACAGCCGCGTATCAGGATAAGAGAAAAGTTGTCTGAAGGTTAATTGAAGAACCATCAAAGTTCTTTCTGCTGCATCAGGAATACACCATTGTACGTGACATTCTCAATGCTGCTTCTGTTTATGGTTCACAAAGGTGACCGGTTTCTTTTGCAGGATTATACTCCTTTCTATGGTCAGGGTTGGACCATAGAAAGGCCTGGAAGGTCCAATAATTTCTGATGGTAGCCACATCACCTACAAGGCAAACTAGGCAGGATCCCAGATGTCCAAGGGGCCCTGCTACAACCTTCATTCTCCTAAGTAAGCCACGGGGATAGCGCAATCAGTAAAAGCTTTGCACCAGGCTCTTGCTTCACAAGGGAGGAAGTACTTGTAGGAAGTTGCCATCTGGCCATACCTATACAGACAATGTGCAGCATATGGGGAGATGTCTCTGTGGCTATTTCAGTCCTTACAAATGTCAAAAGAAGGGATGGTAGGCCAAACTACTACCTTGCCTAGGCCCACATTCTGCCTTTGTCCATTTCTGGACAGATAGATAGATAGATAGATAGATAGATAGATAGATAGATAGATAGATAGATAGATAGATTGACTAATAGATGAGAGATAGTAGGTAGGTAGATGGATAGATAGATAGATAGATAGATAGATAGATAGATAGATAGATAGATAGATAGATAGATAGTGTATGTGTATTTTAGTTACATTCTGAATGGAAGCAGAACACACAGAGATGAGTATTAATATAAAGGTTCTAGTGAGGTGTAACCCGCCCATCACCTACCCATGAAATGAGTGTAATGACTTTGAAATAAATGGTTTGTATAGCAATAGGCAGAGAAGAGGGAGAGTTGGCGCAGTGATGGAACATCCCCTCGGGCTAGGCATCTGTCTGCTCATACTGTGTATCACACGGAATAATTTGTGTTCAATGCTCAGGTCGCCTTCTACAAATAACACTTCTCGCCCAACTTGGCCTTTAAAATGGCGACATCAGTCATGCGGGGAGACATTTAAATTTTAGATTACCTGTGGCGGTGGAGGTAACATTTGCGGCGTTGGATAGTCCTGGTCGGATTAGATAAATAACATGTTTTGCTCTTAAAGATGCAGAATGTCTAATTTATATTGGTTATTAATAGAACCTGTAGAAGAGCATTCATCAACTTCGAAAGACGTAGGCCAACGCCTAAGGGCATCTGTGAAGTTCACCGACTGTGACAGTCACAGGTAACTCAAATATCAACCCACCCAATAAATTCCCTCACCTTCGCCCTCCTGCAGTGGGGGGATTAGGACTTTTCCTCTTTCCACTAATAGCCAGGCACTGGTATTTTAATATGGGTTGACATAACCCTCTGTAAACTCCAATCAGAATGACCTGAACCTTACAGAGTTACCTATCACCACACCTGGTTAGGTTAAAGCTGAACTCTGGGCACAAAAAACTTTTAATTAAATATATTCCTCAATAGCTGCAATGACTATTGTGTTAGCACCAATGCCTTTACAAACCCAGGTATCACCAAGGCCTGTCACCCTGCACAAAGAGAGAGAGAGCAGAAGTGAGCGGTCTTTATTACAGGAGGGGGCGGAGACAAGACCAGTCACCCTTCACAAGGAGAGAAAGTAGCAGTGAGCAGTCTTTAGTACAGGAGGGGGTGGAGACAAGACCAGTCACCCTGCACAAGGAGAGAAAGTAGCAGTGAGCAGTCTTTAGTACAGGAGGGGGTGGAGACAAGACCAGTCCCCCTGCACAAGGAGAGAAAGTAGCAGTGAGCAGTCTTTAGTACAGGAGGGGGTGGAGACAAGACCAGTCCCCCTGCACAAGGTGAGAGAGCAGCAGTGAGCAGTCTTTATTACAGGAGGAGGTGGAGACCAGACCAGTCACCCTGCACAAGGAGAAAGGGCAGCAATGACCAGTCCTCAGGAAGCTTCAAGTGTCACACAGGATTACTGCACAGATCTGGAAGAACTACACAAAGCTCACTGAGATCCAAGTACAGAAACACATTCCTCTTGTATTTCAACCATACCTGCTTATCCCAGAGTTCAGCTTTAACTTGTTGTTTGAGCAAAGCACAAGTTTACTATAAGCTCATACAAACAGGCTAAATCCTAAATATTTGTTTTTTTTTGTCTCTAACTTATAGGGCTCAGTATGGAGTATCCATTAGAAAGAGGCAGCCCACAAGTGAGCAGCTACTGCCAGGCTGTCTTATTAGCCCAGAATTCTCGCATACACATTATTCTGGAGGAACCCTGTATGAAATATTTATTTAGAAAATTAAAATTTTGTGCAAAAAAGAAAAAAAGGGACAACAAATATATTTTTAGAAACCTAAAAACATTTACAATTTTGAAATAAAATTCCTCTAAAATTAATAAAGTTTTCTTTAAAATGACTACTCTACAGAACGGCCGGTAAACATCCAAATACATTGTATTAATAGGTTTTTTTTAACAAAACTGGGGGTTTTCTGCAAACATCTCGGACACGTAGACTTTGGGCTCAAGAGACACATGAGAATGTTCTGTCAGTGGAAACTCCCAGAATTTAGAGTAAAAAAAAAAATAATAACGGCGAGCTTTATATAGAAATAGATGACAGCAAGCAAAAAGTATAAATTCCTTCAGAAATTGGGCCAGAACTAACTGTTGGCTTGATGCTGGTTTTACAGGTCCAATTCTGTGACTTTTAATATGACTATAGGGAATAAATAAATTATATACTGTATTGGCTAAGACATATACACTATATGGCCAAAAGTATCAGGACTCCAAAAGATTGAGTTCGGGTGTTTCCAATGTAGAGTATTATTAAAACTAAAGCATAAATAGACATTTGTGTTCTTCCAAACTTGTGACTAGTGTTCTGTTCCAGCATGACTGTGCCCCTGTGCACAAAGCCAGATCCATAAAGACATGGTTTGATGAGTTGGGTGTGGAGGAACTTGAGTGTCCTGCACAGAAACCTGACTTCAACCCTACTGAACACCTCTTGGATGAACCCGAATGCCCATTAAGACATTTTATACATTCTGTTCCAGAATGAATATTCTCCCTAAGCACAAAGCCAGTTCCATAAAGACATGGTATGATGAGTTTGGTCTGGAGGAACTTGAGTGGCCTTCATAGAGACTTGACATCCCTACTGAACACTTCAGGGATGAATTGGAATGCCCATAAAGATATTTAGACAGCTGTGCTCTTCCAACCTTGTGGTAACAGTTTGGTGAAGATCCTTTTCTGTTCCACCATGACTATTACCCTAAGCACAAAGCCAGCTCCATAAAGACATGGTTTGATGAGTTGGGGGCAGAAGAACTTGAGTGTCCTGCAGAGATCCCAAACCTCAACACCATTGAGATTATTTGGAACACTGCATGTGAGCCAGGTCTTCACACCCATCATCATTACCTGTCCTCACAAATGCTCTTTTGGCTGAATGTGCCCAAATTCCCCCAGACACACTTCACAATCTTGTGAAAACCCTTCACAGAAGAGGGGAAGCTGTTATCACTGCAATGAGGAGCCAACTCCATATAAATGCCCAAGGCCGGATTTACTCTCTCTGCTTCCCCAATGCCAGGTTCCTCAATGCGCCCTCCCTGTATGCAGGCTGCATACAAGTGTTCTCGGCAACATCGCCGAGATCGCTTGTACAAAACAAGCGGCGGCTTCCCCACTGTACATTTAGCCCTGCTTGCCCAAAGCAGTGTTAAATGTAGAAAACAACTACCTGCCGGACGCCCGGAACTGCATGTCTCAGCCATCGGGAGATAGGGATTCCACACCCCTGCTGCCCCTCTACTCCCTGCTACCCCGAGGCCGGGTCTTGGTTGGCCTTGTGGGAAATCCGGCCCTGTGAATGCCCATGGTTTAGAAATGGACATTAATATGTGTTAATATACAGATAAGTTAATTGAAGGAGTTAAATGGACCAAATGTGACAGTTTGAACTTCAGAATTGTCAAAATTAACTAAAGATGATGAAAGTCGGCTGGAGATGATGCATTGTGGGGTCCCAGGCTGAGATAAGGGACACTGGAAGAGGCCAAAATATATATCGTTGGGTTATCTTTATGAAGGTAATATCGTTTTTGTTTTTTTATTGGCTCTATACTTCAAAAGGCTGTAATGCCCATAATCATGCAAAAGCCATCACCCACCAGAATGGTTTAAATGTGAAATATTATCCCACTATAATCGGAAGAATAAACAGCACAAAAGGCCACCCCCTCATATCCTTCTGCCCTAGGCCTCAACCAGACCTTGGGTTCTTTCAGAAAACCATTACAGGAAAAGACAAAGGCTGTGGTTAATTAGGCTTATTTGACTTACTTCCCACCCTAGGTTGGTCTCCTTTAATGTGGTCTTCTGTGTCATGATATAAGGTCCTAACCTTTCCCCGATATCCAATTTTTTCTTGGCCCAAATGCCCAAGCCAGCCCCAGGTACAGAGGACTCTCTGAGCTCAAAGTCCGATGGGATTGGAATGTCGTCAGGAATGTAGACGGGGGCCTCGTATGGGGAACCTTCCTTTGGGGTGTAGTCTTCGCTGGTGGGGAAAGGTGAAGGAGGTCCAACGGGGATGGGTGACATAATACTGTCCTCCGTCTCTTCTTCTGCGCTGTCACCGCCAAGGAGATCCGGGTCAGGCTCATACATATTATTGACAAGGTCACTGTCACCTGAAAGAGAGAACAACCGTTGTTAGGAAAAGGAGAACCAAGCCTGAGACTCATATTGTCATAATGGAATGTAAATGTAAGCTTGAGCTATTGATCTCTGCAAACAGAATTTAGAGGAACGAATGTGAAAAGCAGACAGAGGCTTAGAGTAAAAAAAAAAATAATAACGGCGAGCTTTATATAGAAATAGATGACAGCAAGCAAAAAGTATAAATTCCTTCAGAAATTGGGCCAAAAAGGCTTTATAATACTAACATGCAATATTTCATGTTTAACCTACTTTAAAAAAAAAAGAAAATGTGAATTTTGCTGTGGTACTCAAAAACATAGTAAATAGCTATATTGAATCCACATAACACCTCACTTATTTTAGAAAAACTATATTCCTATCTATATCAATAAGATCTGATGGTATCCCCATAGCTTTAGTAGTCATGATCACATTGACAAGCTTGAATATTTGATTCTGCCCATCAGCCCACTGCCACTCTGTGTTGAATACAATATAGAAAATATATTAGTCTATACATTGTATCAGACCTGATGTCTCATGGATCCTTAGACTGCAGGAGCGAGGGGGAGAGAGGCTGCAGGGAATGGTATAGTAGCCAGGCAGGACAGAATATATCTTTGTTATCCCTATTATTATCCCTGTTATTAGGCCCTAGACGAAAACAAGCACTTAACTCTTGCAGTGCTTGGGTAGCCCTACTGCAAGGGTAAGTCTTAGTCTGCCTTGAGTTCCTCTTTAACTGGTCATGTGTAGCATATAGACATGTGCACCTCCTCATGTATCACTTGCCCCTCCCTTTTAGATTGTAAGCCCTCACGGGCAGGGCCCTCCTTACCATCTTGTCTTGAATTGTATTGTGACTTCCTTATATTGTAAGGCGCTGTGCAAACTATTGGCGCTATATAAATCCTGTATAATAATAATAATAATGTGCGATTCGTTTCATTCTGAATCAAAATTCAGATGAAGTTTCAGAATTTCAGATCCCGCCCGAGTTTCGTTGAAAATCAAAACTGAAATAGACTGAAATAGACATGTGACTTTTCTGGCCGATCAGATGTGTTATTTGGTTTAGCATGGGAGCCATATAGAGTATATAAATATAATATTAAAGCTGAGGCTCCTAGACCCGAATGGCATTTTGGGATCCGAATTTCTGAATTGCATTTGGGTCTGGGAGCCTCAGCTTTAGTAATATATGTATATGGCTCCCGAACCCGAATGGCATTCGGGAGCTCCCCAATGCAATTCGGAAATTCGGATCCCTAATGCCATTCGGGTCTGGGAGCCATATACATATATTACTAAAGCTGAGGCTCCCAGACCCGAATGACATTTGGGAGCTCCCGAATGCAATTCAGAAATTCGGATCCTGAATGCCATTCGGATCTAGGAGCTTTAGTATTAATATCTGTATATGGTTTTCTGTGGTATTCGCAACGAATATTCATAAACTCATCCGAAATTAACGGAAATTCGGATATCGTCTGAATCCGAAACCCAAACCGAATTGAATTTCGGATCCCGAAATAATGAAATATCCGAAACGAACCAAATTTTTCCGCAGCTTACATGTCTAGTAGCATATTATTTCTTCATGGTCCACTTAGCTAGGGTCATGACATGGGTACGTCCTTTACATACATACTTTGGGCTAAGAAGGTGTTCCTCTTTCCTATCTTAGAATGTTAGGAGGTAACTTTAGGCTTTGTATTCTCCAGGCCTTGTGCCGTAAAAGGTGATTATGACAAGCTAGGCAGTAACATGGTGCAAAAAAAATTTAAAAAACGCCCACATATATGTGACTGGATGATTGTGGCGCTGGCCTGTGCATTGTTTGTCAATGAACAGACTCCCATAGCAGGGCAATTTGTACCAGTCCCTCTGAATTTTGCAATCCCAGCACAGGCCTGCAATCACTCCTAACCAGACTTCAATTACAGCGCGAGTGTTTCTAATCACTCTTTCATAACTCTTTGCTGGGCCCTGCCAAGAACATGGCTTTTTACGAGTTTGGAAATCCTTGCTACACAATAGCATGTTATTTTCTTGCGTTATAAACCTGAAATTCCTGACTCTGGTTATGCAGCGGTTTCAGAGTAAGGGATATGGTTTAATGACTTTACTAATGACCGCTCGGCTGCCTTACAGGAAAAAAAAAAACGAAAAAAAGTCATTAAACATAAAAGACTAAAAAATAAAAAGTTTTGTTACAACTCCAGAGTTATTAGGTCTGCAATTACACAGCAAAACAGCATTAGCAATAACAAGCAGAAGCACGGGGCAATAAATAGAAAAATAAAAATGTACAATTAATTGAACAGAAGGTATGTGTAATACTTTCCACAGACTGGATGGTTTTACTGACGGCCCGACGAATATTCAAGCTGCTCTCGCAGTAAGCTTTATACTTCCTGAGCAGCTTTGGACACAAGGAGGGATAGGTATGGGAGCAATTTTAGCCAATTCTGGCTATGACTGGGGCATGATGGGCATAGAAACCCCACAACACTGGGCAAATACCTTCAAGGGTCATTAACAATTCTGTTAGCTTAATTTGTTGCCTTTATATGCTGATCTACAGCATACCAGCTGAAAGCTAAAACTATGCTTATAGAGGGGAGAGTCGGTTCTATAAATGGGTTGAAGATGGAGGTGTGTTTTCAGGAGGCAGGGCTCAGGAGAACTCCATGTATATAAGTGCCTGTGTTTCAACAGGCTTTTGGCTTGTGTCCATTGCGTCAGTTTGAGATGCTTCTGGCATCATTCAGAATTCATTGACATGTGCACCTGACCTGCAGTTGCCCTAATTGTAACCTGCAGTTTACTTGCTTCAAGCGGGTTTTGCATTCATTGACTTGTATGGGAATGCAAAACCCATTTAGATAGAACAAAAGACCATCAACACAGGTCCGTAGCCAACCCATGACCTTGCCATAATCCTAATCCTTAACACTCTTCCTAAACCCTCACCTAATCTTTAACCCATATCCCTAACCCTTGCCATGAACCCTCAAGCACAGTGTTACACTATCAAAATCATCCTAACACCCCAAATATTACAAAAACAAAATAAAAACAAACTACTTTGTTGTCAATATACACTTGTCCAAGAATTGAAGCCTATCCTTAGCTGTAACCCTAATCTGTAGCCATCTTCCGAAACCCCAACCTAGCCTTTAACCCAACCCCCTAACCCTTACCATGAAGCCAAAAGCACAGTACTATCAAAATAATTCTAACAACAAAAATGTAATAAACAAAACTGAAACAAACCACTTTGTTTTCGATATACACATGTCCAAGAATTGAAGCCTATCCTAACCCCTAGCCTAAACCCTAATCCTTAGCCCTCTTTCTAAACTCCAACCTAATCATTAATCCAATCCCCTGACACTTACCTTGAACCTGCAAGCACAGCATTCAACTAGCCAAATAAGTCTAACACTGAAAAGTAATAAACGAAACTAAAACAAACTACTTTGTTTCTGATATACACTTGTTCGAGAATTGAAGCCTAACCTAACCCTCAGTCATCTTCCGAAACCCCAACTTAACCTTTAACCCAACACTTACCATATACACAATAAGCACAGAATTAAACTAGGTAAATAATTTTAACACCAAAAATACGACATACAACCATGAAAGAGGCCACTTTGGTTCTGACATATAATTGGCCAATAATTGACCAAGGGATTTTCTTCTCTTATGACCACACATGAAGCAAGGTGAAATATGCCCAGTGGTTCTAACCCTTCCGTACTCTATCCAAAGACGAAAAACACATTTTGGCTGGAGTTCAAGTGTAAAAAAAGACCAAAAGACCCTCAGACATCCACAGTTTAGTGTAACACAATCCAGTTAAACAAGATTAACTTAAAATAAATATTTAACAATCCCCATGCAAACAAACAATACAAATGTTCACATAAGAAGTCAATATTATAGTAAGAATTTAATTGATAACACAGGTTTACAGTGTCCATTAGATGTCCAGAAACTCTCAAGATTTAACATGGCTGCACCCTCTATTTTAGGCCTTCTCAACTTTTATAACACAGTGGAACCCTTGAAAAAACTTCCAGGTTCCAGGGAACTCTCCCTATGGTTACTATATCTACAGCTCACGGAACATTAGCGTGAACAGTAAGCTGAAACATAAGAGTACATAAAAGAACAAGGAAAGTGGTGTGCTTACATATTTGACACCAGTGGCTGCTCTCAATGCCAAAATGTTTTCAATAATAATACTGAAATGAAACAAATGATGCTAATAATGGCCAGAGAAGAGAAACAGAGAAGGGCTCTCTTAGACTGGTGGTCAGTGTGGAAGGGCTCCATGACATTGGTGTTCACTGGGGAAGGGCTCTCTTAGACTGGTGGTCAGTGTAGAAGGGCTCCATGACTTTGGTGATCAGTGGAGAAGGGCTCTCTTAGATTGGTGGTCAGTAGAGAGCACTCTTACATTGGTGGTCGGTTTAGAAGGGCTCTCTTAGATTTATAGTAAGTAGAGAAGGCCCAACTTAAGTTGGTACTCAATAAAGTGCTCCCTTACATTGCTGGTCAGTGAAGTGCTCCTTTATATTGGTGGTCAGTAAAGTGCCCCCTTTACATTGGGGGTCATTTGAAAAATTCACCCTTATATTTCTGGTCATCAGCGTCCCCTTACATTGGTGGGGAGTCAAATACTCCCTTACGTTGGTGGTAAGTGAAGTGCTCACCTACATTGGAGGTTGATGAAGAGCTCATTTACTTTGGTGGTCAGTGAAGTGCTCCCTTACAATAGTGGTCAGTTAAGTGGTCCCTTACATTGGTGGCTAGTGCAGAGTTCCCTGACGATAGAGGTCATCAGAGAAGGGCTCCATTACAGTGTTGGAAGGTGGGAGAAGGGCTCCGTTACATTGGTGGTCAGTGAAGTGTTCCCTTAAATTGGAAGTAAGTGAACTGCTCCTTTACAGTAGTGGTCAATAGAGAAGGGCTTTCCTACATTGTTGGAAAGTGGGAGAAGGGCTTCATTACATTGATGGTCAGTGGGAAGAATGCTCCTTATACTGGGGAGTAAGAAGATGTGTCCTTACATTTGTGGTCTGTGGTGAAGGAGAAAACTGAGAAAAGGAAAACCGAAAGGATGAGCCAGTCAGGTGTGCTTTAGGGCTCATATGCTAACAAGGAGCATACTGATGGGAGGAGGGAGCAGAGTGATAGAGAAATTAATTTATCAGTCTGCTGTTTCTCCTTTCACTGTCCAATTACATGCTGGGGGAGGGAAAAGACCTATACGGGTTACTGAACTACAGCAGAGATAAATCAGGTCTCCTGGCCTGCCTCAGAGGGCAGTGCCGTATGGCAAAGTTGTGTAAATCTCAGAACTGCGTGGACAAAATACAATTGATTTGCCAAGTAAAGCATCTCTATGATATGTATTTCGTCTGTGTATTTAGCTGGTTGCCTGGAGTTCAGCTTCAAACCAATTTGATTTTCTTTTAACTGGGAAAGGATCTGCTCTGTTCCAGACATTTAACCAGGGAGGTGATTGAGATTCCACAGACATTGCCGCACAAGATTCTGTGTGCAGGAAAACAGAGTCTCAACAATACCGGTAGACAGGACAGCGCAGGACAGAAACTTTTTTTTTTTTTCTTTATTCATTTTATTCCCTTCTTTCTCCCTCTAAGCATGAGGCAGCGGGACCACGTTTTCTACAAGAAAAACAGGACAGACAACTGGCCCATTGTGGGCAAGAAGTGAAATCGCAGGAACTCCCACGGTGCATATTAATGATTGACCTCTGATGTCATTCTAGATGGGATAACACCCAGCAAAAATTACAGTTTTCACTATTACAAAAGGACAGTTTTTTTCCTGCCAAGTTAGAAATTGGAACTATCGAGGGACACACAATCAGCGACCGGGTGGTATAATGATACACTCAGAATGTAGGCTCTCTGTGGAGGATTTCCCCTCCTGCACAGTGCTGCCTTGTTCAGCTCAGTGCGGCTTGGGGCTCTTATCTCTGAGAAGATTGGACAGGACCAGCTGGTTGATTCCGATTTATAGGACATAATCATCTGATTTGAAGGGTTTTCATGTCAAGGGGCACCAGGAACTTCTGCTGATACCCCTGAACAATCAATACTGGCGTAGTAGGGGATCAATAGGGGGGGAAAGCCAATCAATATGGAGGCAAATATACAATTCATATAAGAGTAAACAGCCAACAGATATAGAGGGAAAATAGATAATCAATATTTAGGTCAAAAGTTGATCAATATGGGGTATATGGCCACAATATGGAGGCAAATAAACAATCCATATTAGAGTAACAGATATGGATGGGAGGAAAACAGTTGTTTGAAATTTGGGGAAACAAGCAATTGATCTGGTGGAAATAGTTGATCTATACTGGGGGTGGGAAAAATCCTTTAGATGTGGAGGAAATAACCAACTAATATGGGTGTGGGGGGGCGAGGGGGGGGAGCCAGTCAATATGGGTTTAAAAAAAGCTGATTATTAGGGGTGTAATAGAGGATTCATATTGGGGGAAATGGCTTATCTACAATGGGGCAATATAGCTGCTAGATATTGAGGGGAATAGCCACCAGCCAATTATTGTTAAAGGAAATAGCCACCCATCATGTAGACATTGGAGGAATAAATATTGGGGGGATATCTGACTGATATTGGGGTAAATACCCAATAAATATTGGGGGGATATCTAACTTATATTGGGGTAAATAGCCAGTAAATACTGGGAGAATAAAAACAATCTATCCTGGGGGAATATCAAATTGATATTGGGGTAAATAATAGCTGATTTATATTGAAGGAAGTAGCCACCCATGATATAAATATTGGGGGAAATGCCAGATTGATATTGAAGTAAATAGTTAATACATACTGGGGAAATATCAGAATGATATTGGGAAAAATAGCCAATACATAATGGGGAATATCGGAGTTATATTGGTGTAAATAGCCAATAAATACTGGGAGATACCAGATTCAAATTGGGGTAAATAGCCAATAAATACTGGGAGATACCAGATTCAAATTGGGGTAAATAGCCAATAAATACTGCGGTGATATTGGATTGATATTGGGGTAAATAGCCAATAAATCCAGGTATTGGATTGATATTGAGGTAAATAGCCAATCTATCCTGGGGGAATATCAAATTGATATTGGGGTAAATAATAGCTGATTTATATTGAAGGAAGTAGCCACCCATGATATAAATATTGGGGGAAATGCCAGATTGATATTGAAGTAAATAGTTAATACATACTGGGGAAATATCAGAATGATATTGGGAAAAATAGCCAATACATAATGGGGAATATCGGAGTTATATTGGTGTAAATAGCCAATAAATACTGGGAGATACCAGATTCAAATTGGGGTAAATAGCCAATAAATACTGCGGTGATATTGGATTGATATTGGGGTAAATAGCCAATAAATCCTGAGGGAATATCAGATTGATATTGGGGTAAATAGCTGCTTTATATTGAAGGAAATAGCCACCCATGAAGTAAAATGACTGGGGGTATATTCCACACACCATCAAAGGAACAATCTGACACATTAATATTAGAATTCAGATTCAAATGTATAGAACAAAACATTTCAAACTTCATCCAATCAACACAACATTTCATCCAATTAAAAATTCAAACCCCCTAAAAAATTGATGGGACGAGAACATGTTTGAATCAGATTTAAAGGTGTGCGTCTACCTGGAGTGAGCAGGCCTCCCCAACACTGTTTGCTGGAGTTATTATGAAGTTCTAAGCATAGTCTGTGCTCGGCAGTTGCTGGCCTGGTGCCCAAAACAACAGTAATATAATACAATATGTATCCGCATCGGCCCCGGTAGAAACACTGAGCGGCCGTCCGCCAAAGTCCCACGTTCATGGCTGGATTTTACCAATGCTTGCTTGGAAAACATTGGAACTGTGCGGGTCGGCGTATTGCTCAGGGAAAAAAAGTGCATGCTGGGAAATGAACTTTCTGTTCATGGTTTTAAAGGGGAACTCCAGTCTCTATATATTTTGGAACTCCCGGACAAAATAAAATACAAGCGCATTAGTTATGTTTATTTTAAAATTGATCTGTTTTATTGGAAATCAATGTTGAAACAAGTATGCAAGCTACCATTAAGTTACTGGATAGCAAGTTACTCCAATGGCTTTGATACTGAAAGTCATGATAATCCAATGGCTTTGATACTGGAAGTCATGATAATCCAATGGCTTTGATACTGGAAGTCACGATAATCCAATGGTTTTCATACTGGAAGTCACGATCATCCAATGGCTTTGATATTGAGTCACTGACTGGAGCTATATGCCACCAGTGATGCCCTGATCTCCTGAGTTTTTCCAGTCAGTGAGGCTTAAGCCAGAGGATCATTATGACCACCAGGCATGCTGAGGACAGCAATGCACCCAAATAGCTCTACTTTACCAGACCCCCTTCCATACTATGTGTCTGTGCCCTCATTTACACCACATGAAACCTTTGTGTAGGCATTCATGGCAGTTATTGGAGTGAAGACTCTCCCCCACAGAAGTGGTTTTGGTGTTTCTGCATTGATACTATGGTTCCTGTCACCAGACACTGCCTGCCTCAGCTGGAATCATCGTAGAATAAATGTCTCTTTTCCCACAGATACAGAGCAGAATTGGGAAAGCAGAAGAGTTACATTCGGGTTTGTGTTCGGGGGCACATTACTGCCCAGTCAGCTCTGTGGAATGTGATTCTGATGGAAGGAAGCTTCTTCTCCCCCGCATTGTGGGCTGCAAATTGTTGTCTAAAGGAAATGATAGTATTGGAGGTCCAGAAGAGCCAACCTGGGCTGAAATGTAAGGAGGATACAAATGGAGGGAGAGAGACAAAGAGAGAGAGGAAGAGAAGAGGGAGGGAGGGAGGGAGGGAGGGAGAGTGAGAGAGAGAGAGAGAGAGAGAGAGAGAGAGAGAGAGAGAGACAGAAAAAGAGATTGAAAAAGAGGAAGAGAAACACAGAGGAATAGAGAGGAGAGAGAGAAAGAGAGGAAGAGAGAAAGAGAGAGAGAGAAGAGAGGGGGGACACGGAGGACAAGAGAGAGGGAGAGAGAGAGAGAGAGAGAGAGAGAGAGAGAGAAGAAAAAGAGTGAGCAACAGATAGATAAAAGATGAGATAAAGAGACATAGCTAAAGACAGACATGTAAATAAAGAGAGATAAAGAGAAGGTGAGATAAGATGGAGAGAGAGAGAGAAAACAGTGGAAAAAAGGAAAAATATAAAGAGAAAACAATGGGTGGGCAATAGAGATAGATAGATAGATAGATAGATAGATAGATAGATAGATAGATAGATAGATAGATAGATAGATAGATAGATAGATAGATAGATAGATAGATAGATAGATGTGCTGCATCTTGTAGAATTGGAATCCCCTGTCCCCTTTGCTGTAGAGAACATCTTTGGTACATAGCTGTCTGCTCTGCCTATAAAATCTAAGATTACACGTTGCACCGAGTCCTTGCCCGAGCCCACAAGGAGCAGCCATAGATCTTATACAGCTTATTTTATAAGCAGAAAATTAACAATTGCCTTGACAAAAAAGCCCTCCCAGAGTTCAAATGTTGGGAAAAAAATGTCAGTTCATCTAACCTCATATTCAAAAGCGAAATAATATCTTTGTAAAAAGGGGGGGAAAGCTAGCATATAATTTATGGGGGTTTAAAAGTCTAACAGCGAAGTGGTAAAGGTGAAATTAAACAAATTCTTTAATTAAGGGATTTCTCCTCGTGGAATAGGAAGTGCAGACGTTCTGAGTATTCCTAAAAAAACGCATTTTCCGGAGTACAGGGAGCGCAGCGGGGAGGGTTTCCAAATAACTCAGCATTAAATACCAGTGTTACATTTCCTCTAAGAGACTAGGCAGCAGAAATGTATTTTACACAAGATCCGATTAGAGCGCAGGACTTGTGCGTCGCGTGGGATTCTGCTCAAGGGTGTGAAGCTACATCAAATCATCAAATATTACTGAACGGTGCCGGCTCGCTGCTATAGGCCGACAGCTGTCGAGGAACGAAAAGTCACAGCAAGCCTTTGCACCAACTCCGACCACACGCATCAAAACAAAAGATGTGCAAAGTCTCACAATTAATTTTCTTTCTAAAGCAGCCACAGCCTGAGTAGAAAAGCCTGTCCCCTACCAGCAGCTGCAGAGAAGGACCCATGATCTCTGTGTGGAAGCAGTGGTCTCTCTGTAGAGATCAAAAATTCTCCTACCACTTTACCTCCAACCAGACCTGTCTCAGCATCTTTATCTGCAGCGTACTGTGCCTGTGCAGCTGTGGCGGAGTACTGGTGGCGTGCTCTGGGCCTCTGTCTAGCTTCCTCCTTCCCTCTCACGCTGAATTCGTTTGTCATTCAGCGCGCTGCAGATCCCCCAGGGCTTCAAACAGGGTTGCTGACGTTTATTAACGGAGCAGATTAATAGCACAGGGGAAAGACATTTTCACAAACATGATGAATATTAATAATAATCAATAACAAGCTATATATCCAAAACCGGGCTGCAGACATTACCCCGGGGGCAGAGGAAAAGGCTGCAAGTGATGAAACAGGAGGAAAAGCGATACAGCAGAGGAAGAAAAAAAAGGAATAAGAAAGAGCTGATGCCGGAGATAGCGATGTGTGAATATAGAACGCATAGTGTCACAATGTTACAATATTAAAATAGTTTCATGTTCTATGGATATAGGATTCAATCACGCACGCACGCACGCGTACACACCGTTAATCTCAATTTCAAAAGTAATTGTCATTTTTTTAGGGCTTTCATTAAAATAATACATGCCGATACCTATACTGACAGGGTAACTGTACTATGTCTTTTAATTGCTGTGTTGTGTTGTCACCCTGTCCCATACTCTCCCAATGCAGACTGCAAGCACTTTCTGTTATAGGGTAACCATGTAGGGATGCCACCTATCCAGGATTCACCCAGACAGTCCGGTTTTGGAGTCCTGTGTCCGGGTTTCAGGACAGTTGACATACTACTAATGTAAATAATAATAATAATATTGATAATAATAATAATAATAATAATAATGTTAAAATAATAATATTGATAGTATAATAATAATAATAATATTGATAATAATAATGTTAAAATAATAATACTGATAGTATAATAATAATAATAATAATAATAATAATAACAGTGTTAAAAAATACTACTATAACTAAAAATATTTATGTAACTTTTACGTGTCAGTGATGGAGACAGCCCCCCATAAACTGGCCTACATCCCGCCGTCCTTGGCAGCCGCTGCTAACACTCTCTCTTTAAAGTGTGATATGAAGAGCTGCAACTGCCACCTGGCTCTATTTAAAGTACATGTTGTATACTGAATGGCATTATTTATATATAAAATCCACTGGGGAACCCCCCTCCCCACCACCACCATCACCGCCACCATTTATATTTCAGAACCACGTCCCCCCTCCCCTCCTCTTATTTCCTCGCACACAGCCTGAGGCCAGGCTGGTGAAATGACTGGGGATGCCACTGTAATTTTTATCAAGCCTTGTTCCCGATAAAAAGCCTCTTTGTTTCCCGGAGATGGGATTGGGTCTGTTTCTTCCTCTCCTCTACGCTGTAGTTAATGTAGCACTTCCACTCGCCCTGGAGGAAGGAAAGGTAATCCAGGGAGGCAGCCGTCTTCTGGACACAGCGGCTAGTCAGGAGCCCACAAAAGCGAACGTCTGGGAGGGGGAACTGTAAATGTTGACTTAGCGCTACTCAACCCTTTACATCGCCATTTTATTTGTGTCAATAAACACACGACAAATAAATAAACATGCGTACACAGGGGGAGGTCGCCTTGGTTTGTTTTATTCATTTATAGCGGTGAGATATCCTGCAGCACTTTCCAGGGCGCATACTGTAGAACATTCACATCGGTTCATGGCCTTGACATGGCCTTGTAACCCACTGGGCCAACTTTGGTCATAAAGACGTACTAGTGCCCATCCTAGAGGAATAGAGGAAGCCCATTGATCTACAACCACCATTCAGACAATGTCAATGGAATCCAGTTTTCAAAGCAAAGGACGTCCACCACTGTGATGTCCATGGGATGATACATTCTAGCTCCCAGCTGAAGGACAGCAAAAGCTAACAATACTGTAGACCAGTGTTTCTACAATTTTTTTGCCACAACATCAGAGTCCTGCCCCTTCACATCAGGAGTCTTTATATTTTCTTTTTAAAATGTATCCAAAGTCAAAACTTTTTTAAAGTTTTGGTTAGAGTCTAACCCCCTTAGAACCTATATCAGGATTTCATTGCTTCAGAAAGACAGGCGTTGGGACTCGAAAGTGTATTTACTCAGTTGAATGAAGAAAAAACGCATGACTTCATCAAGCTCACTGGCTCTTGTTAGGTAGCCTTGGTGGGTAGCCTCAAATGTCTCAAAGTACAGGAACACAGAAAGGAGCCCCAAACCAACTGGTTTGGGGCTCGCTCGCGATCGCGGAGGTCTGCACCGAGCCTCAAACGTCTAAACATCAAAGAGCAGCATGCATTGTAGGAAATGTAGCCAGCATTTGATATAGCTTAAAAATCTTTTGACATTATTATCACTTTAACCCTTGCAGTGCTGGGGGAAGTCCTAATGAAAGGGCAACTTTTGATTTCAGAGTACAGCCTTGAGCCTATCGTTATACCTATTGCACAGGAAGCAGGAACAAGGTCAGATATTAATTGCCCGGTAAAATCACATCATTAATGGTCGGGTTTGCCTGCCACGCTGATTGGACCTTCTCTAAATATTTTCCTACAGAAGTTAAGGGATTAGACACAATGGCCAACAGTAACAAAGCACACATGGATAAAACAATGGGAACTAACTGTACATTCTCCTCCGAACCTGTGACAGAGCACATGATGCAGGCTGTGCACACCAGAGTTTACCTACTAAACCATGCCACCGGCCATGAAAGTGATGGAACGTGATATGTTCAGGTATGCCGGGATTAGATGCAGGATGTGATATCCAAGTGACTAAGCCTCTTCATATACTTAACAGTTCCTATACAATGTGCTGCTAATGAATACTACAATAGGAACATGTGACACCGTGCTCCACTCCTGGGATGTTAATGCATATACCAAACATTCCCATTACTAAGATGTCCACATACCCATAGCTCCCAACTGATCTCATCTGGAACCAAATCCCTCTGTCTCTCTTTCTCAACTCTCTTTCTCAACTGACAGTCATTTTGGTGTCACCCCTCTCTGAAAAGTGGAGCCGAGAAGTCATGGACCGAGAGCCCGACAGTTGCTCAAGAGAGGAGGGGACCCGGCGGCATACCTTATCCCGCCGGGTGAACGTCCCCTCCTCTCTCTGCCGGCGGCCATCACCAAGGCAGGTAACAGCGGTACAGCGCATGACGTCATCACGTGCATACGCGATTACGTCACTGCGGAGTGTCACCCGGTACCCGCACCGGGTGTCACCCCGCCTCGGGACTCCTCTGATAATTGGTGGTCTACTTGCTTGATATAGGGAGCATCAAGTTTGTTTTCTGACGTCAACAAAGTTCCATGCATAATATTCGGTGAATGTGATGCTACAGAAAGCTGTCAAAGACTGGGGAAATGCTACAACTGATGGTCAGGGGTTGCAGACATACTACAGGAATTTCTGGAGGTTAGGGACATGCTTCAGGAGACTGTTAGAGATTAGTGATTGGTTGAACACTCCCGTGTTCGGTTCACATTTGAACTTTAGAACGTGGAAAAAGTTTGAATTCGAACTCGAACTCAATGCAAGTCTATGGGGCCAGAACTTTGATACTCAATTGTCCCCATTTTGAAGGTTTATATGCAATTTATTGGCCATAAAAATGGTATGGGGACTCGGGTACTGGGGGGCATGTATCAATGAAAAAAAACACTTCGTCAAATATACAAACTGTCAATGTTTGAGTCGAAAGCATCAAGCCCATGCCTATTAGAGATTACCACCGGGATCATCCCTATAATGAGGCAGCCTAAAGCTGTTGGCTCAGGCAGCATCTCTTTTGGTCTCTCTGCTGTACAATGTTTGCCCACCGCCCTCTTTCCAGTCTGGTGTCCTAAGATGCTAAGACCTGGGCGGGGAGATGTGTAAAGGTCATGCACATCTCCTTGCCCAGCTCTTAGCAACATGGGACGCTCTGGCCGGCAACCTGCCCTGCTACTGGCAGCCAGTGAGCACTAGCAACCAGTGCTCATAAAACAAGAGGTTGGGCTCTGTATAGTATGCTAAATAGCCTAGATGGGGGCTTTATTATGGAGTTGATCTGGGCAGAGTATGCTGAATATAATAGATAGAGGTTATATTATGGCTGTGTGTCAAAGTACATAACCAAGGTGAGGGCAGCCTGATGTCATTGCTTGATGACCACAGAAGAAACTTCATAAAATATGGCCTATATAGCCAACATGTTTTAGGAGATGAGTCACTCCCTTCCTCAGGACCCATAAAATGATATGGGATTGATCTGGGTGAAGTATGCTGAATAGCCTAGATGGGGGCTATATTATGGCTGTGTGTCAAAGTACATAACCAAGGTGAGGGCAACCTGACGTCATTGCTTGATGACCACAGAGGAAATTCATAAAATATGTCCTATATAGCCAGCACGGTTCAGGAGATGAGTCTCTCCCTTCCTCGGGGCTTATAAAATGATTTGGTGGTTGATCCGGGACCGGGAGAAGTATTCTGAGTAGCCTATATTGGGCTATATTACAGCTGAGTGCCAGGGTACATAACCAAGGTGAGGGCACCCTGTGTCAAGGTAAGGTCTTTGTTCAAACACACTATAAATTATATATGACCATATTTTTAGAAGCCTCCAACTACACACCAGGACCCTTCTTAGGGTGAGATGTTCTGTTGCTCACATTGGCAAATGCCAACTCTCAATTAATGAAGCTTTTTCTTTTTTTTGCAGCACTCTCTCTTATATAAAGTGACAGGTCCACTTACATTCTTAGCTTTTTTTTCTTCAGCTCTTCATAAGCATTCCTCACTTTGTTCGCAGACAGACCCCCAGCGCAAAGGGCCTTGAATCCAGTTACACTGGAGCTGAAAGCGCCGCTCCCCAGATACCTCGGCTGGCTATTAACCCAGTTTACCCCAACAAAGAATTTCTTTAAATTTCCAGCAGAAACAACTGTGTGCCGCATTGTCCCGGCCTTATCTTAAGTGGAGTTCAGTTGCATCACTCGATCCGTCCTCATTCACGGGGATGCATGTCCTGCGCTGTATTCCGCATTTCAAAGCTGTAATTATTACGAGCAATGTGTCTCCCGCTTGTCGGTACAGGATCTACACTCGCAGGCGATCACTCGAAGAAGAAAAAAAAAAGAGAACAGGGGTTTCGTGGGAAATTTATCTCGGTGCTTAAAACTCCGGCACTGTTATACCGTATGGGCCTGGAAAATTGGGGAAAGTAAAGAGACACGGTCACCGCCTGGTGACAAGCGCAGACTGGCCATCTGCTTCAGACATACACAAGCCCCGTCTGGCACTAAGGAAAGATATCAGCACGGCAATTCAAGAAAACTGACACTTCCAGAAGTGTCGGATATGGAAACTTCCAGGCCACCACCAGGGCCTCTCCTGTGTCTGCTGGAAGTACAAACAAATCAGCAGCGAGGTCTGCAGAATAGTAAGCCTACTGCAATTGTTTACTATGCATTTTTTGATGGTGTAGGAGCCGGGGGATGGGTGGGGGCTGCGGATAGCGAAGAAGTCTTACAATTTGACACTCCAGGAAGTGTCCATTTTCTAGAAGAATTGCAGCTCTGATATCTTACCTCAAGAGTGTCCATCTGCCGCAGTCTGCAGTGCATCCGATACAGATTGCCTGCTTGTGTTTACATGTCATGGTATAAGGGAGTGGCACTTTAATTCTTCAAATTGATTTGGCTGCCTTACAGTGCTTTCGCCAGGCCAAACATCTCACCCTGCTGAGACCCTCCGCACCCCTCCTGAGGCCCTCGCACATCTCCCCCTGTTAAGTCCCTCAGCACCCCACCTGAGATCCTCGCACATCTCCCCCAGCTGAGACCCTCCACACCCCTCCTGAGGCTCTCCGCACACCTCCTGAGACCCTCCACATCTCCCCCTCCTGAGACCCTCCGCCCAAGACATCAGGCCGGAGCCCCAGCAGCACAGAGTATGTAGCAAATTCATATACTAATATTCTGCATTGCTGTATAATGTATTGCTAGGATGTATACTGCTCTATAGCTGATGGTATTATTCTGCATTGCTGTATAATGTATTACTGGGATGTATAGTCCTCTACAGCTGATGGTATTATTCTGCAATGCTGTATAATGTATTACTGGGATGTATAGTCCTCTATAGCTGATGGTATTATTCTGCATTGCTGTATAATGTATTGCTAGGATGTATAGTCCTCTATTGGTGATGGTATTATTCTGTATTGCTCTATAATGTATTGCTGGGATGTATAGTTCTCTATTGGTGATGGTATTATTCTGCATTGCTGTATAATGTACTGCTGAGATTTGTAGTCCCTCTATAGCTGATGGTATTATTCTGCATTGCTGTACAATGTATTGCTGAGATTTGTAGTCCCTCTATAGCTGATGGTATTATTCTGCATTGCTGTATAATGTATTGCTGAGATTTGTAGTCTAGGGTCGCAGTGGTTGCAGCTGCAACCAGGCTCTGGCGCTCCATCACTATCGTAAAATAATTTGTCTGTATTATTTTAGAAAAACTGTCACATGGCACAAAAAAAAAGGTATTGGTATTTAGTATCGGCGAGTACTTGAGGAAAAGTATTGCTACTCGTGCTTGGTCTGGAGAAAACCTTCCCAATGTGGACAGCAGTAAAAAAAAAACCTTCCCCACTCTACCAAAATGAGTGTTTTATTGCTGACTCCTTGTACTTCCTGTCTCGGCGACACAACAGGAAGGGAAATTAAATAAAAGCTGACAGAGGATCCACACAACGTTCGCCTCTTTGCAAAACACCAAACAATAAATTGGCACGACTCAATCGTAGCCCACGTTGGCGACTTCCCAGAATGTTGTTGCTGCTGCGAGTCTGCCGGCCTCCATCCGGTGCTCTCTAATGACCTTTTCTGCTATTACCTTGATGGCGTTGTGTTTCGGCTGACTGGGCACGCCAATAACAGACATGGAAGATGTAAAATAACATGATTGAACTATTAACATTCTGAATGTAGTAGCCACATTTTCGTCCTGAAGGCACAGAGCAAAGGGTGAAATTATGGGACACAAACGTCCTGCTAAGCAAACAACAAAAGGTCATCGGTTCACATCTGGCTTAGGTTGGAAGGGAACAAATGCCATTAGCTTTTGGCAGCTAGTGGTGGCTTATTTGAAATGAGTTGGTGGTCCTCTGCATAATCCCCCCGAGAGGGATGTGTCTGGCCTGTTAATGCTTCCAGTGGGTCATAATTATGCTTGTGGTATGATGAATAAACTAGGATAGCGGGGATTTAATGGAAGGGAAAATGAATCTGCCCTTTAAAAACAGATCACCGTTTTCTAATAGAAAACAGCGTGGGTTCATCCGGATGACAGCCAGCCAGCTAAACTCCCGCTCCCTGCAAGTTTCATCCTTAAAGCCGAACTATGGGCAGAGATAAAAACACACACACGCCATTCAAAGTGCTTGCATATTTCTTTATAAAAGCATTCAATGTATTTTCACATACATCTAGCATAAGCACCTGAATCTGTCTTCATATGGTTCCCTCCCTGCCACATGCTGAGGTGCACTGCTGCTTCTCCATCTCATTTACATTAGGAAAGAGAGGTGCAACATTAGAAGCCAATAGTTCCTTTCACTGCTTAACTCTCCTCTCCTGAAATACTGTGCTGCTGGAGAACTCTGCTCCCTCCGCTATCTAGATCTCTTCTCCTGAAATAGTCTCCTCTTTTGGAGGACTCTGCTCCCTCCACTGTATAACTCTCCTCTCCTGAAATACTGTGCAGCTAGAGGACTCTGCTCCCTCTGCTATCTAAATCTCTTCGCCCGATATACTTTGCCTAGCTGGAGAACTCTGCTCCCTCTCCTATGTAACTCTCCTCTCCTGAAATACTCTGCTCTGCTGGGGAACGCTGTTCCTTCCGCTATGTATGTCTCCTCTCCTAAAGTACTATGCACTTTTAGAGGACTTTGCACCTTCCTCTATCTACCTCTCCTCTCCAGAAATACTCTGCTCTGCTGGGGGACTCTGCCCCATCCAATACCTAACTCTCTTCTCCTATAAATACTCTTTGCTGCTGGAGGATTTTGCTTCCTCCGCTATCTAGATCTCTTCTCTGGAAATAATCTGCACTGCTGGGGGTCTCTGTTCCCTACGTTATCTAACTCTCCTCTCCTAAAAACTCTCTTTACTGCTGGAGGACTGCCTTTTCCTCTATCTAACTTGCCTGTCCTGAAGTATTCTGCACTGGTGGAGAACTCTTCTTCCTCCATCTTATGATCCTCCCCTAAAGTATTCTGCATTGCTGGAGGACTCTGCTCCTTCCTCTATCTAACTTTCATCTCCTGAAGTATTCTGCACTGTTGGTGGACTCTGCCCCTTCCTCCATCTAATGTTCCTCTCCTGAAGTATTCTGCACTGTTGAAGGACTCTGCTCCTTCCTCTATCTAACTTTCATCTCCTGAAATACTCGGCACTGTTGGAGAACTCTTCTCCTTCCTCCATCTAACACTCCTCTACTGAAGTATTCGGCACTGTTGGAGGATTCTTCTCCTTCCTCCATCTAATGTTCCCCTCCTGAAGTATTCTGCACTGCTGGAGGACTCTGATCCTTCCTCTATCTAATGCTCCTCTCCTAAAGTATTCTGCACTGTTGGAGGACTCTGCTCTTTCCTCTACCTAACTTTCCTCTCCTGAAATACTGTGCTCTGTTGGAGAACTCTGCTCCTTCCTCCATCTAATGCTCCTCTCCTGAAATACTCTGCAATGTTGGAGGACTCTTCTCCTTCCTCTATCTAACTTTCCTCTCCTGAAATACTGTGCTCTGTTGGGGGACTCTGCTCCTTCCTTTATCTAATGCTCCTCTCCTGAAGTATTCTGCACTGCTGGAGGACTCTGCTTCTTCCACTGTAAACACTACAGAGAAGTGTATGGCATTCTATCAGCCAATGCAATTCACATATTGTAAAGAACAGCAAAAAAAAGTCAAATGACCCATATCTGTTGGTTGCCATTCACATCCATTCGCTCCCAGCCTCACGACTTTATCACAGTCCAAAGGGTGACTCCTTTCAGATCGGCAGCAGCGAGAAATACATTTGATGGAGACGTCGAGAGACGCGGAGTGTGAGCGGGATACAAGAGAGCCCAGCTATCAATAGGTCAATGCAATCCCACTGTTGTGCTTGTAAAGATAAAACCCTCATACTTTCCCGCTACCGTCTGTTCTCAACACAATGCACAAAGAACTCACAATGGCCCCAACACACCTGCTACCCTCCTACTGACATACACGACGGCACTATGAACCCAACATCCTAATGGATCAAAGGGGAGTACATCTCACCACTGGTTCCTCACTGCTGCATCCCATGGTGTCCACGTATTGTGTGCATTTGTATTCCTACAGCCAAGATTAGGATGAAAACAGACGGAAGCAGATATATGAAACATTAAAAGGGCAGTGTGACCATTCAGCTTTGATAACAGTCGTTAAAGTGTAGGTATAATTAAAAAATGTTTTGGCTTTAGATAGAGTGGGGGAAAGGTTTTGTTTGCCGGAGTACACGGAGGAAAGCACTAATAGCACAATGTATCAAGTCCAGGTTTCATTTCATTCAGAGTTATATCAGAAAAAGCCAACATGTTTCGGAATTCTGGGCTCCTGCTTCGTCAGGGTTTGGTTCTGTTGATCAGGCAGATGTGTTGTCTGTGTACAGAAGGGGAAATGTCCCAAAGACGTAACGGTAAGAAAGAGACTTAGGGGGGTTATTCACAGAGGAGCTGAAGTATCCAGCCGTAGCTTCAGCTGATCCTTCGGCTCTCTTCGGCCGCTGGAGCCCTTCGATTCAGTCAAACCGAAGGGATGCTCTACGGGCTATTCACTATAGCCGTACAGCAGCCGAAGGCGGTCGAGCGGGTCAGCCGATCCGAAGGCATTTGCTTTGGCTCGACTGAGCCAAAGTGTCAGCCAAAGAGGTGCAAATGGCCTACCGAAAGCCATTTGCCCCACAGTAGATATATGCAAAAATATGCGAGTGTGTAATAACCCTTTAAGAGCTTTTGATGAGCCAGGAGTGTGATAAAAGAAAGCAACTCTTCCTGCAGCAAGACCAGAACCCAGAACTTTGGGTGTACCTTCACACAAGATGCAGTGCGTTCCGACCCGATTCTGGCCAGAACGCACTGCAGAACGCACGGCTCATTATTTTGTGGGGCAGGAGGGGGCATGGCGGGCCATTGAAGTGAAAGGCACTGTAGCCACGCCCTCCGCCCGCATGGGATCACAAGACACATTGTACCTGCGGTCCGGTCCAGTCCTATCAAAATAGTGCTTGCAGCATTTTCATCGCACCTGACCGGACCGCAGACATAATGTGCCTTGCGATCCCGTGCGGAGGGCGTGGCTACGGTGCCATTCACTTCAATGGCCCGCCACGCCCCTTACCTACCCTACAAA
>NW_017306273.1:4279620-4283960 GCF_000935625.1 Nanorana parkeri
ACCTTAATGGAATATATATATATATATATATATATATTTTTTTTACATTGTTTCCTTTTTTACTTGTTACATTGTGCTTCTTCCATCCCAGTTCTAGCAAACACAAGACACCCCCAACGTTCAGCCAGGACCGGGAAGCCGATCAAAGGTAAATATGAAATGATTACCTCTCGGTGTTCACAAAACGTCAGATTAAAGGAAGGTGCGTCTTGTTTGTCTAGGAAACAATCAGAGAGCAATGCTGCGAAGATTAGTTTATCAGATCGAAGACTGAAAGAAACCTGAAGAAGGTGCGAGTCATCGCAGAATGATAAAGTGACCACTACGCACTCCGTATACCCAATATATAGAACAATATAATGACAGGGGAACGCGCCGGTCTGTCCTTGGCAGCGTCATATATGACAATTGGGTCGGTAATGAGCTCATTTAAAGAGGAACTCCAAAAATTGGGAAAATCAACCCTTACGGTGGGGCTACCTATGCACTGCAGGGGTTAACTGGCCGACATTGAGAAGATATAGTCACCTGATCATCGGTCCTGCAGAAGTGACCACTTACCTCTCCCCCCTCTGCTCCCATTGTGGTATGTCCCTCAGCGTCCTCACGTCTAATGCACTTGCATTAGACACGATGACCTCACGGGTCCTTAGATCGCCAGAGCCCGGGGTAGAAGAGGCTGCGGGGACCGCACCAGCAGGCTGGACCAAGGATCAGGGGAGTATATTTTCTTTAGTTGAGTCCCTAGACTAATACAAGTGCATTCAACGTGATGACATCAGAGGTCCTTAGACCATCGGAGCCAGGGGGAGGGGAGACTGAGCAAATGCTTTCCCTACATGCAGCAGACTGATCACTGGGGGAGGAGAGATTGAAGAAATGCTACCTCCTGTCTGCAGCAGACTTATCTCTGGGGGTGGAGAGACTGAGGGAATACTTTCTCCTTCCTGCAGCAGACTGATCACTGGGGTAGAGAGACTGAGGAAATGCTACCTCCTACCTACAGCAGACTGATCACTGGGGGAGGAGAGACTGAGGGAATACTTTCTCCTTCCTGCAGCAGACTGATCACTGGGGTAGAGAGACTGAGGAAATGCTACCTCCTACCTACAGCAGACTGATCACTGGGGGAGGAGAGACTGAGGGAATACTTTCTCCTTCCTGCAGCAGACTGATCACTGGGGTAGAGAGACTGAGGAAATGCTACCTCCTACCTACAGCAGACTGATCACTGGGGGAGGAGAGACTGAGGGAATACTTTCTCCTTCCTGCAGCAGACTGATCACTGGGGTAGAGAGACTGAGGAAATGCTACCTCCTACCTACAGCAGACTGATCACTGGGGGAGGAGAGACTGAGGGAATACTTTCTCCTTCCTGCAGCAGACTGATCACTGGGGGAGGGGAGACTGAGGAAATGCTACCTCCTGCTTGAAGCAGACATCATCTCAGCCTAGGTAAAGGCTCAAGGACAGCTTTTTAATGATAAAGGGCAGAGCTTTTAAAAAAAAAAATGCATATCGTGATCACAGCCGGCAATCTGCAAATTTTGGGAAAACTGTCCATAGATGGAATAAGAGTCCATTCCTTCATTCTCATCATTTTCAAGCCCTGAGGAAGGGAATTGTGCCTGTCCCCGAAATGCGTTGGCTGTTTGATCAGCACAATTATTAAACATTTTTTATAGACTCCGGTTTTGGTCTGGCGCTCTTCTGTTTTCTGTCCCTGTATATGGTGACATGTCTATGATTTATGTGTCGTTAGAGAAAGGTCTACCGTGGCTTCGCTCTGCATGGGCAAGGCCCTGAAAGCCGGGTGTGAATTGGGCAACAGAGTTTCTTCTTATATATAGCATTCTCTTAAAGGAGAACTACAGGGTAAGTGTTTTTCCCCATAGTTCTCCTCAGGGTCACGGGAGGACATAAACTAGCATGCTCCTGTGACCCAAAGCTCAGTATATCGGGAGCTACAGCTCGCGGTATACTGAGACGCTGCAGCCAAGACGGATCCCGACTGTTCGAGATCCACCCAGCTGCGTGATTGACAGCTGTACCCGCCCCCTCCCCCATCTGTTCCTCATGTCAGCGCTGGAGGATCGGGGGGAAATCCCTGCAGGGAGCCGTGAGTGGTAGTCACCGCTCTCTGCAGGGAGATGATCGGGAAGTGAGCGAGCGACGGTATGTGTCCTATTGAGCCGACGTGTGACAGTTTCATTGTCACACGTCGACTCGAACTATGAGGCTGAGTGATTTTTACACACCTCATAGTTCTCCTTTACTAATAGATTATATTTTAAAACACAAATGACGCCATTTTGTAATCAATATCCAGCGATCAGTGAAAATGAAGAAATGTTAATAAAAGAAAGGTCGGCGTTAACGGATGAAGTGAAGGACATTTGCGCAGTCTGACTTTCCGCGGCTCCGGGCTAATGCGTTTAAACAGATTTTCCGTGCGGCATTGGCAACAATTACAGGCTTCCAATCAAGCGCCTGACGTCTTTAATCGCGCTCCTCTGCGCTCGTTCGCACTCTGCGGCTCCGTCTATTTAGCGGCCTATAAAGCGGCCGAACAGAAAGAGGAGGAAAAAAAAAGAATTCATTAATTTTTATTAACAAGGAGGGCCATTCGTTCCCAGCGACAATATTCGACTTGTCGAAATGATTTCCACCTCTGCCACGAGGTGATCGCACTTCACATACATCACCCGATTACCGTGTGAGTGGCCAAAGCTGCAATCATTAGCCAGCGAATTAACGGCGGTCCGCGGCGCTATTAATCACGCTGACAAAAAAAAAGTGTGAGCTGGCGGCGAGCGGGAGCGCAGAGACCGGGGAGATTGCGAGGCCTGGCACAGCCCGGGGCTGACACTGGATGGGAGATAGCGAGATCCAGCCACCAATCGGCCTCCATAATGGCCGTATAATGAGAGCGCAATATGGCGGCACGCAAGAGACGCAGGGGAGGTCCGGGGAGGTCATTTGGCGTGTTTTGACTTTAGAAATTAGAGCAGATGTCCTAGGAAATGCAATATGGAATATTATTGTGTGATTCTATTATTATTGTCATTAATATTATTATTGTTATTATTATTTTTATTATTATTATACGGGATTTATATAGCGCCAACAGTTTGCACAGCGCTTTAGAATATAAGGAAGCCATTACAATCACAAATACAATTCAAGACAAGATGGAAAATTCCAGCCAGGACACTATCTGCTTGGTGTTTGCATGTTATTCCTGTGTTTGTGTATGTTTCCTCCCACACTCCAAAGACATGCTGGAAGGTTATTTGGCGCCTGTCTAAATTGGTCCTCTATGTATGTATGCATGTGTGACAGGGACTTTAGATTGTAAGCTTCTTGAGGGCAGGGACTGATGTGAATGTGCAGTTTGTAAAGTGCTGCATAAATTGTTGACACTATATAAATACCTGTAATAGATACATATTCATTGTAGTACTATTATATGTCCTAGTAAATGTTATAATAATTATTATTATATGCTTTAGGAAATACAAGACATATTATTATTAATATTGTTGTTGTTGTTATTATTAATAATAATAAAAATAACAAATGACCTAGGAAATGTATAACAAATTATTATTATTATTATTATTATTATTATTATTTGTTGTTGTAAATTTAATACAAAACATTATAATAATAATAATTAGTAATATATGTTGTAAAACATGTTAAAGGAGACCTCTTGTCAAGTAGGTTTTTTTTGCATTTAAAAGAAACCATGAAGGCACTGGTTTAGCCAGGCAGCGAGCATTTTCAGAAGGGAAGGTCAGCAGGGACAGTCCGCAATTTATGTACATTGAACCAGTGGGACATGATGCCTGCTGAGACAATTATCTATTTTTGCCTCCACTATCCTTCTGCGGGCTGAGCTGCTACATTTCCCTGTCTCCTAAATGTCCTTGTATCTGAGCCTGTGCATCAAGCGTGTTCCCTGGTTCTAAGCTCCGCCTCTTTGAGCTCACCGCACCCTTGCCGAACATGTACCGCAGCAAGAAGCAGACTTTTTGAATGGCCGCATTTTCTGTCTGCCTAGACACGCCTCCAAAGAACCCAGTGACAGTTCTCAACCCTGGTAACTGGTCATTCAGACACTGAGCAATGCATGCTGGGAGGCCAGAGGAAGTCCACATGTTTGCTCCCTGAAGTCCCAGATTTATTTTGCTTACCAATGCAGTGGCAGATTGGCCCACAGTGATGTTACTTATGCTTTGGCATCTTCTGTTTTTCACTTTCAATTCCAAGCTTTTGGAGAGAAGGAAGGGCTACTGTGATGGGTCCTTTTCCATCATCTCTGTCCCTATTGGGGG
>NW_017306273.1:4284161-4285174 GCF_000935625.1 Nanorana parkeri
TTTTTCCATCATTCCTGGCCCTTTTGGGGGGGGGGGGGGATCAACCCTTACTTCCTGTCTGGGCAGGAAGTGATGGGAAATCTCTCTAACAGGGACACAAAAAAACCCAAATAAATTTTAGTAAAGTGAGAACGGTTTCTGACAATGTTTTTACTGCTGTCCGTGTCTTCCTGTCCATTTGACGTCCACAAAGCTCCATTTCTTGCACGGGTGTCACAGGCACAGGAAGTGAGGGAAAAATCTCCCTTATGAGGTCAAAAGCCCCCCCAAAAAATTTTAACTCTTCCCCACTCCATCCAAAGCTAAATATAATGTTTAGAGAAAATATTTCCCCCCCATTTATAATAAGGTATTTTTTTCCATCCTTTACACAAAACTTTCAAAGGAAAACAAAAGTTGAGATATTATTTCACCAACAGCCCGGCGCTGAAGCTGCTCTTAAAAATAAGAGCTCCATGAAAATCAATGCGATATATTAGCAGCGGCACATATTCCTCATCCACTTCTCCGCTTCCCATCCCAGGAAAGACGGACGATGAATTTGCAAATGGCCCAGGAATATGACAGGCGCTTCCTCCCCTCCTCATTATTTATTCTCCCCCGGAGAAGGTCTATTAGAGACTACAGTGACAAATGTGTGAAATAAAAGGCACAGACAATATTCCCGTCCCGTAGTGTAAATCTCCCTTTACACTTTATTAATTTAAGAAACCCATCACTCCTCCTCGCTGGGAGAAGGGAGACAGGAGAGAATAAAAAAAGATGATTTCTTGTCCCAGGATGGAGATAAAAATATATTTGTCTTTTTTTTGCTTATCTATTCTTTATTTAAAACTCTCTCCGCTCCTCAGCAGGACAATCTAAATTTAGAGCTATCTAGAATCTTAAAGGGAAACTCTAGAGACTATTCAGTGAGCAGTCGTGTAAAGCTTAACTACAGGCAAAAAAAATAAAAAATCTTCATTAAAAATATGATAATAATAATAATAATATGTTTAATAATAATATGTTTC
>NW_017306273.1:4285390-4303571 GCF_000935625.1 Nanorana parkeri
GAATATTGTTATTATTATCATCATTATTATTATTATTATTGTTATTATTATTATTTAAATATTTTCCTCAATAGCCACAAAGGATATAAATCCACTTCCTCTAACATTGCTTCATCATGCTTTCCCACGCTCTGCTTTTTAAAAGAACTACCCTGGCCACCTATGGCCTCTAACCCATAGATTAGGGGTGTGGGGGGTGACCGTTAGATACAAAGTAATACAAGAGAAGAAGACTATCATTCTAATAATAGGTAATCGGCACAGTGAGGGACCTGCGCATTTGTCATTTACATAAGCAGGGAAAGTGATTCACATCCCTGCAAAAGAAGTCCTGAGATAAGCCCAATTAGCTCAGTAGAGGGTCTAGTGTTTTCAGACCTGACCCCGTAGGAGCCCAACCATTGCAGAGTAACTGTAAGCTGGAAACGGAGCCGGGATACCTAATGACCAAATATGGCTGAGCCTAGTGTATAGATATATAGTACAAATAAAGACAGGTACAAGGCATTTTCTGAATGGATGATGGGAGTGTGATGATGTCACCACCCCTTGTCCAATCACCTTGGATTCATTGATAAAAATACAAGGCATTCTCTGATTGGACGACGGGTGGATTTATTGCTACAAATACTAGACATTCTCTGAATGGGCCTTGTGCTGAGTAAGCGACCCCCCTGAGTTCTCAGAGCAAAGCGTCCATACAGGACCTGGAAGATCACTGCCAGCGCTGTAGTAGCCCCAGTTAAAACAGTGCTACACGGGATCGCAGTGGGCTGCTTAGGCATGACATATGCATACTTACAGCAGGCCAAGCTGGACCAGTGTATGTATGCCTACAACGACACCTGGAGTCCAGCTAGAAGAGCTGAGTGCATTTCTTGCAGATCAACGGGTATTTTTTCACCCTTGCAGGGTCTTCAAAGAGATAGAAAAAGGCTGAGATGTATTGTATATTCTTTTTTTGCACCAACTTGACACGATAAAGCCTATAGGCTTCTCCTGTATTGATCATGTGACTAAGCACCTAGACGCAGTGGTGTAACAATCACCATAGCAAGCCAGGCGGCCGCTATGGGGCACAGGGGGGCCCGGCCAGGACATCCCCCTGATGCCGTGCTGCTGTGAGGAGGAATGCGCCGCTATTCACATGTGCAGCGGGGCGTTCCTCCTCACAGCCGCTGCTGAGTCGGTGACAACCAGCTGCTTCAGAGGAGGTGGCTGGGCCCATCGTCGGCAGCGATGGAGGAGACGGGGCCCAGCGATCAAGCAGGTGGGGCTTAGCAATGGGGAGGCTGGCCCGGTAATCGAGGAGGTGGGGCCCGGCAATCGAGGAGGTGGGGCCCAGAGACGGAGTAGGCGGGGCCTGCAAGCAATCGTAGAGGAGAAGGAGGCGGACAGGGAATTGGAGCAGACAGGTAAGAGGGCTCATAGAGAGTTTATGGTGGGCTCTGCAGGATCACCCTCAGGTGGGCTGTTTGGGTTATCAGGTGGGCTTAACTAGAAATCACAACATTTTGCCCCTTTGGCCCCTGCCTAGACGTCTTCTACAGGTCAAATAACCCAGAGGGTTGGGATAAGGTGGAGAGGGCATTTTGGCCACGGGTCCTCTTTAACAAGGAATCCAATTTTCCAGTCTCATTGCCGAGAGATGTCCCCACTGACCCACCAGGCCAAGAATGACTCGGTTGGCTCGCCCACTTGTTTGGTCCACACTTAACTTTCTTTCTGTCTCCATTATTGTTTTTTAACAGAACCTCTTCCTCACCCGTCCAGCAATAATCAAAGGAAACGAGACTTGTATTATGAGCATGGAACACGGACGGCAGGTATCAGGAACTGTGCGTGTAATGTGAAACAATGGCAGAGGTCCTCCCTCTCTTCCCAATCACCGACCACCACTGGGAAAATGTCCGGACAATGGCCCCGGCCAAACAAACACAACAAGGACGCAGGATTGTGTCGCCTCCGCAGTAAGCAGGCCAATCACACACAATCAGTCGGCCCCCGTGGTCCGGGGGGATATTCTGCCTCTCTGGAAGTCTCCCAGCAGAAGACATTTTGTAAAATCAAATCAGGAACCTAAGGATGGCAATGACAGGATGAGGACTTGTTCAGTCCTACATCATGAAGCCATGAAGCAAACCTGGATGAGAGAAATCCCTATATATTACACTGCACATAATGCTATCGTTATAGTATTAAAGGGAATGTATAATCTGTTGATTTTTGTATTATTATTATTATTATTATCATTATTTTTATTATAATTATTATTAACATCATTATTATAATTTGTATTATTATTATTATTATTATTAAAGTAGATGTAAACCCTAACTGAATGACATTTGTATTTTTGAAAGGTTTGCGTATCATGAATATGTTTTTATTTATTTTTAAATAAAATATCACTGCCAACATTTTTCATTCTTTGTGCCAGCTCATTGCTGCTGATCTCCTGCAGCCTCTCTACAGACACTTCTTGACTACATGCCCACCAGCGACGGCTGCATGGCATTTCTCGGGACGAGTTTCATGATGGTGACAACGGCGGGCCATGTGTGCGTAATGTATATTGAAACTGCCACTTGTAGTATTTAATGGAAGCCAGTGTGACGAGCAACAACACGGGCACAAGTGATAGACAGGAACTTATGGTTGTCACCCTATTACAAGAAGTGCTTGAGCAAGAACCTAAATGGAGGGATAATATTAATGTAAACCGCGACTGAATGCAGATTTAAAAATATTGAAATGTATTTTTAAAACTATATTGACATGTTAAAGTAAAAAAAAAAAACCTGGGTAGGAGGAGCTCTGAACACCTGCTTTCAGTTTCTTAAAGAAGAACTATGGGGTTAAGGCTTTTCCCCATAGTTCTCCTTAGGGTAACGGGAGGACACAAACTAGCGTCCTACCGGCACCCTAGGATGAAAGTGCCCATACACCTTACGAATATCCGGCCGATTTTCGTATACGCGATCGCGTTTCCGTCCGATATTCGTTAGGTTGATGGGCAGTGTACAACTGCAAATACTGTACAATCGATCGACTTTTGACTAACCAGCAGGTTAGAAAACTTCGGTCGATCGTATGATTTTCGCAAGGTTGGTGGCCTTTCCGTACGTCAAAATTCGTACAGATCTACACTACCCATGCGCAGACGAAAATACGTGCGGTCGATTACCGCAATCCGTCAAGGTGCTTTCTTCTAATTACCGCTGGGGGCAGGATGGGGCCGGCGTACGAAAATCGCACAACGGTTACAGATAGTCTATTGTCCTCAATTGGTTAAGACCTGACCTACCCTAACTACCCCCAAAAATAGCCAACCTCCAGAAGTACATTTTAAAAGATGGACTGAGTTCCATTGAAACTTTGACAATAAAACGTGTTAGTGTATTTAGATTATTTATTTATTTAGTCATTTATTTAATAATTTTTAAATACATCATTTTATTTTTACTATTTATTTAAAAGTATACAGTAGATATAGAGGCACTCATGGGTCTTGCAGATGAGATAAGTCAAAACATCAGCATTATTTTTTGTCAATGTCTCGATGGAACTTAGTCCATCTTTAATAAAGATGGACTGAGAATCCCTAGGTGCTCACAGACTATAAAAGTTGACATAATTAGCATATCTCATCGATCCGTGAACGTGGAGCTTAGAATTGGATGGAGCTCTTGAGTTCCCCAGTTTTGTCAGTGAATTAAATGATGAGGAAGATGATGAAAAGGTTCATTATCCTCCCCACTCCCCACCACACACACGCACAGACATATGCTGTGCTAATTGACAGCAAATTGGCCTGCTTCATAACGGGGAGTGAGAGGAGCCCAGCGAAAGGAGGGATAATTTGTCAGCGTTTAGGAGGTCAGGGGGGTCATTGTATAAATAGCTGAGTGTCTTCACCTGAGCGCAGCAGCTCCTGTAACCTGAGAGAAGCATCTGCCTTGTTACCTCTATCTCCCATCTTACCGCCTCACGTCTCAATAGGACAATTTTGTAGGAGAACACAGAAGGGTTGCCATCTCTAAACAAAAAAATGTAATGGGGGCAAAAGGTGAGGTGCTTCCTGTAGAAACCAATCGGATTAGAGATGTTTTCTCCATTGTGGTTGGGAATGTAAACGCAATGCAGGATTGGCTGCTCTAGGCAACATATTTTAATTTTGTAGGTGATTTATCTCTGGCCATTCCCCAAAAAACGGGGAACCGACCATTTTACTTTTTTGATTTGGTGTTAGAAGTAACAATATGTAAAGACTGTTAGAAGAAAAGGGCAGCTGTTCCCAATTCTCTCCCTGAAATACTAGTGTTTGGGGGCATTGGATGGAGCTTGTCTGCACTCCCCATACATTGTACATAGCAACAACAAAAAGGCCCCACACAGGGCCGTATTTACTCTCCCTGCTGCCCCAAGGCCAGGTTCCTCAATGCGCCCCCCTACCCGCCAATCCCCCCCATGGATAATGGCAGACCTGAAGGCTGCACACAATGTCGCCAAGATCACTTGTACAAAACAAGTGGCGGCTTCCCCGCTGTACATTTAGCTCTGCTTGCCCAAAGCCGGGCTAAATGTCGAAAATAACTACCCACCCGGGCATCGGGAGATAGGAATTCCACACCCGTGCTGCCCCTCTACTCCCTGCTGCCCCGAGACCGGGCCTTGGTTGGCCTTGTGGGAAATCTGGCCCTGGCCACACACCCATGAACACAGCATGCAATAAAGCCAGTTCTGGAGATCAGGTACATTAAAAAGCCCCACCTGGGCCCTCCCAAATATGGTGCATTTTATCCTAAGATAGGCTCAATCGTAGAGGTGTAGTAACAGGCTCCTCCTAGGAAGATCCTATGAGCATGTTCTCCAGAACAATGATGTTTTATTGAACAATTGGAACATCGGTGCGTGGCCATTTAGGGGGCCAGAGAGTCAAAGGCACCTAGATTGTGCACCGCGCCCGAAGAAATAGGCAAACCGTATATTAATATATTATTATTATACAGGATTTATATAGCGCCAACAGTTTGTGCAGCACTTTACAATATAAGGAAGACATTACAATTACAATACAATTCAAGACTAGATGGTAAGGAGGGCCCTGCCCCTGAGGGCTTACAATTTAAAAGGGAGGGAGAAATGATACATGAGGAGGTAGCCGTGCGGGGATGAATTTTTAGAGAATGGTTGAGTGGTTAGGTTGAGGTGGGATAGGATTCCCTGAAGAGATGAGTCAAGGAATGGCCTAAAGGCAGTCAGAGTAGGAGATAGTCGGACAGGTTGGGGTAAAGAGTTCCAGAGGATGGGAGAGAGGGTGATACTTTGAGACGAGGTTGGAGATATAGCCGGGGGCAGGGATGTGGATAGCTTTGTAAGTGGTTGTTAATATTTTGAATTTTATCCTTTGGCCTATTGGAAACCAGTGTAGGGATTGGCGGGGGGGGATGGAAGCCAGTGCAGGGATAGGCAGAGGGGGGTTGCAGACACTGAGCTAGGTGAATATATATTGCACAAATAACCAATATGTGAACAAAATGAGCCAAAACTATCTCAAGAAATTCTTTTTTATTTGATCACATGAAACACACCTGAAATCATGTAAAAAATGTACCCTCAAGGGCCTGGGGTAACATATGTACCCCATCTTCAAAAGGTGATACCATAAATATTGTATGTCCTATAATGTAGCTTCCCAGAGTGCATCGCATTGGAATAAAAACATCAAATACTGCACAAACTACTGCTGATATACAATATATATATATATATGTATCAAACAATGATAACAAATGTGTAAAACTTGGCAGCTCTTGTGTGTAGGATCCATAACACGTACCATATGGTTAGTATATTGAGGCCCCAACTGTAGGTGGAAGATAACGGGATATATAAATTCACAAATGCCTCAATGGCACAAGGTTCAGGTTCAGAACAAGTTGTAATAACTTGTTGTGTGACTGCATTCACTTTTCTAAAGACTCCGTAAGGTACATGATTTGGGTACGGCTGAATGCCAAAAGAAAATGGGAACCCAAATAGAACGTTCCATTCCATTCCAACCTCCCTCAGCAATACTCCATAAATAAACACAAACACAGATCTTTGGAATATTTTGCGGGCACAGTTTTAATACTAAGAAGGAATTTTACATGTCCCAATATTAACATAATAATATCAACAATCCTAAAATGACCAAACCAAAAAAGCAAAAAGCATATCCAATGAAACATGTCCTTTACAGCGCAACCAAGATTACGATCCCTTGGTCACCCGTACCAGCCACCAGCCATGTACACTTAGTGGTGTTCACACAACACTGACAAAAATGTTACCCAAGTATATACTTATGAATTTCTTTTTTGGACACCATCAAGGGCCTGCCTTTGTGGTGACAAATAACCCCAGGATTCCAAAAATGCCCCCCCCCCCTCTCCCCCATATCACAAACCCAAAGACCTAGCAACTTCAAACATATGAAGAATAAAAGAGAGGAGGGAGGATGGAACAATCTTCCTCCATGGTCATTGTTTTTGTTGCCTTACTGTGCTCCTCCCCTTCCAAAACATAACTACCTCCGTTAGCTAACCCCTCCCCACAGGGTCGTCTCTATAATATGGCAGCCTGAGGCTGTTGCCTCACACAGCATCTGTTTGGGTCACTTTGGGACAGTCAGAGCCCGGCGGGGAGATGTGTTAGGGCCATACCATCTCCCTGCCAGCTCTTAGCAACCTGGCACACTCTGGCCGGTGTCCCACCCAGGACCCTGCAACCAGTGACGTCACTGGTTGCCAGGAGCAGAGCAGGAATCTCTGGCTGACATCCCGCCCAGCTCCTTGCAACCAGTGATGACAGTGAGCTGGGCGGGATGCAGGCCAGAGCCGGGAAGTGCACCACCAGGGTGCCAGCCAGAGCGCTGTTAGTGTGCTCCTCCAGCACCTCGCGCCGCCCCTCTAGGAACGTGACCACCAGCACATTCCTTCACCTCGCACACACCTGCCCCCACACACATTATTTCATTTCTATCATCCCGCCCAGTCATGTGTAGGGCCCTTCCTTTAGGGGGGGCTGTTCCCCTCGGGCCAGTCTGCACATGACTGATCAGAATTCAGCTCTCAGGGAAATGTAAGCAGGAACCCTATTGGCTGCTCCCTTACTAAGTTACTGTAATGGGACCAGAAGCAGCCCTGGAATTATTTTATTAAGCACAGCCATGGTCTCACTTGGCACCTCTGTGCCTCGTTGTGGTGAACTCGTTCGCTGAACTTCATTCCCAACAATTTGATTGTTTTGAGTTAGCGAGCCCTTTTTGTCCAAGAAACCCTCTCGTCATGATAAGAGACAGATTTTATTCTTAAATTAAATTTACGCTTGTCTCCAAAATTAAGCCCAGCTGAGTCCCTCCGAAATTCACCGTCATGCTTGTAGGGATGAACCGGAGTGAAGGGCAGAGTGTTGTGACCTGAGATTGGATGAGATAAGATACTTGGTAAGTTCACAATCTGTTCTGAAGGGAAATTTAAAGCTGAACTCCAGGAAATAAGCTAAATTCTCAGATGAAATACATATATCAGAGTTGGTTTGCCTGCCAAAGGATTTGTATTTCTGCCCATCCAGTCCTGAGATCTGCAACATAGTTATGGGCATGCTTATGTCTTGTGTAGACACTTCTGTTGATGGCCGGATACAAACAAAAGTGGTATGACAAATATATTGGGTGACTTTGGTCCAAGTCCTGCAAGCTTAGGTCACAAAATTAGGCCTCTAAGTCAGCCTTATAATAAATAATAATTTCCAGGTCTTGGGGACCCTTACTATAACCAATTAATTGGTGGTCAGTGGGAAAAATTCAGTTTTTATTGGTGGTCAGTGGGAAAAATGTACCTCTTATTGGTGGTCAGAGGGAATAATTCAGCTCTCGTTGGTGGTCAGAGGGAATAATTCATCTCTCATTAGTGGTCAGTGGGGAAAATTTACCTATCGTTGGTGGTCAGTGGGAAAAAATCACCTCTCCTTAGTGGTCAGTGGGAAAAATTCACCTCTCATTAGTGGTCAGTGGGAAAAAATCACCTCTCATTAGTGGTCAGTGGGAAAAAATCACCTCTCATTAGTGGTCATTGGGAAAAATTCACATCCTGTTGGTGGTCAGTGGGAAAAAATTCACCTCTCATTGGTGGTCAGTGGGAAAAATTCACCTCTCATTGGTGGTCATTGGGAAGAATCTACCTCTTATTGGCGGTCAGTGGGAAAAATTCACCTTTCATATGTGGTCAGTGGGAAAAGTTTACTTCTTAGTGGTGGTCAGTGGGAAAAATTCAACTCTCATTGGTGGTCATTGGGAAAAATTCACATCCTGTTGGTGGTCAGTGGGAAAAATTCACCTCTCATTGGTGGTCATTGGGAAAAATTCACAGCTTATTGGTGGTCATTGGGAAAAGTTCACCGCTTATTGATGGTCAGTGGGAAATATTCACCTAATATTGGTGGTCATTGGAAAGAATGCCCCCCTTACTGTGGTGGTCAGAATTTCATCCTTACAGATAGGTAAAAATCAGCTGACATTGCCAAGTGGCATTGACCCTGTAACTATGCAAGCACCATAGGATGAGAAGTCAATTAGCCATAGCTCAAAGAACCTCCAGCGACCTCTGGAGGAACCCTAGGGTCCCATGGAACATTGGTTGAGAATGACTTCTCTAAGTGTTCCAGCCAGGGAAGATTTTTAGCCACGCGCTGATACAGACGATGAAGCCGAGCACTATTTACTCTGAGCTCTGCCACATTTCAGGACATAGAAACCTCTCCCATTCATCATCAGCCATATAAAACACATCACCGGGCTCCTTGTTGGGAAGGACATATAAGACTCTGAAAGACAGCACGATGCTGGAGATTTAAAGCACAACTCCATCTGTCTGGTCAGTGTGATGCTGGAGGGCCGGGGCAGTCAGACAGACAATGTATCTAATGTTTGATACTGATCTTCTACCATTATACCTGTGCAAACGCTTGAAGTAACTACTTCATCCATTGATAAATGCATATATTTCCGTGTTTAATGCACAGCGATTGCTAACCCCGGCTTGTATTGACATACTACAGATTCCCAAAGGGATATATAGCGGGTTTTATACATATTTTAGAAGTGTATTAAAATTCTACAAATACATTTTCTGTTGGTGTCAAGGAAATATTTTATATTTTATATTTATATATATATTATTAGCCTTTAGTTGCACTTTAAATGTCTACTTGTAATATAGAGATTGTATATATAGTAAAAAAATAAAATAATATAAAGCATAATTTTTAATAAAACTGACCCACAACTATTATAGTTGACCTCTAAACCTACTAATGAGGTTAGTGAGGGACATTGAAGAGGAAAGAGAAACATAGAGATGTGCTTCCAGCAGAAGGACTGTCTCTCTGAAAAAAGGAGGCTGTTTGGGAAATGTGACAAAAAAAAGCACTCACATTAATCCCGCCCCTGAGAAACCTTACAATTCAAGTCCCATCTGTACAAAAAGAATTGCACAATAAAGAAAATCTAGCCCAAAACACCAAAATCAGGAGGAAAAAAGTTCTAATTGTCTGTAGTACATGGGAAATTATTTTAACATCAGCATACAATGATTTGGGGACCTTACAGATAGCAAGCCTCATTTGAAAAAACAAAACGAAAGCAGGTGCCAGTATCAACCCCAAATGTTCCTTGCTTTAAGGTAAGAACTGATTGGCTGCTTATTTTTTGTAAACCAGCCCCCCGTATTATCTAACTCAGAGGCAGACAGGCTTCCATGCTGTTCACTGAAAATATACATATCCAGGGTCGTCTTTAATATTAAGTGTGCCCTGGGCAAGAATTTGCTAATGGACCCACACAACCCGCCCACCCCCCCACCTGCCCCCCTACTTCCTGAGCCAGACCCCCTTATCCACCTACATCACCTTCCCCCGAAACGAAAAAATAAAAACAATATATCTATGTGTGGGTATAGATATATAGATACAGTATACTGTATATACAGGTCAATGCACTAACGCAATGGACTCAGGTCTCTGCACCGCAATAAACTTAGGACTCTGCAACACAATAAATGTAGAACTCGGCACCGCAATGGACTCAGGGCTCTGCAATGCCAAGGACTCAGGTCAATGCACCGCAATAAATTCAGGACTCTGCAACACAAGACTCTGCAGCACAATAAACTCAGACCTCTGCACAGCAATGGATTCAGGACTTTGCACCACAATAAATATAGGACTCTGCACCACAATGGACCCGGACTCGTAGACTCAGGACTCTGCACCACAATAAACTCAGGACTCTGCATCGCAATGGACTCAGGACTCGTCATCGCAATGGACTCAGGATTCGGCACCGCAATGGACTCAGGACTCTGCAACACAATAAAATCAGGACTCTGCATCGCAATGGACTCAGGACTCGTCACCGCAATGGACTCAGGACTCAGCACCGCAATGGACTCGGCACCGCAATGGACTAAGGATTCGGCACCGCAATGGACTCAGGACTCTGCAACACAATAAACTCAGGCCTCTGCATTACAATAAATATAGGACTCTGCACCACAATGAACTCAGGACTCTGCATCCCAATGGACTTAGGACTCTGCACCACGATAAACTCAGGACTCTGCATCACAATGGACTCAGGACTCGGCACCACAATGGACTTAGGACTCTGCACCGCAATTTACTCAGTACTCGGCACCGCAATGGACTTAGGACTCGGCACCACAATGGACTCTGGACTCGGCACCACAATGGACTAAGGATTCGGTACCACAATGGACTTAGGACTCTGCAACACAATAAACTCAGGCCTCTGCATTACAATAAATATAGGACTCTGCACCACAATGGACCCAGGACTCGTGGACTCAGGACTCTGCACCACAATAAACTCAGGACTCTGCATCGCAATGGACTCAGGACTCTGCATCGCAATGTACTCAGGACTCTGCATCGCAATGGACTCAGGACTCTGCATCGCAATGGACTCAGGACTCTGCGACGCAATGGACTCAGGACTCTGCATCGCAATGGACTCAGGACTCGGCACTGCAATGGACTCAAGACTCGGCACCGCAATGGACTCAGGACTCGGCACCGCAATGGACTCAGGACTCGGCACTGTAATGGACTAAGGACTTGACACCACAATGAACTCAGGACTCTGCAACACAATAAACTCATGACTCTGCATCACAATAAATAAAGGACTCTGCACCACAATGAACTCAGGACTCAGTATAGTATGCCTCATGGAGCTCATACTGAGAAGAACAAATAAACCAATCACCCGTAATCTAATAATAAATGATTCTGTTGGCAATTTTGAGCCCCTGTATTCCTTCAAGTCACAATATCCCTTCTTAAACTTGCGGTTGAAGATTTCTGATGGCTATTTGGAACGTGAAGATATAAATACATGAAGATTAGCGACTGGCTTTAATAAGAGAGGGCGTCTGCGTCTCACGATGTCTCAAATAAAGTTCTGCTGAGGTTTTTTGAACGTTACATTATAGTCAGGCTCAATTTAAATGTACAAGATTTCAAGATGACATAATATAGAGCGTAAAGGGGCAAGAATGTGACTAGACAAGAGCCTCGCTTCCATGGAATTCAGGGAAAGTTTGGCAGGGAATCATTTGTTTTTCAAAGTGCTTATAGGGAGTCGAACAGTATATATATATATATATGTGTGTATAGGGGTTCATTAATAAAAGACTCATCCAGGATGTTGTTTGCATTGCACTAGCGCCCCTAGATGCTGCTGACGATTATAGGGGTGCTAGGACCATACAAATGGCATGGGCGCAACTTTTATAGCAGAACCCCCAAGTGTGTATTGCTTTTCTGCATTTTATGGTGTAAAAAAACTGTCTATAACCTGGCCATTCTAAACACCCATCAGCCATAATCAGCAGATCTGCCGAGACACTGACACTATTCCAGGTATCACGTAATTTCTCAAGTTCACTTTACCACATAAGCCCTGATGAAGGTGGACCGGTGAGCCCTGATGAAGGTGGACCGGCGAGCCCACAGAAAGCGTTGGCTTTTTCTTGTGACCTTCCGTCATGTGCAATAAAGATTTACTGGACTCACATTATATTCTTGGCACTCTTATCCTTCTCTTATTCTTTAGATTACTCCAATGACCCATTAGGTTACCCCAGTTGGCAGAGAGCTGCCTCTTAAATCTTGACTTATACTTCTTGTTTTGGGTCCAGCTCTCTGCTAACACGCTTATCGTTGATGTAATAGATGAAGAATTATACTCACCTCTCTGGTGGCCTGAGTCTCCTACCTTCCTGTGTTCCAGTGCTGCAATCTCTAGCATAGCCTTCAGCACTGAAAAATACCAGGATATGTCCCCTGCAATGTGCAATGGTTCCTTCCGCCAGCCCTATGCTACCCCTAGGTCCTGAAGTCATGTAGGGTCTGGAGGAAGGGACCACAGCACATTGCAGGGGTCACCTTCCCTAAGTGTCCAATGCTGAAGGCTTAACCAGAGGTTGCAATAGCTGAAACGGAGGGGAGGTAGCGGACTTAGGTCACCAGAGGGGTGAGTTTAATACCTCATTTATGACATGGAACAGCGATTTGTTGGTGAGTATAACAGGAAACAGCTATTTCAGTTCTTTTAGGGTCGCTTTAAAGGGAAGTGTATCCAAAACAGCCCAAGCTTGGGAATTCTGAACCAAAACGTATAGCACTGGGAAAAAGGAGATAATAGCAGACAGTCCATCAAACAGATGTAGTAACTGTACTGGAACAGCCTTGATAAATGGTCCATTTTTTTTTTTTTTGTAATTGGATTAACATATAAGGTAACAATAGTGAGCATGACCTCACTGTCTGTGTAGTCCAACGCGTTATTCTGGATAGGATCAGATAGGGAGGGGCCAGTCTACACTGGAGTTTATGTTGGCCTCAATGGTGGACATTTAATGAGGGGCACGTATATTTATATATTTTCACACACGGCTATTTTAGATAAAAATCTGAGGTCGGGCCAAAAAAAGAAAGGAGGAAATGTTTAAAAAAAAAAAAAAGACAAACTTTCTCTGCGTTTTGGTATGTTACCAGCTGAGGTACATCTTCTGTGATGAAGAGCGCGATGTTGAAAATCATATACCCACAGTTATAATCAATCAGGGCCAGATTTATTCTCTCTGCTGCCCCAGTGTCAGGTTCCTCAATGCGCCCCCCTGTATGCAGGCTGCATACAAGTGATCTTGGCGACATCCACGAGATCACTTGTACAAAACATGCAGCGGATTCCCCGCTGAACATATCCAAAGCAGAGCTACATGTAGAAGACAACTACCCTCCCGGCTCCCCGAACTGCATGTCCCGGTAGTCCGGAGATAGGTATTCCACACCCCTGCTGCCCCTCTACTCCCTGCTGCCCCAAGGCGGGCCTCGGTTGGCCTTGTGGGAAGTCTGGCCCACGGTGGCCTGCACTAGGTAAACGTAACCTGCAAGTTCACAGCCACTAGTGTTCCCGGAACACCGGAATTCTAGTTATAATGCATTTGTAAGCAATGGGTTGGCCTGCTATTCCAAAGGTATAACCAGGGCCACCATCAAGGGGTGTATGACCAATACACATACAAGGCAGGCCAGGCCCCAACTGGGTTTTTGCTGTATAGATTGTGGCAAAAATAAGTTTCCTTACTCTTAAATATTGGACGCAATGATGACTTGGAATACACTTTTCATTTTCATATACTATATTAAGTTGTAAGAGTGTTAAAATAAGAGTGGGTGCATTGAAGGACCCGGTGGGATGGCCATTAAGCGGACCTGGTGGGACAGCCAACGGGTGGACTTGGTGGGACGGCCAGTGGACGGACTCAGTGAAACAGCCAGTGGATGGACTCAGCGGGACAGCCAATGAGTGGAGTTGGTGGGACAGCCAATGGACGGACTTGGTGGGACAGCCAGTGGACGGACTCAGTGGGACGGCCAGTGGACAGACTCTGTGGGACAGCCAATGGGTGGACTTGGTGGGACAGCCAGTGGACAGACTTTGTGGGACAGGCAGTGGACGGACTCGGTGGGACAGCCAGTGGACAGGCCTGTATAATGTTGGCGGGCAGGTGGGGGGCCCAGGCCTAAAGCTATGTAAGGGACCCAAAATTTCTGATGGCTGCCTTGAAAAGCAGAACCTGGCTGGGTCCCTTGCTTATATTTCATGGCATTGTTTTCAATACCGACAAGGTCAGCTTTCTATCCCTGGAGCCTGTAGGCACACAAACATGGGGACCAAAAGATAAATCCCTACCATTAGGATCACCTTTTTATACAAAACATTTTCTTGTTTGACTGTTCCTCATCTGGCCTAGTGTACTGTGACAATAGATTTTAGACCAAAGTATTTCTTCCAATGATTGGAAAAGATCAATCACTATAGAGACAAATGTTGCCTTCTGTGTCTAATGGTGATCCAATGCTTGCTTGAAAACACAGCTGCACCCAAACCATACAAATCAGAGAAGAGGTTGTTTTTGCACTAATAACAATGTGACAAAGCAGAACGGTTCCCTTAAGTGACAATGATCTGTGAGCAAGGACTGCTTCCGATCCTACTATCTCGTAGCTGACATATTACACAATTAGACCGATTTGACAAATTCCATTACGGCTGATCAAATATTTAGCAGATGCTGGAGATGATGTGTGATAGCTCCGCCGTTTGTTTTACTAATGGGGGACGGATACATAATAAAGAAGTCACAAATCGCAGAACAGCATCTTGCTACATTAGCTTTGCAAATGACTGGCTCTAGGCGCAAACCGCATCGCCCAGAGATTCAGGGCTGCTGGGTGTCTGGGAAGCCGTTAACCTCTGCGCACATCAATCATAACACAAACTGCGTTTGCTTAGCTTGCAAACAGAGGGGAACGCTAGATGCAAAGAAATAACCAATCAGCAATAGGATGATTCGGGTGTATGCAATAGGAAAATATATGCTTTAACCTGATTGGTTGGTAGCTAGGTTGGTAGGGACAACATCCTGTTTCCCTTTTACCCCACTTTAATCCAAAAATTGCAAAAATGATTCCCCTGTCAGTTTAAATTCTAACAATGACACCTGGAAAATATTATACCAGGATATAGTATTTAGGCAAGAACAAAAACTCCACCCATAGAGGTTATGGGTGACATCCAGATGGATATATGAAAGAGGGCCTTGGAGTTCCTCCAATGATATGGGAAATCGCAGAAAAATTCATAATTCACAACATGACAACAAATAAATATAAATGTCAGATGGGTCGATCATATTAATGATAGGGGGACATAGGTGAGGCGCAGAAAGAGAGAAGGCAAAGAAAAGGACGACAAGAAGAGAAGGGAAGAAAAGAAGAAGAAAATAAGGAATGGTGAACAGTGAAAGCTGAGGAGAGGAGAAAGAAAGGATGCATTAATAATAGAAATGCATCTCTTATTTTTCAGTGAACTATCTTGAAGCTGAAGATTATCATGAGGGGACAATAAAAGAAGGAAGGGAGGAAGGAAGGAAGGAAGGTAAGATGCAAAGGAGAGAGAAAGGCAGGCAGTTCATTAAAATAAAAAAATACCTATTTTCGGTAAACTCTTTTAAAGTTTGAAGGAAGAAAAAGGGGGGGAAAGGAAGAAAGGAGGAAGGGAGGCAGGAAGGAAGAAAGGAAGGAATGAGGGGAGGAAGGAAGGAAGGAAAAGGAAAGGAAGGTAGGAAAGGAAGTAAGGAAAGGAAAGAAAGGAAGTGAGGAAAGGAAAGAAAGGAAGTAAGGAAAGAAAGGAAGGAAAGGAAGGTAGGAAAGGAAGGTAGGAAAGGAAGTAAGGAAAGGAAGGTAGGAAAGGAAGGAAAGAAAGAAAGGAAGGAAAGGAAGGTAAGAAAGGAAGGTAAGAAAGGAAAGAAAGGAAGGTAAGAAAGGAAAGAAAGGAAGGAAAGGAAAAGAAGGAAGGAAAGTAAGCTATCTTGAAGCTGGCTTATCTAACAAGAAAACATCATTAAAGGGGCGGCTTTTAGCGGTTCTCGCTTTACATTCCTCCAGTAAACACAGACAAATCCATGCGGACGATACAAGGAGAGAATGAGGAATGATCGCTGTCAAACCTGGCAGACTCTCCACTTGCTAAAAATATTAGTGTTTGCCTAAAAGCTAAGAAAGGCCTGAGAGGAGCTGCCAAAATACGAAGCCTATTAAGAAAAGTAATGCAAGAAGAGCATGCCACGGGTCTGAGATCCCGCTCAGAGAAAGAAGATTTTATTCTCCAACACACCATTTTCCTGAGGATGTAAATGAGTTACTGGAATAACCATTATCTCCTGTAATAAACAACATTCATCACCGGCTAATGGACGTCATTGTGGAGGGAACATGGCCCGGCGTCCACCGTATGGAACCAGCAACGCGTTCCGCTATAATGGGAGCTCTGCGTCCTCCAATGGCTGCCAAGGCCAAGCTGACAAAAGTGTTACTGCTGAGAAACACGGACAATTCATGACATCACCGCGGTGTAATGACAGGGTCAGCCAAACCACACTGACACAGAGGGTTTCCTACAGGAAGAAGGGATGAAAGGAAGGAAGAGAGGGGGGAAGGAAGAAAGAAAGAAAGAAAGAAAGAAAGAAAGAAAGAAAGAAAGGAAGAGAGGGAGGGGTGAAGGGGGGGGAGGAAGGAAGAGATGGAAGGAAAGAAGGAATGAGAGGGAAAAGAAATGGAGGAGGGAAGTAAAGAAAGGAAGGAAGAGAGGGAGGAAGAGGAAAGGAGGGAAGGGGAAGAGAGGAAGTGAAGGAAGGAATGAAAGGGAAGATAGGATGGAAGTAAAGAAAGGAAGGAACAGAGGGAGAAAGAGAGGGAGGGGGATGGAAAGGAAAGGGAGAAAGGAAGTAAAGGAAGGAGGGAAAGGGAGGAAGGAAGTAAAGGAAGGAAGGAGAGGGAAAGGAAAGGGAGGAGGGGAGTAAAGAAAGGAAGGAAGAGAAGGATGAAGGAAGGGAAAGGAAAGAGAAGGCAAAGAAAGGAAGGAGGAAAGGCAAAGAGGAAGGAAGTAAAGGAAGGAAGAAATGAAAGGGAAGGGATGATTGAAGTAAAGAAAGGGAGGGAGGAAGGAAGGAAAGAAGGAAGGAAGGATAAGAAGAGAGGAAGGGAAGTAAAAGAAAGGAAGGGAGGATGGAAGAAAAGGAAGGACATAAAGGAAAAAAATAAAAGAAGGGAGCAAGGGAAAAAAATAAAAGAAGGAAGGAAAGGGAAAGATGAAGGAAGTAAAATAAGAAAGGAAGGAAGACAGGATGGAAGAAAGAAAGAAAGAAAGAAAGAAAGGATGAGGAAGGAAGGAAGGAAGGAAGAAAGAAAGAAAGAAAGAAAGAAAGAAAGAAAGAAAGAAAGAAAGAAAGAAAGAAAGAAAGAAAGAAAGAAAGAAAGGACGAAAGGATGAGGAAGGAAGGAAGTATGAGGAAGGAAGGAAGTATGAGGAAGGAAGGAAGGAAGGAAGGAAGGAAGGAAGGATGCATTAATAATAGAAATGTATCTCTTATTTTTCAGTGAACTATCCTGAAGATGAAGACTTTTATGAGGGGACAATAAATATTTGTCTCATAAACTCCGGCCATAAAAAAGATTCACTTTGTGGGAATGTCACTAATGCAATTCACCAATGTGTATCTGTATGTCCCCATATCTGCTCAGACTGTTATTTTGCTGCTCATCTGATTGTGTTGGGTGAACTGTCACTTCAGGTAACAAGTGTTGGTGTTCTACTATGGGATGACTAGACAGGAAGTCCGTTGTGTGCAGGAAAGGACTTTCCCCCTATAATGGTAACTTCATTTTATCCCTCTCTTGTTGTGTGAATCTCTTCCTTCTCTGTTCACTCAGGAGGGGTTAACCCACACAGCATACATGGTGCCTGTCACCTCTTTGCCTCCCATGCTCCGGCTATCTCTTAAAGCAGGAAAAGGGCATGGAGCTTTCTTGTGTGCGCGCTGCGAGATGCCAGACGTATTGTCCTCGGACATGTCTGGCAATCCTTTGTGTCCCCAGGAATGATCTGGTACACATGATGCAGATTTACAGAAGGGATCGGCAGGGACTTTGCATTCCTCTTCGGGATGATATGGGCTTGTATCTAAATCTGTTCCATATGACCCAC
>NW_017306273.1:4303588-4305693 GCF_000935625.1 Nanorana parkeri
AACAGAAATGAAATGTTCTCATTATTGGAATGGGCTGCCCGATGCACCGCAATGAACAAAAAGTGGTGCATGCAGCATTTGTGGGAGCACACTGCACCGTAATGCATGTTATTGGATCGCCTGAAACGCATTTTCATTGGCAAGGTGTGTCAGGGTGCCGTTCATCGTACCAACCCACGTCACCGAACCTCAATTCAGAAGCGTGAATAAGCCATTTATTAAAGTTAAGAGATTTTTTTTTTTATATTTTATGGAATTGGTGATTGGGTTTAGCTCTATCCAGGGCCGGACTTCCCACAAAGCCAACCAAGGCCCGGCCTTGGGGCAGCAGGGAGTAGAGGGGCAGCAGGGGTTTGGAATTCCTATCTCTCGATGCCTGGGACATGCAGTTCCGGGCGCCGGGCGGGTAGTTGTTTTCTACATTTAGCCCTGCTTTGGGCAAGCAGAGCTAAATGTACAGCGGGGAAGCCGAGATCACTTGCATGCAGCCTGCAGGTCTGCCATTCTCCATGGGGGGGCGGGGTTGGCGGGTAGGGGGGCGCATTGAGGAACCGGCCTTGGGGCAGCAGAAAGAGTCACTCCGGCCCTGGCTCTATCTTAAAGGAGAACTATGAGGTGAGTGATTTTCACTCAACCTCATAGTTTGAGCCGACCTGTGACAAAGAAACTGTCACACGTCGGCTCAATCGATCGGGAAGTGAACACATACCGTCGCACGCTCACTTCTCTATCATCTCCCTGCAGAGAGCCGTGACTGTCACCCACGGCTCCCTGCAGGGATTCCCTCCCCCCTCCGATCCTCCAGCGCTGACTGGCGGAATGGACGGGGGAGGGGGCGGGTACAGCTGGCTCTGCATCTAGATAAGCAGAGCCAGCTGTCAATCACGCAGCTGGGCGGATCTCAGCAGTAATGTTGGGATCCGTCCTGGCTGCGGCGGTCTCAGTATACCGCTGACTGTAGCTTGCGATATACTGAGCTTTGGGTGACGGGAGGACGCTAGTTTGTGTCCTCCCGTGACCCTTAGGAGAACTATGGGGAAAAAAATCTTACCCCATAGTTCTCCTTTAATGCTTATTTGTGAGAAACAACATCCTAATCAGTCCCAATGCTTTTCCTAGGCCGCCTGCCCACCAGCATGCACGAGAAATATGAACTCACCAAACTTACAGTAAGTTAAAAAAAAAATCCTAAAAAGCTGTCCCCTGAATGACATGGGAGGGGGGAGGGGGGGGGACTTTTTCTTTTTTTTTCTTTTAATGATCGGACGTTTCAAAAGGGGTTACGGGACGAATGTACACTGGTTTTGTCTCCCATGATAATTGCCGTGCGTAGACACCTCCAAACAATCATTATCATTAGCGTTATAATCATTAACGCGCATATTAAAGTCTGTCTCCTCCGAGCACAATTACTTCACTATGCCGAGTGTGTGTGTATATGTTTATCAACATTAAATTAGTAGAAACAGCCACTTAATTGCTCTGGATAATGAGAGCTGTCAGGCTCATTATTCCAGTGTAAAATGAAGCTACTCCATTTCCTCTCCTCGGCTCCGGTCAAATACCCAGAAGAAAAAATAGAAAAATATTATTAAATTAAAGATTGTATTTTTTTTATAGTGGGTATAATCTCGTTTACATGATAAAGAATAATTCTATAAACAAGATTATACCCAATATAAAAAAATATAAAAATATTATTAAATTAAAGTAAAGATTATATTTTTATATTTGTTATTGTTTATTTTGAACAGCTAATATCTTGCAAAAGTTGTCTAATCTCTTTAAGTTTTAATCTTCATTTTTGAAAACTCGCGGCGCTGACCGTTATTGCCGCGGCCGAGTCCCTTCAGACTAATTAGGTGAAGATTACCTCAAGCAGCGGGATAATAATATTCTCATTTCATACGTGTTATCCAACCAGCGGACTGTTCGGAGAAATTAAAGGGGGATAGGAAGTAATGCCGGATGAGCCGGATCCGTCCGCTTGGCAACATGGAGGGGTCTTCGCCACATGGCGTGTGGGCTACTTTAGGGGACCCCTGTCACCAGTGCCGGATTTACTTTCTCTGCTGCCCCAAAGCCAGGTTCCTCAATGCGCCCCC
>NW_017306273.1:4306552-4307208 GCF_000935625.1 Nanorana parkeri
GCCGAGAGGCTTCCCCGCAGTACATTTAGCTCTGCTTGCCCAAAGCAGGGCTAAATGTAGAAAACAACTACCCGCCCGGAACTGCATGTCCCAGCCATCGGGAGATAGGAATTCCACACCCCTGCTGCCCCTCTACTCCCTTCTGCCCCGAGGCCAGGCCTTGGTTGGCCTTGTGGGCAATCCGGCCCTGCCTGTCACTCTATCCCGTGCCAGCACCACCTCCTGGCGACGGATCTTTGATGTTGGTCCATTCAGTTGCAGTGCCAGGCCATGAATGCCATTATTCCCTATTGGACCTCAGCCTATTGTGAAATGTTGGCACCTGTGGAACGGCTCCATTGGGAAGAAGCAAAGAAGCGGGAGGTAGGTACACTTTTGTGTCAAAGTGGGGTCCAGGTAAAGAATGGATTGCCAACACATCATGGTCACATCATGGTCTACACACTAAATACTTATACTAGCTATATTTAGAAATACATTAATAGGTTTTAGTTTTTTTACATAATTACATGTTTTGTCTATTATTATTATTAATAATAATTATTATTATTTTAATAAAATCGTTTCATTTATATAACATTTTATTAATTTATTTATTTCTTTATTTATTATTAACATTAACTTTTTTTATTATTTCTGCCTGAAGTTTAACTTTG
>NW_017306273.1:4308292-4315806 GCF_000935625.1 Nanorana parkeri
CCTGAAGTTTAACTTCGATGCATTTAGACGTAGCCCTCATTTGCCCAATTGCCAGCCCGTGCTTGAAGCCATCAGCACTCCAGGAATGTGGTGAACATGGCCAATCTTTTTCAACTCCACCATCAGCCCCGGAACTCCCAGTCGTCGGCCTCTAAGAAGAAGAATCCTGGTGTGGCAGAGGGCGGCGGAGTCAATACTTTTAATTGCAACACTGGATTCTTCAGCATGGGAAAGTCCTGCAGAGAAGTGCACGTTGACTTTGCTTCCTCCTGCCCGCGATAGGCTATCCTCTTACAGGGCCTTTCTTTTCTGAAACTCGATAGGCCTCCATTTTTTTTTTTTCCTGAATTCTTTAATGTGTGAAACAGGTGTTGTAAAAGTTATAATCATTTGTAATAAACTGTTCCGGGCCTCGGCTGTAACTGTTCAGGCAGCAATGGCCGCCCGAGCCTTTCTGAGCCCGACGTGGCTGATGATGTCAGCAGTTGCTTGTGCTGGCTTTAAAGTGGAACTCCATTTAAAGTGCAGGCCTAGACGCAGGGCCGGATTTACTCTCTCTGCTGCCCCAAGGCCAGGTTCCTCAATGCGCCCCCCTACCCTCCAAATCCCCCCCTTGGCAGACCTGCAGGGGGCAAGAGATCACTTGTACAAAACAAGCAGCGGCTTCCACGCAGTACATTTAGTTCTGCTTGCCCAAAGCAGGGCTAAATGTAGATAGCAACTACCCACCCGGCGCCCAGAACTGCATGTCCCGGGAGTCATGAGATAGGAATTCCACACCCCTGCTGCCCCTCTACTCCCTGCTGCCCCAAGGACGGGCCTTGGTTGCTCTTATGGGAAATCTGGCCCTGCTTGCTGTTAGAGGCTTGAGCTCTGTGAATGGCTTGGTGCCTAGCCGTTACCCACAGGTCAGTTTCTATTGAAGTAAGCACACACCCAGAACTACATCACCCAAGAGCCCCTTCATTAAACACAGTCTGTGGGCAGGCTCTTGGGAGTCGAGGCAGTAGCATTGCTTTAATAGTAAAATAAATCGATGCATGCGCATGGTGAGGGTCGGAGAAGGGTGCAGTTCTGCAGTCCAGCAGGTGGGGGGGATAACACTGCTTGGGTTCTCAGTGCTGCAGAGGAACTATGTTGTCAGCCAAACAGGAAGTAAGGAGCTCACTGGATTTTCTGGCATGTCAAAGGGTATTTTTCTGTACTTGCAGCAAGGGATAATACATGGGGGAATGTTTCTCTCACATGTCCCATTTTGTTTGGTCCTAGGGATGCACCGATACGAGTATCGGTGCTGATACCGAGTATTTGGGTGAGTAATCGCCCAAATGGTCCGATACCGGAACTTCCGGTCACAGAGAGATCTCCCCCTGGCTGGCAGTGCCGAGGAAGCATGGAGCTTGCTTCCTTTCCAATCAGGTTATGACCCGCCTCCTGGCTTCCTGATTGGCAAGGTTGGTTGGTAGGCAGCCTGGCTTCCCAACCAATCAGGAAGCCGGGCAGCACGTAATGACTCGCTTCCCGGTTTCCTAATTGGTCAGGAAGCCACACTGCCTAGAAACAAGTGGAGCTGGCTTCCTAGCCAAACAGGGAGGCGGGACATGATGTGGCGCCTGGCTTCCTGATTGATTAGGAAGCCGGCTTCACTTGTTGCTAGGCAGCCTGGCTTCTTCCCGACCAATCAGGAAGCTGGACAGCATCTCATGATCCATCGCCCGACTTCCTAACAATCAGGACACAAAGCACCGGTATTCATATCATATCGGCAAGTACCGGGAAAAAAATATCGGTACTCGTACTCGATACTGAAAAACTGGTATCGGCGCATCCCTAGTCATCAGTCATTTTTGTCTCTCGATTATTAATATCAGTTTGCAGAATTGTCATTGCGCTCTCTATGAATCTCCTGAAATCTCGGCCCGCCTGTGGGCAGCATGAACTGCATAAATTCTGCTTTCTGACAGGTCGCCTTGAGTTTCCGCACCTCTGCTGCTCCCCCCATGTCAATAAATAAGCCATGAGATAACAGCATCCGTGATCTACTGTATCTGGGAGTAGGCGCATTCCAGACGATCCCTCACAGGGGAGGACAGGACAGGTTTAAAGGATGAGTTCACCTTTACCAAAAAAATTCCCATGAATTCCAGCGTAAGAATCAATGCCGTTTTTTTTTTTTTTAAATAGAAGCTTCTTTTGAATGGCCTACCTGTACCTGTACCTGCACCTGTAGGCCATTCAAAAGAAGCTTCTATTTAAAAAAATATCTGTGCCGTGTTTCTTTAAATTGTTCTGCGGACATGGATTTTTTTTCTGTAATGGTAAACTACAAAGTCCATATTTTCCCCCAAAGCTGTCTACGTGCGCCTCCGTCTTGCCCTCTTCCCTACACCACAGGCATAAACACCACGGCCCAGCCATGCGTTCATGTTTTCTGAAAGAAATACCTGATACATGTTGCGATTGATCATATCATATACACTATATTGCCAAAAGTATTGGGACGCCCCTCCAAATCAATGGATTCAGGTGTTCCAATCACCTCCGTGACCACAGGTGTATAAAATCACGCACCTTGGCATGCAGACGCTTCTACAAACATTTGTGAAAGAATGGGTCGCTCTCAGGAGCTCAGTGAGTTCAAGTGTGGTACCGTGATAGGTTGTGACCTGCGCAATAAGTCCATGCAAAGCGTGGGATGCCGTGGTGTAAAGCGCGCCGCCACTGGACTCTAGAGAAGTGGAAACGTGTTCTCTGGAGTGACCAATCACGCTTCTCTGTCTGGCAATCCGATGGACGTGTCTGGGTTCGGCGGTTGCCAGGAGAACGGTACTTGCCTGACTGCATTGTGCCAAGTGTAAAGTTTGGGGGAGGGGGGATTATGGTGTGGGGTTGTTTTTCAGGGGTTGGGCTTGGCCCCTTAGTTCCAGTGAAGGGAACTCTTAAGGCATCAGCACACCAAGACATTTTGGACAATTTCATGCTCCCAACTTTGTGGGAACAGTTTAGGGATGGCCCCTTCCTGTTCCAACTTGACTGCGCACCAGTGCACAAAGCAAGGTCCATAAAGACATAGATGAGCGAGTTTGGGGCGGAGGAATGTGACTGGCCTGCACAGAGTCCTGACCTCAACCCGATAGAACACCTTTGGGAGGAATTAGAGCGGAGACTGCAAGCCCGGCCTTCTCGTCCAACATCAGTACCTTAATCCTCCTGTCCCATCGCACTCCAGACCGGACAAAAACCCAAATCCAACTGGGTGGGTGCGGTGGTGACAACGGATGCCTCCGTGAAATGTAGATAGATTAAAGTAGTCACTCGCACTCCATGATATTAAAGTCAATGCTGTTTATTGACTGAGATAACACACATCTCATTAGCGAAGTTTCGAGACCATGCGGTCACGTCCTCAGGCAAACAGAGAGTCCTCAGGCAAACTCTCTGTTTGCCTGAGGACGGGACCGCATGGTCTCGAAACGTTGCTAAGGAGATGTGTGTTATCTCAGTCAATAAACAGCATTGACTTTAATATCATGGAGTGCAAGTGACTACTTTAATCTATCAACATCAGTACCTGACCTCACAAATGGTCCACCATTCCCATAGACACACTCCTAAACCTTGTGGACGCCTTCCCAGAAGAGTTGAAGCTGTTATAGCTGCAAAGGGCGGAGCCAACCCAATACTGAACCCTACGGACTAAGACTGGGGCGCCATTAAAGTTCATGTGCGTGTAAAGGCCGGCGTCCCAATACTTTTGGCAATATAGTGTATTTATCAATATATAAGAAGCAATCAATAACCTGGTTATTTGGAACTGGTCATCAACCTGCAGCCATAATCTCTTGGCTGTAAATGATCGATTGCTTTTGTCTGATGTGCGATCAGAAGATCAGATCATCATATTGATACATGTGTGGCCAACATAAGGAAGGTTGGATCGTCGTCATCCATTGATAGAGGGATATGTCAATGGCTCAACTGAGAAAATGTGTAAAGACATCACCAATCATTGTCCTCTTTCCAGAACATTAACCCGCCCTCCTCCTCCTTCCCCTTCAACGTACCAACAGTGTTGTCTACACGAGGATGAAGTTACCTTTAATTATATATCTCATGAGATGAGCACCAACCAGGGCTTAAAGGAACCCAACACTGGTGACAGCCTCCTAAACACCGTCCTCCAACCTGGTCATTAAGCTCGGGGACTGTAATATAATGGGAGGAGATGTGGTGACCTCATCCCAAACCTCCTCGGAGTGAACGAGAGCGCGAGTTGCCCTTTAATTCCACGATGGCCCATTGTTCATCCGGCAGAACGCACTGAAAGAATGATCTTTCCCGAATAATTGTACGGCACGTTGGCCTTTCCCCCAGTTAGGGTCATGTTACTATTCAGGTCCTTAACTTTTATTTTTAACACGTTTTTTTATTTATTTTTTAGGCATTTTATATACATTTTTGTGCATTCTCGCATGTAATTTAATGCTGAGCTCCAAGAAATATTGTCCTCATACAAGAGTCGTGTGCATTCTTCTGGAATCTCGGTGAGCTTTGTGTATTTCTTCCTGATCTGTGCAGGAATCCGGTGTGAGACTTGGAGCTTCCTGTAATAAAGACCGCTCACTGCTGCTCTCTCTCCTTGTGCAGGGTGACTGATCTTGGCTCTGCCCCCTCCTGTAATGCAGACCGGTCACTGCTGCTCTCTCTCCTTGAACAGGGTGAATGGTCTTGTATCCACCCCCCTCCTGTAATACGGAGCAGTCACTGCTGCTCTCTCTCCTTGTGGGGGGAGACTGGTCTTGTCTCCGCCCCCTCCTGTAATAAAGACTGGTCACTGCTGCTCTCCCTGTGCAGGGTAACTGGTCTGGTGACCATCATCTCCTATAGTGTTCTGCAGGCAGCCTGTAGTGGATGGAGCCTGCTGGACCCCGCCCACAGCTCTGCTCTCTGCACAAGCTATGTGCTGCACAAATTTAATTTGTATCCATTGTGACTATTGAGGAGTATATTTAAATAAAGTTTTTGTGGTGAAAGTTCAGCTTTGTGGGTTTTGACACCTGCGTTAAAAGCATGCAAAGACGTCTAGAAATATCCCTAAAACAGAAACAGGTAAATAAGATTGAAATGCATGAAAAATGCCCAACAGAGTCTGTAAGACAAGGAGGCGGGGTCATCATTGGCGCTTACCTTGCAGACCTACCCCCTGCTGCATTCCCCGCTGGCTTTTATATACAGTATACTGTAGATATATATTTCTGCTCACCTGATGTGTTCACATGCGGGAGACTCATCCCCACCAGCAGGCAGCTGACATGTCTCACCTCTACCCTCCCCATCCGGTCATTCAGCCCACCAAGGTCCAGCCACATGTGGAAACGTCAGTTTTGAGTGGACTGATCCTTTAAATGCCGCTTGAGATCTGCCCGCTTCCCATTTCTCGCCGGCGCTCGGATTGAACATTTTACGCTGATATAAAATCTCAGCTTTGCTGAAGGCTAAAAGAAACACGACGGAACGGAGGAGGTAAGAGGACACCATATGTAGCTGCAGAGACCACGAAACACATGTAATATGCAGCATGTACATTAACTGCTGGCAGATGCATTGGGCCCCATTATACACTCTCAGCCCTGTGGTGCCAAACAAGAACGGGGGCTCGCTGCCAGGATCTCTGAGTTTAGGTGAGGACTGCACGAGAGCGCAAAGGTGTGTGTGCATGCATGTTTGTGCGTGTGTGTGTTTATATATGTGCAAGTAAATAACAGTAAGCCATATAACCCAATGAGAATTTACATACATGAGGCCGACCTCCCCAAAAAAAGGGTTTTTTCTTGGTTGCTGTGTGTAATGCATTTTGCATGTTGTGTGCACCAATGCAGGAGCAGAGCAGAGAAATGTACAGCTGCATAATGGTAGCACTTTTTTGGAGGGGCTAACACCTTCTCAGCAATAACAGGCTGTCATTTGGTCACATGACCTCAGTTGAAAAGGGCATGGGGGAGTAAGGCGCAATTGTTTCTAAAGCCAGACTTTAATAAGAAGCAGTCAGGAATGGTCCTTTCTTAGAATCTCAATTTCCCCTATTATGTAGTGACAAACTTACCTCCCTGGGATGGTTATGTTTGTTGTTATTCACATGTATTCTCTTCCTGTCAAGGCAGACATGTCAGCTCATTGTCAGGCTGCAAGGCCCCCATAGGGGTCAACCTGTCCCCTGCCTGAGCTCAGAGCTGAAAAATGACATCCTGGCCTTGCTGCTGGCAGGTGGCAGAAATGCTAATTAGCAAAGCCTTTAGCTAAGTCAAGTGATCCTAACAGCACCCTTATTATATGACAGCGTTTTGAGTGTCTGGCATTAGCACTGAGATTAGGCAAGCGATAGAAAAACCTTAGTACCTGACTTTCACCCTGATACATCCACTCTGACAGGGAAAGAATACAAGTAAATACGAAGCAACAAGTCATCTCAGAGATGTAAGGCTGCACTATTGTTATAATTTAAAGGAGAACTATGAGGTGAGTGATTTCCACTCATCCTCATAGTTCGAGCCGACATGTGACAATGAGACTGTCACACATCGGCTCAATAGATCGGGAAGTGAGCGAACATATACCGTCGCTCGCTAATTTCTCGATCATCTCCCTGCAGAGAGTAGCGACTGTCAGTCACAGCTCCCTGCAGGGATCCCCCCCCCTCCCCTGTCCGATCCTCCAATACTGACTGGAGGAACAGACGGGAGAGGGGGCGGGCACAGCTGGCTCTGCCTCTAGATAGGCAGAGCTAGCTGTCACTCATGCCACTGGGTGGATCTCGACAGCATTGTATACCGCGAGCTGTAGCTTTGGGTCACGGGAGGACGATAGTGTTTGTCCTCCCGTGACCCTTAAGAGAACTATGGGGAAAAACACTGACCCCATAGTTCTCCTTTAAGAGACAGGAAAGCCTAACACCCTGATATTCACCCCGACACTCCGCTTTACACACCCCCTCTGACAGGGAGAGAATACAAGTAAATAGCCAACAAACAAGTCATCTCAGAGAGATAAGGCTGCAGTATTGCAATACATCAAGAATGATTCAGATCATTACAAAAGCGTGCTTGTGCTGTGTTTTAACAAGGCCACATCAACCAAATCTAACAGCCTCCTCTGATACAGTGAAATAAAAAGATTTTCGCCCAGGTCTAAAAGCGGTAACCTGCTGCACTTTTGTTCTCCCATTTTATTCCGAGCCGCCTCTTAATTACAATGCGATGCTAATTAAGCGGCCTGTTAATTGCTCTCGGGGTCCCTAATGACGAGTCATTATGCCGTTTACCAGGGCCCGCTTGACATCAATAGGCCTCAAAGCGCTGCGCAAACAAAAAGGGGACAGCTACTTTTTAATGAATTAGGTTAATACTGTCTCCTAAGTGGTAGCAGATTTGGAACGCGGAAAAAAAAAGGGGGGGGGGGATCTATTATAATTTAATAACCCCCCCAAATAAAAAAAAAAAAAAAGCTGGTTACAAATG